>NC_090817.1:66618243-66929181 GCF_000390325.3 Nicotiana tomentosiformis
GCGAGTACACCAATCTGTCATCAATGAACACAATGATGAATGAATCAAGATATGGCTGGAATACACTATTCATCAAATGCATGAAGGCTGTTGGGGCATTGGTCAGCCCGAAAAACATTACTAGGAACTCGTAGTGACCATAGTGGGTCCTGAATGCCGTCTTCAGAATATCAGAATCCCGAATCTTCAACTGGTGATACCCAGGCCTCAAATCAATCTTAGAGAACACTCTAGTACCCTGAAGCTGATAAAATAAGTCATCAATGCGCGGGAAAAATTACATGTTCTGGACTGTAACTTTGTTTAACTCTAGGTAATCAATACACATCCGCATAGTACCATCCTTCTTCTTCACAAATAGGACTGGAGCACCCTAAGGCGACACACTAGGCCTGATGAAGCCCTTATCAAGCAACTCCTGAAGTTTTTCCTTTAATTCCTTCAACTCTGTTGGTTCTATATGATATGGCGAAATAGAAATGGGTTTAGTGCCCGGCACCAAGTCAATGCCAAAATCAATATCCCAATCTGGCGGCATGCCCGAAAGATTTGCTCGAAATACATCTGGGAAGTCTCTCACTACCGGAACTGACTCAAGGGTAGGAGCATCAGTACTAACATCCCTCACGAAGGCCAAATATGCTAAACATCCCTTCTCAACCATCCGTTGAGCTTTCAAATGTGAAATCACTCTACTAGGAACATAATCCAAAGAAAATCTCCACTCCAACCTCGTCACCTCCAGCATCGCCAACGTCACGGTCTTAGCGTGACAATCCAGAATAGCGTGACACGGTGACAACCAATCCATGCCTAAAATCACATCAAAATCAACCATGCCAAGCAGTAAAAGATCAACTCTTGTCTCTAATCCCCCAATAGTCAATACACACAATCAATATACACGATCCACAAGAATAGAATCACCCACCGATGTAGATACATGAACAGGCATAACTAAAGAATCACGGGGCATATCCAAATAACTAGCAAAGTATGATGATACATATAAATAAATGGAATCAGGGTCAAATAATACTGAATCATCCCTGTAGCACACTGAAACAATACCTGTGATCACTGCGTCTGAAGCAACTGCCTCTGGCCTGGTGGGAAAAATATAGCATCAAGCCTGACCACCACCTGTTTAACCTCCCCCTCTAGGCGACCTCGACCCTTAGACCACCACCGCGAGTTAGCTGAGCGGGTGGTGTAGCAACTGGTGTAGGGATCATAGACTGGCCTCCATGCTGCACTGGACCTCTATAATAACGGTGAAAATACTTCCTTACATGCTCCAAGTCTCTACAATTGTAACAACCTCGAGCCGAAAATGACGGTGGGTCCTGCATCGGACCCCGAGAACTAAAATAACTAGGGCTGTTCAAAATCAAACCGTAACTGTTAACCAAACCAAAAAAATGGCTTATTGGCTTATTGGTATCGGGTTATCAGGCTGACGGTTGGTAAACGGATTGAAATTTTATAATTAATGGCTTAACAGTTTGGGGTCGAATTACTCAATTTCCTTATCGGATAAACCGTTAACCCGTTAAAATTTTTTATATTTATACTTTTATCCCTATGTATATAAAGTAATTTTTGAAATCAATCAAATAGAATCATGTTAACATTTTGATTACATAAGTTTGTCTTTGAAAGCTAAATCTGATATTCCCTCAGAGTTGGTTTAAGTGTAAAGAGAGATAGTGGAAACATATCAAGGACTTCCTCCTCTATTTGTTTTTTGATAGCTGGATGTACTAGCTAAAAGGGAGAAGACACAACAATGATAGATGATATCTATAAACAGCCTGAGTTGAAATATTGGTACTAATTCAAACCAGCTTTCTAACATATTAGACTTCAGTTACCAGCACTTACCAGATTGCTTGAAATAATGCTTAGTTTCTTATTTAGTATTCCTAGAGGGCAAGAAAATTCCAGTTACTAAGCTGACTAAGGTTGCTGGAGGATTTTTGTCAAGTAATTGGAGGAAAGAGTTTGGATGATGTAGAGGCTGATTATTTTAGGGATATTATGGTTGAGCTAGTTGTAATTGCCAAAAAGAAATCAAAGGGTAGGATAAAAAGCTGTCTTTATAATCTAGCACATGATTTATGTGGGAAAATGACAAATTTTCTAGTTCTTTACTTCTCTTTTATTATCTATTTGGTTTAACCGATAAATCGTCCGATAACCGCATGCTAATCCTTAATCTAATACCAATCCTACCGATGTCTTATTGGATGGCTAGCGGATTACTACATTTATAAATCGATAACAGATAAGCCGAACTGTTAAGCATAAATAACCGCCTGGTCCGCCTGATAAGAACCCCTAAGAATAACCACTAGAAGAACCCAGTACTGATGAACCCTAAACTGATGGATTATTGTATGAGCTCTGAGCTGGAAGTGCACTGAAATATGACTGAATCGGATGAGTATTGTATGAACCATGTCTAGTTGATGCACAACGATGAACCGGACGAGCCATCTAAGTGGGTATGTAAGAACGACCTCTGCTTTGATGTGATTGACCTCCTGATGAGGTACCACTAAAACACGGGGCCTCTTGCCCTCCCGCTCCTTGCTCTCAAGCCTATGAACTGACTCCAAGAGCTTGGAAATCTCGACCACCTGGTCAAACCTAGCAATCTCGAGATAGAATATAACGTAAACTATAGTTGAGCCCATCAATGAACCTCCCTATCCTCTCTCTCTCTCTCTCTCTCTCTCTCTCTCTCTCTCTCTCTCTCTCTCTCTCTCTCTCTCTCTCTCTCTCTCTCTCGGTAGGAACCACCCATATAGCATGACGGGCCAAATCTATGAACCACATCTCATACTGAGTCACAGTTATCGCACCCTGGCATCGCTGCTCAAAATCTGTATACATCTCCTCTCTGCGAGTCTGTGGAACAAACTTCTCTAAAAATAGAATGGAGAACTCATGCAAGAGAACCGGTGCTGCGCCAACTGGCCCGATCAACTCATAGGCCTGCCACCATCTGTAGGCTAATCCTGTCAGCTGAAAAGTAATAAATGCAACTCCACTGGTCTCCAAAATATCCGTTGTGTGAAGAATCCGCTGATACTGATCTAGGAAATCCTAAGCATCCTCTGACTCCTTCCCGCTAAACTCTAGAGGATTGAGCCTCCCAAACTGCTCCAATCTCTTCTGCTCCTCATCACACATAGGTGGACCAACCTCGGCCCGAGCAGCAGTAGCCGGCTGAACTAGTAGTACCCCCGATGTCTGGAGTCCCTGAGCTAGCTACTCTGGAGTATAGACGGCGGGAGTCTGGGAACCTCCCCTAGCCTGTAAGGTAGTTGGTGTAGCTGGAATCAAAACCGCCCAAGCCAGACTCGTGCATACAGTCAAAATGTGGGCTAAGGCTTCCTGAAGGACATGGATAACAATGGGCACTACTGGTGCCTGAGGTGGTCCCATTGGCTCAACAATATTTGGTACCTGCTCCTCAGCTGGAGCAACCGGTGGCTCCACAGGTGCTACTCTTTTCGTAGTACGAGCCACACCTCGGCCTCTACCGCGGCCCTGGCCTCTCGTGGCCCTAACTGGAGGTACTGGTCGTCGTCTACCTGATATGGTCGCATGTGTCCTCACCATCTGTGAGAGAATATAAGAGTCAAGTTTCAAACTTCAGAAATAACAAATTCGCACGATAAGAATGCAAGAAAGTGAAGTTTCCTAATAGTTCGGTAGCCTCTCGAAGATAAGTACAGACGTCTCTGCACCGATCCACAAGACTCTACTAAACTTGCTCATGACTCGTGAGACCTAAGCAACCTAGTGCTCTGATACTAACTTGTGACGATCCAAAATTCACTAATCATGATGGCACCTAACCCCAACCAGCTAGCTAAGCCAACAGTCACGTAATAATAATGAATTTGATTGAAAATGGTCTAACAACTCAACAGTGGAAAGATATCATGAAATATCTGATAAAGATAACTAAAATACTACTATAACCATCCCCAAAATCTGGTGTCAACGAGTATACAAGCACTACTGAATAACAAAATTCAAGCAAAATCCTTTAATAAAACTGTCAAAACAATAGAACAGTAAAGATAGAAATAACTGAAAGAAAACTTCAAGAACTGCAGACGACATAGCAGCTACCTCGTAGTCTCCCAACAGCTAATAGCCACTCAACTCTAGAAATCGCCTTGGTCGGATGCACCTGAACCTGCACACGAAGTGCATAGTATAGTATAAGTACAACCGACCCCATATACTCAATAAGTAACAATACTAGCCTTGGGTTGAAAGCAGTGATGAGCTCAGAAACAAAAGTTAGATGCCAATATAAATAACCAGTAACAGTTTATAATATAAAGGGGAAACCAATAGAAGGTATCTTACACGGACATAGTATCTTCATCCATGTCGTTTGTCATTTATGATACTGTTCATCGGGATCGCGGAAAGTCCCTCGCGATTGCGAAGAAATAAATCACCAGCTGCTCAATCCTCTTTCGCAAATGTGACAACCTAGTCGCAAACGTGATGCCCAACACTCAAAAGCTACACGATCGCGGACCTGATCAAGCGATCGCGATGAACAAACACGTGACGTCCTCAGGCCCTCCATTCCTTCTACGCGAACGCGTTTGATCACCTGCATTCTTGATGAACAAAAATCCCAAGGCTTCGTGAACGCGTCCATCTCCTCGCGAACGCGAATAATAAAGACTCACCTGGTTGAAATTACTCTACGCGATTGCGACCCTATATTCGCGATCGCGAAGAAGGAAACCAGAAGCATAGATTCAGCAGTTCCTCAAGTCCAAAACATCATTCGACAACTATCTGAAATGCCCCCGGGGCCCCTAGGACCCCATCCAAATACACCAAGTCCTAAAACACAATACGAACTTACTTGAATCCTCAAATCACATCAAACAACACCAAAATCATGAATCAAACATTAATTCAAGCCTAATGAAACTTATGAACTTCCAACTTCTAAAATAAATGCCGAAACATATCAAATAAACTCCGAATGACCTCAAATTTTGCATGCAAGTCCCAAATGACACAACGGACCTATTCTAACTATAGGAACAAAAACCCGAACCCGATATTAATAAATTCAACTCTCGGTCAAACCTCTCAACCTTCCAAACCTTCAACTTTTAAACTTTCGCCAAAAAGTCTCAACCCAATCTACGTACCTCCAAATCAATATTCGGACATACGTCCAAGTCCAAAATCACCATACGAAGCTATTGGAACCATCAAAACTCTATTCCGGAGTCATCTACACAAAAATCAAACTCTGGTCAACTTTTTCAACTTAGGGACTAAATATCCCAATTCACTCCGAAACATCTCCGAAACCAGACCAACTACCCCGCAAGTCACATAACTACAAACGAGAATGGAAGAAGCCATAAATAAGAAAATGGGACTACAATACACAAAATGACCGGTCGGGTCATTACATAAAAGTTCGTAAAAATTTTAAGTCAGAAAAAGATAAAAAAGGAGAGGTAGGGGAAGAAGCAAGGAAAGAATATACGCATAATCACCCCATTCTTTTAGGTTTCTTGGTATGTAAAGGAATTCACTTTCGTCCCTCTTTTTTTTTTTTTCTGTCAGCATTAATAGCAGCAAGACTTAGGAGCCCCCAACTTTCATCATTCTTAAGTACAAAATTTTGAAAGGTAAAAATTACTCAATAAAATGCAAGCTGCAAAGCGTCCACTTTCATCATTCTTTCATATGAAAATATGTAAGGTAAAACTTCATCAACCCCCCCCCCTCCCTTCATTCGATTTAAAGCGAGGTAAAGATCATGTAGTAATTTCAAATTTTAAACTACACTATATTTAAAAAAAAAATGTAATTGACATGTCTACACCTATTGGTTATAATGTATATCGTCGGTTTCCTTTATCATTGTGTAAATTGGGCTAGATCAACTCACGATTGGCCTGATTCAACCATTCTAAGAAGGGTGTAACCTAACCCGACCTCAAAAATAAGGGGACACTGCTAATCAACATTAAAAAATGGATCAAGAACAATGTTGCAGTTTATTTGCACCTTGCCTTTTTTGAGGCTACTCTTTAAATTTTGTTAATTTTGCCACGAAATTATTGCTTATCGAACTAGGTCAATGATATAAATGACCTTGAAAGTAACTGCTCTTGAACTTTTGACTTTTAAGGCAAGCAGTTGACTATGAGCAGAACTTCAAGTTTAACAATGGGTAAAATGTTTTGACGTTTGACCTAGAAGGTTTGTCCATTGGTCAAGTGGCCTGACCCTAAGGTCAAAAGTTATAGATTACCCCATATGATGTCTTATTTCTCAGCCAATGGGTAAAACTCAGCCAATTAACAGTGAACACAAGTCTAATATAATAAAGGTGATCAACAAATGATATAACTAGAATTCCATATAATATCCCTAGGACTGGTAGTACAAGTCATGAGCTACTAAGACTGGATTTTATGCAAAACCTGATATGAAATAAATATAACTTCTGTTTGAAATATACATAAATAGAATTCAACTCTAAAACTACCCAGGGACAAGTGGTAGTTGCATCCGGGAGGCACAAACATCTTCAGAGCCAGCTTCTTTCATCCACCACATCTCAGCTCCAAGATCTACATGCAAGGTGCAGAAGTGTAGTATGAGTACAATCGAATTTATGTACTCAATAAGTATCTTGACTAACCTCGGTGAAGTAGTGACGAGGCTTTTAGTTAAAATATACTCACTGATATAACATGTGCAGTAGACTAGCAATAGAACAATACTAAAATATAACAGAGACGAGTACAAGAACAAATATACGAAACAGTAAAAGAATCACCAGAAAAAATCACGGTAGTAAATTCATAACTTTCATAGTGTGAGAAATGTACTCAAGGTATCAAATCGAATGACACGGCAATACCCTTCGTGCATTTATCTCATCCTCACCAAATATATGAATGTAAGTCAAATCAATTGGCACGGCAACACCCTTCGTGTATTTATCTCTTCCTTATTGAGCATACATATAACAGTACCAACCAGGTAAAAGAAATTCCAATAACAATAACGATAAAGTGGGAGATGCACAGGTAGCAATAATGAACAACGCAGAGCACATGGGTAACAGTAACAGACAAGATAGGAGGCATAGAAGTAATGATAGCATTTAAGGTAGAAGAACAAAAATTTCACTAGCTAACATGGTAGAAGCGTTAGATATAAATATAACAAACATGAAGGAAAGCATGATTTATATAAGCTAAACAAATAGAAGGCATGAATAACTAAAATGGTAGAAGGATTATACGAAAGTGCAATAAATGACAAACGACATGGATGAAGATATGACAACAAGAAGGAAAGCATGAAATTTGCAAGTTAAACAGTTAGAAGGCATGGACAACACAGCAACAATTGGAATAGAGGACAAAGACAGAACAACAAACGACAAGTCACATAGAAAATATAGGTGCAACAGCAACAACTCAAGGTAAAGGCATGAATGTATACATAAAGAAAAGATATCACCACATAATGCATGTCTCTCGTCCTCTCCTGCACGGAAACACCCTTCGTTCCATAAACACATGATAATATAAAAACATGACAATGTATATGCAATGGCACGACATCACCCTTCGTGCTTTATACTCTTCCTCACGTGATAATGTTTATGCAATGACATGGCATCACCCTTCGTGATTTACACTCTTCCTCACATGATAATGTATATGCAATGGTACAACATCACTCTTCATGCTTTACACTCCTCCTCATCAAGCACATGTATATCAATAACAAGCAAGGTAGGAAGCACGAATAACAGCAAGGAGAGTGATTAAGCGAATATTCCAAATGAACATCAATCACAGCTTTCAAGCCAATAGCAATTCAATAAACCTCAAGAACCTTATTGCTCAAGCATTTCAACAAGTCTAAGAAACAATCTTCAACTCAAGTATAGAATCCAATATCTCAAGAATAACGGTCGCAGCAATGTATTAGTGATTAAGCATAGTGACGACCGAATTTAACACATCAATAATTTTAAAAAAATTTGTCATATTTTAATCAAGTTATAATAAGCTAAATCTTGGTTTCTAGCATTTCATTTCATATTCTTAGTAATCTAGAAGTCAAGTAAGACATGAAACAAAAAGGTCAAATAATTCTTCAAGGAACAATTAACCGTATATTTTACCCCTGAGCATGATTAACCCTGGCACATGCATATACGCCCATCACCTCATATATGCATCACCCTCGCATGTAGCAAACAAGGTCAATTAGTAGGAAAAATTCTCCCAACAAAGTTAGGCAAAACACTTACCTCAATCAAGCCAAATTGATACACTAAAAGCGCCAACCCGCTCACATCATCCTTCAAACGGATCGAAACTAGCCAAAAGCAACTCAAAATCATCAAATAATGCCATAAAAAGAAAACCCAAACGATAAAGGTCGAATCTTTACACATTACTCAAAGTCAACCAAAAAGTCAAACTTGGGTTCACACCTCGGAACCCAACAAAACTCACAAAATCCGATAACCCATTCAATTACGAGTCCAACCATACTAATTTTACTCAATTCCGAATCTGAATCGATATTCAAAACTCAATAATTTACTTTAGGAAAGTTTAACCAAAAAACCCCAATTTCTCTTTTGAAATCATCAATTAAATGCCAAAAGCAAAGATGGAATCACGGAATATAATCAAAACCGAGTAGAAAACACTAACCCTAATCTATGTGGTGAAATAATATAAAATGTCTGAAACCTTCGAAATAGAGTACTTTATAACACTACTCGAGAAATACCCTTCGCGAATGGGGGAAGACCATCGCGTTCGCGATGAACAAAATCTCACCGCCAGAAAAATATTCTACGCGTTCGCAGCATAGACTTCACGAATGCGATGCATAGAAGATCCATACCTTCGCGAACGCGGCTACTACTTCGCGAACGCGAAGACATTTCCTTCAGCTCGCAACTCCTCAACTCAACTCTATGCAAACACAACACTTCAGCACGAACACAGAACATAGTCAGATTACCTTTCGTGAACGCGTTCCATATACGCATCCGCGAAGAACAAATTCACAGCATACCAAAATACATTTCACTATCGCGGCTGGACCTTCCCGATCACGAAGAACACCATAAGCAACCGATAACAGCAGAAACCAACAATAACAACATTGCCCAAAATGGTCTGAAACCCAACCGAAACTCACCCAGGCCCCTAGGGACCCTGTCCTAGCATACTAACAAGTCCAAAAATATAACACGGACCTACTCGAGGCCTTTAATCATACATAACAATATCAAAATCATGATTCTCACCTCAAATCAAACTTAATGAACCTTTGAACTTTCAACTTCCAAAACTCATGCCGAACCATATCAAATCAACTCGGAATGACCTCAAATTTTGCACACAAGTTTCAAATGACATAACGAACCTATTCCAACTCTCACAACCAAAATCTGAACCTGATAACATCGAAGTCAACTCCGGTCAAACTTATGAATATTCCAAACCTTCAAATTTCTAACTTTCGCCAAATAGTGCCGAAACCTTCTAGAAATATCCAAATGAAATTCCGAGCATACGCCCAAGTTCAAAATCACCATCCGAGCCTTTCGAAACTGTCAAAACTCCGATCCGAGGCCAAATATACAAAAGTCAAACTTAGTCAACTCTTCCAACTTAAAGCCTCTAACATGAGATTCATTCTTCTAAATCCATTCTGAGGCACCTGAAAACCAAAACCGACAATTCACACAAGTCATAATACGTTATATGAAGCTACTCAAGACTTCAAATAGCTGAACGGAATGCAAATGCTCAAAACGACCGGTCGGGTCGTTACATTTTCCCCCACTTAAACATATGTTCATCCTCAAACGTGCCAAGAGTCATTCCAAGGCCGTAAAATCTCGGTGTAACCTTACCATGCACATACCCGGGGGTGACCCCACGTTACCCCGCTCCATATAAGTCTGCCAACACAACATAACTGGTGATCCTTACTTCAACCTTAGTCCGTAAACCTTAGAACCCAATTTTCAATATCCAGAATTCAATACAAGACCCGAATCTCATATCTACACATTGTATAAGTCTGAACAAACTGTATCAAGCCATAACCATAACCCAAGATGTAATCACATGATATACCACATCACTCAGATACTCACAACCATAACTGCTGACCACCAGAGTTGTCCAAAAGCAAATCTGGTACCGGTAGTAAACCTCATATCAAATAAAACCTCGTTCAAAACCTTCGTACACTGTTGATGATGAAAGAAACATGCAGAATCTATTAACCACTCATCTGATCAATAAGCCAATAAGCTCACTCGTCCTACCAGGGCCATTGCCCAAATCCTTAGCGAAAATATGGTATTATTCTTCCTAACATTCCTTATCCCAATACGATAGTGCAAATCTCAGGTCTAGAAGCATCATCTCAACCAATACAAGCAGCCCAATTGGCAAGTCTCACCAAAAACCATATGGAGCCCCACAAAATGCGGTTCCGTACACCAAACAAGTAAAAATTCAGATATGGCAGATAATAGTAAGAAAGTTAAATAAGAAGGCTACTAAGCAAGTTAAGCATATGGGGTAATATTAACATCATCCTATGAACTATTTTCAATAAAGTGAAAGCAAAAGTTATATCTTATCACAGTACTGTTGCAGAGCGCAACCCAATCCAATCATATCAATCCACATAGGGGTACCCATCGAGCCAAAGTGGTCGGGCTCACTGATCACATATGCTTCAATATTAAGCACGATAGAGTGCACAAATATAGCTGTGGGAAAATGATTAGGTACAAACAATACTGAGAAAAACAAGCACAACTATGGTGCAATAAGAAAGTCATCATCATGAGGGTTATCTCGCCCATAACGCCCTAAGTCCACAACGGAATTACAATATGCATGCAAAAAATCATGTAACCCTCACAACCCATCACAGCATAATAGAGAAACACATAACATAGACCAAGGCGCGAATAACATCCATTCCGCCCGATGATATACATGTAGTAATAGTTGTGCAAGAGCAAGCAAATCCGATCTGATACAAAATACGCATTCTCATTAGGCTCACAAATAATCGCCAAACCAAATTCCGATCATTCCCAAACAGGTAAATAACCTTCCAAAAGTCCATAGTAACCTTTCTATAAAACATACCATCAATCATCCAATCCTCAGCATTTCTTCACAATTCGCAATCAAGGAATAATCTGTCAACGAGAACATCCAGTCTTTGAACCTCATGAATACCATAATCTCCTTATCTGATCTCAACACCGCTACTCAAATGGCTGATACGTCACTCATACTCCATCATCTTATAGAAAAATCCACAAGTCAAAACACAATGCACCTGCCAATAGGCGCACTCTCCCCCGGCAATATCAGATAGTGCCAGCATTCTCTTAAACACCCGAAATCATCTATTTCATCAAGAACTCATATCATTTCCTTCAAAACTAAACTGCAACCTTGAACTCGCAGCTTTCAACCCCACACGGCGCACCGCCACTAACATGCTAACTTGTGAAAGTACTAAAATCTCATAATCAACTCTAAACCACAAGCAAATTGAACATCTCATCAACCGAGAATCTTTCATTCAACTCAATCTAGGAGAACATTAACCCACGCAATATAGCTTCTATACCTGTAGAAAATATTAACTTCGGGTCGTGCCATAACCATGGTGAATTATTCGGAACTAATTAACACATAATCGAGTCATAAGAACTGATTGCCTCTAACATAACTTAGTCACACAGACTGCCAACCCAAAAGTAACTTAATCCAATATGCTCGCTCTGAAGGAACCTTCTATGAATCCAAAGCCATTTCTTGCATCTCTCCAATATTGCCACGTGGAATCATTCTTGACATAGAAATACCGCAGATCCGATCACCATTTACTATCGACCTCAAGACTTATACATAAATTTAAGAATCCTTAGATGCCACATATGATCTGGAACTCATCAAAACCTTCTCATTAGCCTTTTACCTTACTCTGATCTCCAGTACACAATCAATACGCACTGAGCAACCCGCGCTTCACCAGCACATGACTATTCAAAGAAACAACCGAGCAATCCCTCAGCCCAGAAATTTATACAACGCATGATCCTGCAATTCGATCGTCAATAGCGGACTCCCCCACTTAGCTCGAAGCCATAGAACACATCGTCGGTAATCTATAGTACCATACCTTTATAGCTGCCCTGATCCCGCACTACTAATCAGGTGAAAACTTCATAAGCTCAGGTGATACTGGTTGTAGAACACTCTGAAGACTCTGCCAAGCGCATACACATTCTTGCAATAGTCAGGCAAACTCCCTCAGATGCCTTGAAATGATAATAATGCATTCCACCAAATGGAAACCTCATACGAAACACAAGATCCAAACTCATCAAGCAGGAGATAACCCACTGGCTGGACTCAAATCAACACCTTACCATGAATCTACCATAACCACGACAACTAGGCCACCAGCCAGTCTTCCCAAGTTTGTGCTTACCAACCAGATATAAGAATATGCCTCGTACTATAAATGAACGACTGAAAGATCTATCACTGCATCTGCTCCCGAGACTAGACAGCACCTCGCGGCGATAATCAAGCATCCATATCCCTTCTTAATTCATTAACAGTGTCACAAACTGTCGGTGCATAGCTGATACCGAGTGCGTAATATCGCATACGAACGAATAGAAAGAATCAAAATCGCAAGTTTCAAGTTGAAACAAGGCCGCACGATAAGGAATGAAAGAAGGAAAAAAATTTTAAATGCCCTGTAGCCTCTCGAAGATAGGTATAGACGTCATAATATCGATCTGCAAGACTCTACTAGACACTTGCTCATGACTCGTAGAACCTACAAACCTAGTGCTCTAATACCAACTAATCACGACCCACAATCCATCAGTCGTGATAGCATCTAACCCAACTTGTTAGGTAAGCCAATTAATAGTTAACACAAGTTTAATAAAATAAAGGTGATCAATAAATGACATACCTGCATTTTCATACAATATCACAAGGACATGTAGTACAAGTCATGAGCTACTAAGACTGGATTTTGTGCAAAATCTGATATGAAATAAATACAACTTTTGTTTGAAATATACATAAATAGAATTCAACTCTAAAACTACCCAGGGACAAGTGATAGTTGCATCCGGGAGGCAAGAACATCTTCAGGGCCAGCTTCTTTCATCCACCACATCTCAGCTCCAAGATCTACATGCAAGGTGCAGAAGTGTAGTATGAGTACAATCGAATTTATGTACTCAATAAGTATCTTGACTAACCTCGGTGAAGTAGTGACGAGGCTTTTAGTTAAAATATACTCACTGATATAACATGTGCAGTAGACTAGCAATAGAACAATACTAAAATATAACAGAGACGAGTACAAGAACAAATATACGAAACAGTAAAAGAATCACCAGAAAAAATCACGGTAGTAAATTCATAACTTTCATAGTATGAGAAATGTACTCAAGATATCAAATCAAATGGGCACGACAACACCCTTCGTGTATTTATCTCATCTTCACCAAATATATGAATGTAAGTCAAATCAATTGGCACGGCAACACCCTTCATGCATTTATCTCTTCCTTACCGAGCATACGTATAACAATACCAATCAGGTGAAAGAAATGCCAATAACAATAACGATAAAGTGGGAGATGCACAGGTAGAAATAACGAACAACGCAGAGCACATGGGTAACGATAACAGACAAGATAAGAGGCATAGAAGTAATGATAGCATTTAAGGTAGAAAAACATAAATTTCACTAGCTAACATAGTAGAAGGGTTAGATATAGATATAACAAACATGAAGGAAAGCATGATCTTTATAAGCTAAACAAATAGAAGGCATGAATAACTAACATGGTAGAAGGCTTATACGAAAGTACAATAAATGAGAAACGACATGGATGTAGATATAACAACAAGAAGGAAAGCATGATATTTGCAAATTAAATAGATAGCAGGCATGGACAATATAGAAACAATTGAAATAGAGGACAAAGACAGAACAACAACGATAAGTCACATAGAAAATATAGGTGCAACAATAACAACTCAAGGTGAAGGCATGAATGTATACACAAAGAAAATATATCACCACATAAAGCATGTCTCTCGTCCTCGCCTGCACGGAAACACTCTTCGTGCCATGAACACATAATAATATAAAAACATGATAATGTAAATGAAATGACATGGCATCTCCCTTCGTGCTTTTACTCTCATCCTCACATGATAATGTAAATAAAATGGCACGGCATCATCCTTCGTGCTTTTACTCTCATCCTCACATGATAATGTAAATAAAATGGTACGGCATCACCATGCGTGCTTTACAATCTTCCTCACATGATAATGTAAATGAAATGGTACGGCATCACCCTTCGTGCTTTTACTCTCATCCTCACATGATAATGTAAATAAAATGGTACGGCATCACCATGCATGCTTTACAATCTTCCTCACATGATAATGTATATGCAATGGCACGACATCACATTTCGTGTTTTACACTCTTCCTCACATGATATTGTATATGCAATGGTACAACATCGCTCTTCGTGCTTTACACTCTTCCTCACCAAGTACATGTATATCAATAACAAGCAAGGTAGGAAGCATGAATATCATCACGGAGAGTGATTAAGCGAATATTCCAAATGAACATCAATCACATCTTTCAAGCCAATAACAATTCAATAAACATCAAGAACCTTATTGCTCAAGTATTTCAACAAGTCTCAAAAACGATCTTCAACTAAAGTATAGAATCCAATATCTCAAGAATAACGGTCGTAGCGATGTATTAGTGATTAAGCATAGTGATGACCGAATTTAACAAATCAATAGTTTCACAAAAAATCGTCATATTTTAATCAAGTTATAATAAGCTAAATCTTGGTTTCTAGCATTTCATTTCATATTCTTAGTAATCTAGAAGTCAAGTAAGACATGAAACAAAAAGGTCAAATAATTCTGCAAGGAACAATTAACTGTATATTTTACCCCTGAGCATGATTAACCCTGGCACATGTATATACGATTTGTCACCTCATATATGCATAACCCCCGCATGTAGCAAACAAGGTCAATTAGTAAGAAAAATTCTCCCAACAAAGTTAGGTAAGACACTTACCTCAATCAAGCCAAATCGATAAACTAAAAGCGCCAACCCGCTCAAATCATCCTTCTAACGGCTCGAAACTAGCCAAAAGCAACTCAAAATCATTAAATAATGCCAAACGAAGTAAACCCAAACGATAAAGGTCGAATCTTAACACATTTACTCAAAGTCAACTAAAAAGTCAAACCCGGGCTCGCACCTCAGAACCCGACAAAACTCACAAAATCCGATAATCCATTCAATTACAAGTCCAACCATACTAATTTCACTCAATTCCTACTCTGAATCGATATTCAAAACTCAATAATTTATTTTAGGAAAGTTTAGATAAAAACCCCAAATTTCTCTTTTGAAATCATCAATTAAATGCCAAAAGCGAAGATGGAATCACGGAATATAATCAAAACCGAGTAGCAAACACTAACCCCAATCCACGTAGTAAAAATCGCCTACAAAATTATCCAAATTCGAGCTCCATAACTCAAAATATGATAAAATGTCCGAAACTTTAGAAATAGAGTACTTTATAACACTGCTCCAGCAATACCCTTCGCGAATGCGGGAAGACCATCGCGTTCACAATGAACAAAATCTCACCGCCACAAAAAGACTCTACGCGAACGCGATGCACATCAGATCCAGACCTTCGTGAACGCGGCTACTACTTCGCGAACACGAAGACATTTCCTTCAGCTAGCTCCCCGCTCCTCAACTCAACTCTATGCGAACGCGACACTTCAGCGCAAACGGAGAACACAGTTAGATTACCTTTCGCGAATGCGTTTCATATATCGCGTCCGCGAAGACCAAATTCACAGCTAACCAAAATACACTTCGCGATCGTGGTTGGACCTTCACAATCGCAAAGAACACCAGAAGCAACAGGTAACAGCAGAAACCAGCAAAAACAGCATGGCCTAAAATTGTTTGAAACCCAACCGAAACTCACCCGAGCCCCTCGGGACCTTGTCCGAGCATACCAACAAGTCCCAAAACATAACACGATTCTACTCGAGGCCTCCAATCACACATAACAATATCAAAATCACGAATCGCACCTCAAATCAAACTTAATGAACCTTTAAACTTTTAACTTCCAAAACTCGTGTCGAACCATATCAAATCAATTCGGAATGACCTCAAATTTTGCACACAAGTTTCAAATGACATAACGAACTTATTCTAACTCCCTGAACCATAATCCGAACCCAATAATATTGAAGTCAACTCCCAGTCAAACTTATGAACATTCCAAACCTTCAAATTTCCAACTTTTGCCAAATAGTGTCGAAACCATCTAAAAACATCCAAATGAAATTTCGAGATTACGCCCAAGTCCAAAATTACTATCCGGACCTTCTAGAACCATCAAAACTCCGATCCGAGGCCAAATAGACAAAAATCAAACTTTGTCAACTCTTCCAATTTAAAGCTTCTAACATGAGATTCATTTCTACAAATCCATTCCGAGGCACCTGAAAACCAAAACTGACGATTCGCACAAGTCATAATACATCATATGAAGCTACTCAAGACTTCAAACAATTTAACGGAATGCAAATACTCAAAATGACAGGTCGGGTCATTACAAAAACTTACCGAAATGAATATTTGGGAAAACTATAACCCCCGCCATCTTGTTCATAAATATCGTAGCTACGATATCGCTTCTAGCTTATGGAAATACATTATCCCATATTTGGAATTCCATCGCGAGAGCCGTTTATACAAAATTTCGGGTAAACTATAGCCACCTCCTTCTTTGAGTAACCTCTCTATATATATATATTTAAGGTTAGCTCACTTGAGCTTCCTCGCCTTTCACCATATGATCAGTTGATTGCTTTTCAATTTGAAGATTAATTTACAATCCAAGAGACGTCTTCAGCTGAAACCATAGATTGGTTTACTAAACAAAATTATTTCAATGGTTCAAAATGACAACAAGGGATTATTCCTGTCTTTTAGCCTCACAAGAAAGACGGGAATACAAACGAAGGAAAGACTGCAACTTCAACGTAACTGGTCTCCTTTCCGTCTTCCTTAGAAATTGATTTAAGTATGAACGCAAATGACTTGAAATAGGTAGAGAAAATTTAGGAAAAGCCAATTATCCTTCTTTTACGAATAAAATTCTTATAGTAATTAGTGTAGAAAATCATTTCCTCAACATTTCTTGAAGTACCTAATGATGGGGTCCACACCCATTAAAAGAAAATAAAAAAAGGTTGTAACACAACCAAAACAAGTTTTGGCCAAACTTGCTTTTGATATCAATTTGCAAGAATCAAATTGGCAAGTTGCAACGAGGCAAGCTTCTGATTGGTTGAAAGTGAGGCCGCTTCCTATAAATAGATGTATCGGCTTCATTCTTTAGACACACAGAAGAAACAAAGCTTCAAGTATTTTACAGATAGAAAAATAGGATAAATAGAGTGTGAGCGTTATTGTAGTGAAGTAAGAATCTCAAAAGAGGTTATTTCTTTTGAGTGTATAGTGGTTCTTGGAGTATTTACTCGAGATTACGAAATATAAAATTTCTCATTATAGTGGATTACTTTGCTCCTCTCGGGCCCGTGGTTTTTCCCTTATTCAGAAGGGTTTTCCACGTTAAAATCTTTGTGTTCTTGTTGTTATTTTTGTTGATTACTGTATCTCGATACTATGTTATTATTTCGATGTTATTACCGTGAATATTATTTCTGTGAGAATTTATTCCCATCTAATTCATGTATTAACCTCACCTTGTTCAGCATTTCCTGGAATGCCTCTTTAAAAAGTACGTAGTAACACCTCATCTTCAAACAGTACAAATCTTCGAGTTGGCTAATTATTGAAATCTAGGACTAATGTTAAACAATTAAAGCAGCCAGCTTTATAATGAGTTATGATTTAATTTGACTTTCATTTCATTTGTTTAATTTTAATTAATATCTTTTCTTTATCCTGAGTGTTCATTGAGAAATTTAAAAGTGCTTTATTTTAATATTTGAAGTTCTCGTAAATTTGTGTTTAGCTTAATTTAACCAAATTTAATTGATAAAAGTTAATGTGAAAAAAAATACACATGTTACGCATTTGTTGGTTGGTGCATTCAACGGACCGGGATAAGTTTTTTTTTTTGGTTCTCCCACCTTTTATTACATTTTCCTTTCATTCATTTTGAGCCTGCCTTCCCAATTCCTTGTGAAAGGAATTGAGAAATGCCCTTTTACAGAATTCTTAGAATGGGTTGTGGCGTTTCCAAGATAGATGCCAATGGCGTCGCCACACCTAACAGGATCCTCCCCAATTTCCCCAATAGAAGGAGGCACAAAGAATGCACCCCTTCAAAGAAAGAACCATTGTTGTTGATGCATGAAATACCAGATGAAGATCATGCAAATATTAATAGACATTCAATATCTGCTCCAAAATGTGATGACAATATGAGTTGTGTCACCTCTGAGGGGTCTAATGAAAAAAGGGTTGCCAAAATAATGGCAATTGTTCAAGAAGAGGAAAAATATAATGAAGGAGGAGGAGTGCATGAAAATGAAGAAAATGGAGGAGAGAAGGATGATAATAATGACGACGACCTGAGGGCCATTAATAAGCTTCGTGTTGACGAGGAAGATGGTGATCTTTACCCTAGTTCACCAAGTTTTAGGGTTTATTTCACCGATACGGATGTTGAAAGCAACAAGAATGACGGTATGTATAATCTTAAATTGACTAGCTTTATTCTTATTTATCGATCTTTTCTCTGTTAATAATGATTAATAGTTGCGGCAGGTAATAACAAGGTTGGCCTGAAGAACATAACCCCAGTTGCAGCTACCACCATATCATCAACAAAGGTATGCATATGATTTCATTTACAATTAGCTCTGTTCAACTATAAAGGGCTTGACATATTATCTTTCCTTATTTCCTTCTGCGTTAATACATTGGCCATCATGGCCCTACGTAAAATTGAGATCTGTTACCTTCTTTTGCCTCATTTCTTTTTCTTTTAGAAAAAAGCTACATTATATTTAACTAAAAGAACAAATTCATAGCTTATTGTTTACCCTAAAAAATGGAAAACAATTGAATTTATATGTGGTTTTAAGGATACGTGGACTAATTCAATACGAGTGATTAATGACGTTAGATTAAGCAAATGAAGAACGTAATAAATGGCCAAACCAATGATAAGAGTAATTCCGAGCTCGGTTGATGGCTCAATGAGGAACCTGCCCTCGATTCCAAGCTAGCACTTATGAAGAACTTAAGAACAAAAATAAGAGTTTTTAACAACAAAGAGAATTGAAATAAATTGTCTTGGTATGCGTGTTGCAATGTTCGTCGTGAATAATAAGCTTCCCTCTTTATATAGTAGGGGAGTTTTACCCTAAGTACAATTCTAAGAAAGGTAAAGAAAATTTATTTTGCTAATCACTGATTTTCTGCCGATACGGACCGAGATTCACGCTGCGATATCCGGTTGGGCACGGACATCACGACCATTTGTTAATCGTGTGCAACTGTTTGGTAATGCTTTCCGAAATCTTGATCCTCGAACAAGACCCGGAGGACATGGCCCCGATACCCCCGAGGAAAGGTGTTTTGCCCGACCCCGATACGAGGGGCTCCTCGCTCTGACTCCGATTTATTACGGTCACGTTCCTATTCTGTTTGCCTCACCGGAAAATCGAGGTGTTCAGTGGGCTCTGTTTTACCCGTATACACTTATATTAAAAAGAAAATAGATATAATTTTTCCTATTTCAATAAGAATATTGATAGCTATTCATTTTCAAAATATGTAAAATATTTTCATCATTCCCCACCTGCGTGCCTTAATTATTGTGATAGACGTGTTAATTTTGCTATTAGAAGTGGTAGCAATTGTCCGTTTATTCAAAATCAGTTGGCTTCCAAATTCTACTAATTGAGTTATGCTAATATTCATTTCATTTTTTTAGAAATGAGAAAATTGGGGTAGGAGAAATAGGGGAAGGGATTACCAGGTGGGAAATCAAAATTTTACCAAGAAGACAAAAGTTCATGTAGTCAACCAATTGAGCTACTAAGATTCTCATATTAATATTTAGTTAGTTTAAACTTATAACATTCGTATGTAATCATAAATATAATACATATTACTTTATATATTGGCTTAATAGACCAAAAGATTGACTGCCATCAAACTCAACATGCATTCACCACCGTTTTATTTCTTTTCTAGCTCTCACTTCCTCATATTTCCTACAGGAGTGTGTGGTCAAGGAGGAAAAGAAGGAAATAAGAAAGAAGAGTTTTAGAAATGTACTACCAAGAAACCTGTTGAATGTTCGATCATCGTCTAACTCTTCAACTCGCTCCACACACCACCACAATACTCATCATCCAGCTTGATCATATCATGCAGAAGGGAACAACACCTCCACAGGCTTCGTGTAATTAATGGGAATTTGAGAATTGAAGTGTAACCTTTCAACAAAAAGAACAGACGTTGAATTTATTTGTAAACAAAATATTCTTCTATATTTGTTGTTTTCCTTCCTTTCTTATATACACTTCTACCTGTTTTGTTAGACGTTTCAAATATACTATTAACAAGACGTGATGTTATTGGTTTTGGATTAAGTTGGTAGAATTTTCACAATGTGAATCTCACACGGAAAATTAAATTCTTTGACTCATGTAATCTAAGCAGATCATTCTTTTGGGACAATTCCATAATTAGATTGAATTTAATTTGACTAAATTCCCATTTCTCAAAAGGATCGAAAGAAGTGAAAACTGTACTTTGCACCATTTGGGCTTTCGGCCATAGGAAGAATTAATCCAAATAGCCATTCAATCAACCACTTAAATTAAATATAAACCGACGGATGTATAATAGATGTATGATTTATGTATAATTATGTGAATAATCGTGTATAATGAGTGTATAATTTATGCATTCCGACTAGAATAAATAAATAATATATCTAACTTGCTATTTATGTAAAGATCCGTATTATGAGCACGTGCTGAAATTCATATGCATGGACAGGTACAATTTTATCCATGGACCTAACGGACTACATCTTGTTAATGTCTTTGCAATGCTATAAACAAAAATAACATAATATGAGAATAACAATTATTAAAGCAAACTAATGATATATTTGATTAAGATAATCGAAAGTAGTCTGAATAATAAAATAGAGAAGGAATCTAGAACCCTAGGTGAATGTCTCAAGCAAAAATCAAAATTATCTGATCGCCTCCCAAGAACAACAAAGTAGAACCCCTAGATATAAAGGAAGGAGAAGATTACTTGTCAAGAATCCAATCCTTGAAAATAGATAATCCAAAGTCGAACTCGAACAACCAAGAAGTTCCAAATCTCTCTCAAGAATTTTTTTAAGTCAAAATATGCTAAGTGGCTAATGAAATAACCCTAGTCTATTATAAATACAATGGAAAAAAGTTCCAAAGTTAATTTTCCAAAACAGGTCGCCAGGCCAAACCGTAACCCCAATCGTGTTACACCTCTGAACCTTGTCGAATTCCAAAAGCTTGTTTTCTTCACCTCTTCAGGGCCCTCTTGAACCGTAGCCAATGGTTGGTGAAACCGTGTCACACGGGTTGTGTTGGGATCTTTGATACTTTAATTCTCAAGACTCCAAACATGATATTCTTTGCATGAATCTTCAAAGTAACTCTCTAAACATCTTCTAATCAGTTCTCAAGACTCCAAACATGTATTCTGACTCTCTAAACATCTTCTAGTCAATTGTTGAAAATCATACAGCTTCTTAGTGTGCATCCCTTGAACGTTCTTGGACTTGGAGCAAGTCAACAGACCTCTAGATAATTCGGGTCATCCTCAATATTTTCCATTCTGCCCAAGTTATCTAGGATCGCCATGTTATCGCCCGAGTCCTACTTAGATGTCTTACTTGAAAAATAAGACTCGAGGAAATGTGCGTTATAGATAAATTAAAGAAAAAAAAGGTTAAAAATTATGATTTTACCATTTTCATGAGAAGACGCGAGAATGGCCTGCAATTCTACTTTTGAGTTCGGTAGAATCTTATAACTTTTATTCAGATCTTGTATTTTTATTTAAAAATCCGTTTAATATGTATAAATAATTTATTCATAATTTAATAATCTTTATTTTAAAATTCAAAACTCATAAACTCATAAACTCATCGTCATAATAATAATAATGTACTATATTAAACCATTTATATAGAAAGAAAATCATAAGTCAATGCTACATCTACACGTCCAATAGTAACCCTTCAGAAGTCCCAAGAGCCCAAAAACCGGAAAGGAAGAAAAGGCAAAAAGACGGGGAAATGGTGGGGAGGAATATCATGAAAAAGAAATTAGATGGAGAATGGTTAATATTCACAGCAGCCACATTAATAACCTGCCTAGCCAAGCCAAAAATCAATTTATTTTGAGAAATATTTTTTATCAAAAGTACTTTTGACAAGAAACAATTTGTATTTTGGTAATTAACCTGAAAAATACTTATAAGCCATATTTAGTGTTTGACCAAGTTTTTAAAAAATAATTTTAAGTGTATTTTTGTATTTTTTGAGAGATGCTACTTCAAAACTGTTTATGCTTCTACTCAAAAATATTTTTTTTCCTCTAAAAGCTGGGCTAAACACTATAATTTTAAGAAGAATTTTTTTTTTTTTTGAAAAAGTGCTTTTGAATTTGGAAACAGGTTATAAGACGGTCCCACAACAATTCTTATGTAGTATTCTCGTTGGCTATTGAGAAGGCCGCCAATAATATTATCAATTTATATATTTATATAAATATAAATATAAGGTAAACAAACAAATAGGAAAACACTTTTGTTGTCCATTTGGTAGCGCATACTTTTCTACTATTCTTTGCGCCCTGTGCCACTACGAAGCGCCTAACAGGTTCGTTACCCTTCAACAAACCCACACCCAAAAATAATACTACTAATAATCATAATGGTAGTAATAACTAAAACCCAGATCCAGTTTTGGCAATTTGTTGAGATTATTGTTATCCTATGGATGCATATGCACCCTGTATGTGTATGTTTTGGTTGATCAATATATGAGTTTGTTTATATGCATCCTGCTTTTCCTCAAGCAGATTTGACTTATATGCATTTGTAATTATTACTATTATTATTAGGATTTTGATAAGCTAAGAAGGGGCTGATATGTCTGGAATCATAGGTCGAACAATGGCCAGCAGAAAGATTTCTGCTTTGGTGAGAATCAATTAATGTTTTTTTCTTTTTGGAGTATTTCTTGTGGATCGACTTTGATATCTTTTTCTGACAAAAAAAAAAAAAAAGAAAATTGATGAATTTGGATTTACTATTTCAGAATCAGTTCTTGATGGGAAGCAGGGTATTTGCATCTAGAACTTACTCTTCGTCAGCTAAAGAGGTGATTCTTTTTGTTCTGTTTAAATTTGTTCTTATATGCATTTGCCTACTGTTTAATGTTGTTGATGGAGAAAGCATTTAATCTCTTTGTAGATGACAGTGCGCGACGCGCTAAATTCAGCTCTAGATGAAGAAATGTCTGCGGATCCTAAGGTCTTTGTTATGGGGGAAGAGGTACAATCCAAGTTTTTTGCTTAAAGATTCTTAAAATGCAAACTTTATCTGTGAAATGGGCCCAAATTGAGCAGAACTGATACAGAAGATTCATGTAGCCAACCTTAACTAGTTTGGAATTGAGGTTTAATTGTCGTGGCATGCCGTGTTATTGCAAATATTAGCCGACCTAACTAGTTTGGTACTGAGGCATAGTTATTGTTGCTGCAAATATTTATCACTAATAATGTTTTTCTTTTAATCTTGATATGTGTTATTTAATTTACTTATCAAAAAAAGGAAATCTTAATCCGTGTTATGTTTACTCAGGTTGGTGAGTACCAAGGAGCCTATAAGGTCAGAAATGGTTCTTTTCACTATCTTCTCAAGTCTTGCATTATTATCATGCATTCTTTGCCCTTGATGATCATCTTTTTTAGTGCCTGAACATCTTTTTTCTTCTTTTCTTTTTAGATTACGAAGGGGCTTCTGGATAAATATGGTCCGGAAAGGGTTCTTGATACACCAATTACTGAGGTTGTTCCTTCTGCTTCAATTATGAAACTGCTGCTGCTCCTTTCTTTCTTGAACATATATGATAAAGCACTTAAACCATTTTTTGTTCTTTCCTAGGCTGGATTTGCTGGAATTGGAGTTGGTGCAGCTTACCATGGTCTAAAGCCCATAATCGAATTCATGACATTTAACTTTTCCATGCAGGTTGAACTTCTGTTCTCATTTAAAATTGTTGTTTATTCTTTTAATATTTATTGATCTATTTGTTCTTACTCGAAGATCATCCAACAATGTCATTGAACAAAGCCCATATGTATTTTATGTCTGAATGAGTTCACGGTACCCATTTGTGAATGCCAATGACGGAGGGTGGGTCAAGTAGAACTGACAGGCTTCTAGGTTGGTAAGTTTCTGAAGAATGGGGCACATGTCACCTTAGGCGAATCCCACATCTGAATGGCATAGCACAAGTTCACATGGTACGCGCGTTTTTAGGCTCGATGATGGCGTAGCCCAAGGTACAAATCCGTAAGGTCTGTTGGGTTAAAGCGGACAATACATGCCATGGACTTGGGTCGTGACACCATCAATATGATGTGAACTTTTGGGAGGTCGATTGACAATGATTATCTTAAGCAAAGCATGCAAACAATTTGGATTGTGTATGATTGTTTTGGAGTTTAGTTAGTAGTTCTAATATGGTGTTCCTTCTTGGGGGGGGGGGGGGGGGGGGGATGCAAGTCGCTACTACTTCAATCAGTAAAAAGCGAGCAGCTACCTAATGCACAAAACTATAAATGACAATGACTTTTTGAGAAAGAACTATAGTGACAATTGACTTCCATGCTTAAATTTATGTTACACTCATAAAACAAAGGACAGTAGGAGATTGCTTTGTTTCTGAAGCAATGTCTTCACACACCCATGTAAAGTAGGAAGTCGATGGGGACCTTGTTTACATTGAAAGGTCCAGGAATATTTACGGTTTGATGCATTACATTATAGCTAATACCTAAGTGGCTGGAACTGTAAATAGCTGTTGATCATTTGATGTACTATTTGGTGGCCGACTAGATTATATCTGTAGGGGACTTGTTGTGAAGACAGGTAGAAATTTCTTCCTTCAACTATTATTTCTTGGGAGATTGAGTTCTTGTATATTTGTCTCCCTGACCAAATAGCATCCTTTCTTTACCTGTCTATGAACACGTGTCTATAGGAGACCTAGAATAAGATCATGACATCTCCTGTCTGCAAATATGACAAGCATATGAGGTGGTGGGTTCCCGCAAATTCACTATAGCATAGTTTTTATATTATAGTTTTTAACCCCGACCACATGCATAATGTATTTTCTCTAATTTTTTGCAGGCAATTGACCATATCATCAATTCTGCTGCAAAATCAAATTATATGTCTGCTGGCCAGATATCTGTGCCCATTGTTTTCAGGGGTCCTAATGGTGCTGCAGCTGGTGTCGGTGCCCAACACTCTCAGGTATATCTATGAACTGAAAACATGATGTGCTCACCATGTTCATTGATGGAATTGATTCTTAAGTGGAGCCAATAGGCAGAAGTAGACAAGACTGATACTCTAGATTCTTTAATATTCTCCTTTCGTTGTTTTGAATGGATTGTTTTTTAAAGTTGTTGGCTTTAGTTAATAACTCTTATATAGATGGCACGTGGTATGAATTACATTAGTGGACAGGAAGATGGTTAGCAGGCAGGGAGATGGTTTTTAACTACCACCTGGTGCACTGCAAGGTAACTTAGCTAAGGAATTGCTGGAGCACAAGATGTGATTAAGGGGTTTTGAATACTGACAGGACCACTTTCCTACTGTTGGAGCAGTCCCTAAGACAACTTCAGGCCTTCGAGCCTGATACAGGCCCCTCCATTCTTTTCTTTCTTTCTCAAAGAATCACCACCAGCGCTGGGTAAAAGGGTGGGGTAGTAAAAGGGGAAGGGAATAAAAAGGGTGGGTTTAATATTTAGCCATGTGATGGACATGTGGCAAATTCTGGTGCTAATCAATCCAATTAGATACTCCCTCCATTTCAATTCATTTGACGTGATTTGACTCGGCACGAAGTTTATGAAAAAAAGAAAGTTTTGAAACTTGTGGTCTTAAAAGCGTAAAGGGTAAAAGCTTTGTGGGGCTATAACATTTGTTTGGCTATAAAAGCTTCTCATTAAGGGTAAAGGGCATGGATGAACCATTTCTCATAGTTCAGGGGCATATTTGGATCTGTTCTCTTGTTTTTGTTGGGTTGTTTTAGTCAGTTATTTAAAGTTGTCGTTGAAGTTATCTTTCAACCTCCAGCAATGTGTGTGCCACAAGCACTTTTCTATTGCATAAAGTTCTATGGTCCTTTTTTTTTTTTTTTTTTTTGCAGTGCTATGCAGCATGGTTTGGTTCCTGTCCAGGATTAAAGGTACTAGCTCCATACTCTTCCGAAGATGCTCGTGGCTTGCTCAAAGCTGCTATCAGGGATCCCGATCCGGTTGTGTTTCTAGAAAATGAATTGCTGTGAGTTGCTTTACTGGTTAAGTTATTGAAAACTGTTGTTTTCTTTATTCCTTCTCATAATCTATCCTCAATGGTTGGCTTTCATGATGCAGATATGGCGAGTCTTTCCCTGTTTCAGCAGAAGCTCTTGATTCTAGTTTCTGTCTTCCCATCGGAAAAGCTAAGGCAAGTTGATCCAGGTGTATTACATTGTTTTTTCTGTATCATCTTATGGGCTATTGTTCCTTATTTTACAAGCATTGGCAGATAGAACGCAAAGGAAAGGATGTGACAATCACTGCCTTCTCAAAGATGGTTGGCTATGCTCTTCAGGTTTGTCGTCATTTTCCTTAGCAGTGTTTGGACCATTTCTGAATGAATTCGAGCAGCATACTCCATGACAAAAATTTTGACGGTTTCTCCGAATATGGAAAGACGGTTAATGAATCCAGAAGAACTATTTCCAACCGATGAGGCGCATGACAGTAGAAGGATATCTATACCTGATAGCAATGCTAGTTCTATCTGAATCTAAGATTGTTCTTTATGAGTTTGTGGACTATTATCGCAAGTCTTGAATCATTTGACAGCTTTCAACTTTGAAGTGTCATTCATCTATCTCCTTTCTGATTCACACAGAATTCCTTCTGTTTCAGGACTTGAAGATGGCTTGAATTTGACTGGTTTTGAGCAACTAGCTTTTATTTTTTTCTCTGCGTCTTGGATTGTTTTAAGCTTTTTTTTTCTTTTTGATAAGTAAAATAATATGTTAAGCCTTGGATTGTGTTAAATTAGTAAGTATTCACTCGTAGCTGCTGAAGTTTAGATCCTAGTACAAATGCCCTTAATATTCGAAGAATAGTCTCATACAACTTACGATCTGCTAGTTTGCTAGAGTGGAATTTCACAGGAGATAATAATATTGCTTGGATTTGATGTTGATGCATAAACAATATATAGTATGACCTTGTCTTTAGTTATACTTGTTTCGATTCTATGCGTGATAACATATTAACTTTTATAGGCTGCTGAAATTCTTGCTAAGGAAGGAATTAGTGCTGAGGTATGACTCCTGAGTTCATGTCCAGTTTTGTTCTTTTATACTATTTCTAGTATGCATAAAAAGTTCCAGCTTTTCACTTGTCATTTTTTTTCTGTAATCAGGTTATAAATCTGCGCTCGATCCGACCACTTGATAGACCCGCCATTAATGCATCTGTGAGGAAAACCAACAGACTTGTAACTGTTGAAGAAGGATTCCCACAACATGGCGTTGGCGCTGAGATCTGGTTACTTTCTTTTAACAGTCTTAGACCATAACCCATTCACACACAACTCAAACCCTCCTCCCTAACCCACCAAAAATTTGAGCTCCTTTGTTCCGTTTTCCGTTTCAGTAAAACTTACTGATTATATTTTCCTAATTTTACTAGTGCATCTGTGGTTGAGGAGAGCTTCGCGTATCTTGATGCACCAGTTGAGAGGATAACAGGTGCTGATGTTCCTATGCCATACGCAGCAAATCTTGAAAGAATGGCTGTTCCACAGGTTTGTCGTTGAAGATATCTTTAGCTCTCACCCATTGGGTTTGTTATCTTTTAATTAATCACAAATTGGTGGTTTCATTAGGTCCTTTGTAGTTTATGATTCTGTTATGGCCTATATTACATAGATTCTTCATATCTTCCCTGCCTTGATGTACTTCTGCCGAACGGATGTGCAGATGCACGGGTCATGCGGATTCTCGAAAATACATTAAATATTAGCAAAAGACTCTGCATATCGGTACCAGATATTTATACACACGTGTGCAGGATACGTACCATAAACAAGTCCATGTAACATAGTTATGGATATTGTGATTGCAAATTGGTACATATGGATATTAACTGGATGAAAAAAGAAATGATCCCAACATGGCTGAGCATTAAACTCTCTGTGTCTCTAAACATTTGTATAATGTTGAAGGGCTAGGGTCTGATGCACTCAGGCAAGAGGATGAACTGGCCGAAGGACATATTAGGATCAATTGGCCAATGCAGCATCCAAGAATAATATCTCTTGCTTGTCAATGAGGGTTACTGATAGCCAAGTTTTCAGAGGTCCAATGCTCAGGGTAGATAGGTTTTGACTATGTTGCTAAATAATGAGTGCGAGTTGTACAAAACGGTTGTCCAACAATGTTATATTGGTGTAGATGTTGGGGCCTTAGCATATACACAAGATAAAGTCAAAGAACTGCAGATGTTAAGATGAATGTGGGTTTATACAACATTGGACATGATTAAAATGACCACATCCTAGATATGTGTTAAATGGTTTGATCATATCCTACTTATACCTCTTATATGCACCAGTCCATTGGTGAAGTACTTCGACAGTTGGAAGTTTCTGAAAGAGAACGAGGCAAACCTAAAATCACATGGAGAAAATTATCTCAAAAGAGCTAATAATTTCTCAGATCAATGTGAACTTGGAATATAATCGAAGTAAAAGATCTATATAGGCAACTAGTTGGAATTAGACTATTAAAATTTAGTTGTTTTTATTACACTTAAACTAGGTCAGGTGTTTTCTAAGAACTTTCTTAGTGTTAGTCTGGTTAGGGACTTGTATGTTAGTGTAGTGATACATGTAATGATTTTGTGGATGTCTAACTTGCTTTAAAAGGCATTAGTTAGTATTAGTATCAAATTGATCCGGATAGAGCTGAATGAATACAATGATCCATATTCCCATCTTTACTAATATGATATTGAGACATCATTGACTGATTTACTGACCAAGCGAATATTGCAATATGCCTCACATTGTATCAGCCTAAGTAGAAAAAAGATAGAGAAGAGTAACAAGCCACCAGAGTTCAGTTTTATTATATGAAAGTCCATATATCATGTCCATACAAATTGCAAACAATGTGCATGAAAGTTGAAGGTACTACTTGAAACAAACAATGAATAACCGCATAGCTAATATTTCTTCCCATCTTTTAGCGGTGATTTGCATTTGAAACTTGATAACTGGTTTTTGTTTCCTTGTGAAGTATTTAAATTTTCTGACGCAGGTAGAAGACATTGTTCGCGCAGCAAAGAGGGCCTGTTACCGATCAAGTACCTAAATTAGAGTTCCAATTGCTGCTGCTTAGGCTTTGGTCCAACAAGGTCTTGTTGTTCCAACTTCCAAGCATGTAACTCCTTTTTGTGGATATCGATTCTTTATCCGCCTGTGAGTGGATGCTTCTGTTTTTGCCATCTTCTGGAAAGTTTAGTTGACTGTAGAAACAGCTAAACTGTAAACTAAATTAGCAGAGGAAATCTGCCGCCATATATTTCAACATACAAGGATATAATACTTGTCGAGAATAAAATTTCTGTGATACGTTCAGGAAAACATTCTATCAGAAAATACATACGTTCTGGGAAGTATCAAAATCTAATGCAACTGTTTTTTTTCCTTCTTTGTCCAGTCGTATCTCAATTGTTGTTGTTGCTATAAATTGTTCAAGGGAACACCAACTCTACGTGGACAGACGATATAACTTTTTCACTTTTATTTATTGTTCTCGAGACGCTTTTGCTCCTTTCTCTTATTCATTCATGTATCAAAACAGGGCAAAAGAAATACGAGTTTCAAGTATAAGCCAAGTGATAATTTTTTTAAGAAACATCATTATAGACTTAAATCGAATGACAACTTTAGTATTATCAAGTCAGATTTCCAGGAAAAAAGAAAAAATACTTCAGTCAGATTTAGAACTTTTTTATATCTAAAACATTGTCATATTTTGGGTCATTCGATAGTATTTGTTTATTGATGATGAAATTGAATAAATATCTTCATTATAGATCACTTCTTTTGGGTGGTATTTACATTATATTTAGGATTGTAAATTATAAAGCAGGGCAAAATTGAGGTGACGTGGCATCATCTTATACTAGAAATGCCATTTATCTTTTTGTTGTTTTTTTGGGGCCTTTTTCTATCTTTTTCCTGCTAAAAAACTGAATCATTCAAATTAAATATCTTTGAAGGAATGCGACGGTTGCAATAGTAATGTCCAAGAAAGAATGCGAGGTTACTTTTCCCCCTTCTCATTTTGTCCAAAAACTCTAATTATTTGGTCTTTTTCTCTTCTCCTATTTATAGAAACTCTTTAAAGTTTTTCATTTAACTGATCACCAAGGGTCATATCAGTTAAGCTATACAAAAGAAAAAAAGAAACGAATGAAACCATCAATATCCATATCTTGTATCAACAAGAATTTGGAAAAGACGATGAATAATTGCCTTTTGGCGGAAGACACACTTTGAACTTTTAATATTCGATATATATACTTAGTCCGTCAAATAGATGTTTCTGATATGGCAAGACGTTTTTCTTGAAGATACTATTTTTTTTTTGTCGTTGAATTTGTGAAAATTAATGACCAATTGATGATTGTTTACTATGCTTTAGGCATTTTGGAGTAGTTAGATTTTGAAAAGATGTTTGAAGAATACATCACCCGCTGTTCAGCGATGCAATTTATATATCTCCTATTTTTCTATGTTCTACCTATAGAATTTGGTTCATTCTCTTTCTTTTTTAATTTTCCTGTTTTGTCAATTTCTTAATAACAAGTTACGACATATGCTTTGTGGACTTGTATACTGGTTTCTTGATAGTCATGGCTTGCTTTTGAGTTTTTAGAACTGTTGAAGAACAACGAGTTTGAAGAAGTTAAATCTGGTGCCAATATTGGTAAAGTAACGTAACCTTGTAATATAAGTTTTGTGTTGGGAGCTAAAACAAACTGTAATAATACATTAGACAATGGTGACTATGGTAAAGTAGACACAAACAGACATTATAGTGAACTAATGCACTTGCTTGATTAAACATACCCATACAAGTTGTCTTTAAACTAAAAAATAGTATGTAAAAAAAAAAGTGTGAAACTTGTAACGTGAAAACTAGCATTGAGAATTGCTGAGACAAGCTCAGAACAAATAGAAAAAAGCTTATCTGTATATTTGAGTATTAATGGACATTCGGATAATCTGTATATTTGAGTATTAATGGACATTTGGTTATCCGATACTGAGACCATTACCTTGGAGAACATAGAGAAAGAAAAATTATCAAAGACTACTGCTTTCTCAATTATGTATTTGTAGGTCCTTATGCTATCTTTTTATACTTTACTTTATGAGGTGTTCTGTCCATCACATTAATAATTTACGTTTGGGTTTATCAATTTTCTTTTTTTAATTTTGACAAGCCGTACTTTTTGTTATTTATAATAATCATATATTTAGAAAAGGTTATAGAAAACTCGATGAGATCTCGCGAATTTGCGGACAAATTTATTATTAGTTGTATATAAATTTGAAAACTTACATTCAGATAGTTTTGTGCACCCTCTAATTTACCAAATATTCGTAGTTTCGTTGAATCCATACTGAGACAGACGTTAGTACTATGTGAATACACAGCTAAATACTCTCCTACTCTAGCCCCATACACTTTCTTGTCAACATTAAGCTCGTCATACATGTCTGTCTATTGCCCTTGACAATTATAGTCGAGTTCAATACTCATGCTCAGTGCCATGGAATCAATTATAACATCTCATGAGCTCAACACTACAACTTTTAAAGGTCAAACTTTTGATGACAAAATCAAGAAATAATATATAACTCAAAATTAGGAGAAAAGTGTGTTCACTTTGATATTTTCATCTTATTGAGGGATTAAAGAAGTGCGTTAGTCATACAAGGTTGTATTAAGCTTTTCTTTATCAATAAAAGCAAATATAAATGGCTGCAACAAGATGGTTTTGTGTAAACGACAGGATTGAAATAGAAAAAAAAAATTGATCTGTGAGAAAGGAGAAAGATGCAGTGCAGTTCTATCTTAAGTATCAGGGAATAACAGGTTATTGCCAAAAATGTAATATATTAACTTTGCAGAATTAGTTTACAAAAGAAGAAAGCATGATGCAAGCTTAGGCTGAACCTGAAAATCACATTTCGCACCTGCAAATACACTTCCTATCATAAACTAATATGCAATTTGCTTGATATTGTAAAATGACATCAGAATGTTCACGAGTTGTGACGATATGTCAGACCCCAAACCATAAAAGATACCAAAACAAGGTTGCCCAAGTAACAGTATGATTGAATGAGTTTTTTTGGTCATTCAGCTTTTGATGGCAGGATATAATCTTCTACCTCCAAAACATGAGCTGCAGTATGAAAGGTGCTAGCCAGAGCACAGCTTTTCAAGTGCCATGTTTTCATCCCAACCTGTGGCTTCCAAAGTACTCCTCACTTGAGCTTCAGGAAAGCCCATTTCCACAAGCTTTTGTATCTGTGGCATTCAAATTACGTATTCAGTAGCATATTTGGATGCTGTAGGTAGATCTTGAAAGGACCAGCAGAAAATGCAAGATGTACCCAAGACTAAGTAGCGGGAGGAAATTAAAAACAAAAAGGAAAGCAAAAGCATGTAAAATTGCACACCTTCTCCTCGGTGCCAAGTGTTTTTGCAAAAGTTTCAGTCCAGTAACGAGCTGTGCCAACAAAGGTCTGATGGTCTCTGAGATACTGCAACAAGAAACAGATTGACCATTCCGAAAAAAAAAATTGGTCGGGAAGAGGGTGCGAGACACAAAACAAGGTCAGCAACGTGAAAACTAAGCAAACATACAAGATTTATGATGCGGTAGGGGGTGCAGGAGGGGGATTATTACTGAATATATGAAGCACCTGTTGTGCAACAACTGCATCTTGTGGATCATCAGGTTCAGGAGCAGAGAGTAATGCTTGTATAGAAAGGAGAGCTGTCTTGAGAGTTAGCGCTGGGCTCCACTGGTCTTTCAGGATGTCTAGGCATATTGCTCCACTTTGGCTACTTATATTGGGATGCCTTCAAAGGGAATTCAACACATAAAAGCACTTGAATCATAATTCCACTGGAAGAAGCAGGAACTTTATATCACACATTAGGGGGGGGGGGAGGGGGGGGGTTACTTCTGATACTTCAATTGAATACCGTATTCAAGGTCTATGTAAAAGTTAGTCGTTTGGAAGGCCAAGATCCTGCTGTAGAAATATCACACCCTTCAAGGATGTCTGCCTTGCACTTTTTTTTAAAATGATATAATTGGTTCCCACAGAAGCTTTACTTTGCTCATGATTTTGGTGGTTGGTGCGTAGATGCGAGGAGTTTGAGAAGTTTGTATCTTTAAGCTCCATTGGAATGTACACAACAAGCTCATTTGCTCTGCTGGTGCGTTTGAGGAAGGGAGCAAAATGGAGGAGTTTCTATGATGGATTAGGTGGCCATTAACACTAGCTTTTAATTGCATATGCTGGGACAAAGTGTATGGCACAGAAAAAAACGTAAGAGATAACTATAAGGTCATGCTCGTGGTTTTCTGAGAAATCTATTTCAGGATAAATCAATATTATTTAAGTAAAAACACGGAACAAATCAAGGCAATGTCAACAATGTGTGCAAGTGGTTCTCTCAGCTCAGCAGATGCCAAAGATTGGCTAAAGTCTTGCTATTATATTCTAGTTCAACAGTGAAAGGATGACACCTATTGGACCTATTTGATGAAATTGAAAAACATGGTTCAGTAGCGTACTCAAGTCCTAGAGGAAGCAATGCGTAAACCAAACATGTTTTCATCATAGCATATCCTACATAAGATTTACTTTTATCTAGATAGGAGGACTTACTGATGTTAACCTTGAACGCTTCAATTATAGGTTCATGACAATAACAATAATGTGAAGTTAGGCTTTCATCAAGAGGAAAAAAGAAATAAGGAGTATGCCAGAGGTAATCAATTTCTGTGGAAGCACATTTAACACTATTTAAGATGAGAGACGCAGGGATACTTTACGGACACTGATGCATAATGATTTTAGAACTCCAGAGAAGTTAATTTCACCAAATAAAGTTGAGTATCTAGCAAATGATTTTAAACTTCGGATTTACTAGAAGGAATATTTTTGTTCTAGAATTCTTTCATTACCCTCATTACCTACCACACACCATCGCTCATTCAAAATTTGTACTGTATTATTCTCAGATATCAGGCGTTTTCATCCTCTGATGTTTGACCACATTTCATGAGCCCGATTAACAGAATCTGAAGTAGAGACATCATGACTTGTCAATATGTTCTATATAAGAAACAGTAGCTGATCAAAATTACAAACATTAATAATCCAATATGTAATCTGCAATTTGTTATTACTTCATATCACAACCTAAGTCAGCAGTTCAACATATGAAATTTCGCACAGGTATTACTCCTGTCACTACAAAGGAGAAGAAAGAATAGAAAGAAATGATAGAGCATGTCTGCTTCTCATACCAAACTTTTGTGGCAAATCTCATTTTTGGAGGCTCGAATGGGTAGCCATCTGCAAAGACAAAGCTTCTTGATTTAGGAGTCATACACAAAAACTGCTAAATTCTGATAAACAGTAAACCATGTCAATGATATCTATATCCTAGACTATCCTCTTATCAACATGACATTGAGCTCCCTGGGAGTTACCATATAAAATGGAGTAACAATTAATAATGGTTCGACTCATCAGCATTCAAGTCGATCTATTAACTATGACACTGAAACCCTTTCTGCATTGTCCCCAAACATAAGGGCCTGACAACAAATTAAACAAAGCAACAAAAGTTCACACATAATTCCTTCATTTGCCACAATAGCTGAAAAAGATTCCACTTTTACATATAAGAAAGCCTCAATAACGTGCGCAAACACATGTTATGAGTAAATGCTGGTAACTTTTGCAAAGAATTGCAGGGGTTTGAGAAAGCTATCGAACATGTCTATTTCTCATTGGTTACATTTTCCACATCAAGCATGTAAACCTCACGTGTTCAAATGTTTGGCTGGCTGTTCAATAGGCACATTTTCAACAAAAATCAAGTATTCAATAAGTCATACCTTTAGTTAAAATGTCTAAATGAAATGTTTTGGAAAGTCTGAGGAGCCGCATATGTATTCTGCTTTCAAATACTTATAGTAATTAATAATGGTCCGACTCATTTGCATTCAGGTAGATATATTAACGATGACAGTGGAACCCTTTCCGTACTTCCCCCAAACATAAGGGCCTGAGCCTGACAACAAATTAAACAAAAGTCCATCCGTAATTCCTTCATATGCCACATTAGCTGACAAAGATTCAATTTTTACATTCAACAAAGCCTCAATAACACACCATTTCTTTGATAGACGTGTTCTATAAAATCAAAACCCTAGAACCCCCCAAAAAACAAAAACCCACCTTCAAAAGTCAGAAAAGTTTATACTTATATGCAGAACATGAATGTAAAAGTGAGAGTAGAAGCAAATTGGGAGAGTTACCAGTAAGAGTAATATCGATCTTGAAAGAACCACCTTCATAAGGAGTACCAAGAGGACCAGGGATTGTACCAATCAAGTGAGTGAGACTGTCACCTTTAAGGGTTACACTTATTCCTGAAACCCCAACATCTCTATTGCACTCTTGCAGCTCCTTTTGTACCCTTGCCAAGTCCACCATCTTTGCTCTCTTCCTATTTCCAATTCAAATCACTGCTTTTTGTTTCTTTTTTGGTTGGAGAGAAAGTGAGGAGGGTATTGCGTAAAGTGAATGAGCTGTAGCACACATGATAATAAAGGAAAATTGGGGCCCTCATATGACTTGGGGCTTAGATCGATTTTTACTTTAAAAAAATTCAAATCAATTATATTGGATTTTTAATTATTTATATCAAATTAAACTAATTACGCCGATTTCGGTTTTTTATCATTTTTTTCAATTTTTTAAAAATGTAAAGTAAACCGCAAGAAGCTAATCTAGTCAAACCTCTCCATTACAGTCTCATTTGTTCCGAATCTTTTTACATGTTATAGTGAAGTGATGTTATATAAAACATATATTATAACATAACATTAAAATTGATTCCATAAAAAATTTGATTTTTATAGTAAATAACTATTATATGGCGGTGCTATTATAGAGAGATTCGATTGTACAGTTGTCACTCAACTGAACATGTCAACTGAAACAAAAATTTATTTTAGTTCTCAAAATCGTAGCTCCAAAAAAACCAATAAGATTAGCAATGTGATTCGTTGCACTCTTCAAGGTCACTTTCATAAGATCTGTCATGTAAAAGTTTATTCTCAAGAACTGTATTGTCCAAAGCTATTCATATATCCACTCTCCATCATTTTCAACTACTAATCTAAGGGTACGCACTTTGCGCGTGTTTTCTATATCAATAACTAATAAATAATTTTTAAAAAATTACATATATATATATATATATATATATATATATATATATATCTTATAAAAATTACTGTTATTTTTATGCCTTAATATCGAATAAATTGTTGGTTAATACATCAACAAAGTATTAGATCAGGCAGACCCACATGTATAAGGCCCAATTATATTTATATGTAATTAAACTTCTTTTTGTATAGTTTTCAGTCCATTTATTTTGGGTTGAGACCCGACCCATTTGACTATGTATACAAACACAATAAGTAGATTTAGAACACACGATTATTCATTTTTCTCATTACAGAAGATATCTTCAGATGCTCTCTCTTCTATTCCATGTTCTTCTAGAACTTTCTTGTGCAAAATTCGAGCTCCTAATGAGTTTGACATGGTATCAGAGCGCTTCGTATCCGGATAGATGAGAGAGCATTCTTCAATTTCATGTTAGCTTTGTTCATTTTCATCCTTCGGTGGCGACAGTTTCTCGATTTCTCGTCATATCGCCGGAGCATCATGTTTTCAATGGTGATTTCTCTTCCTTTTTGTGCATTTACATTGTATTTCGGATTTTTCGTAACAGTTATGAGGGATTTGTGTATTAGAGCTGATAGTTAAGGAAGAACCTTAATTTTGTGTGCAAGCCCTAATTTCATTTCTGTGATGGATCAAAATTCTTCGGATAAGTCACTTGCTAGTCTTTCTACTCCTTCTGATCATGATATTTTATCTGATGAGTTGATTGACCACAATTATCCGCTTTATATTCATCCATCAGATAATTTGGGACTTTCTCTAGTGGGGACTGTTTTCGATGGAACAGGATATAGCGATTGGAGAAGAAGCATGCTTATTGCCTTTTCTATTAAAAACAAGTTATATTTCATTCAACCTGACTGTCAAAGGCCACCATTGAATTCACCTATCTATAATCAGTGGGATAGGTGTAACAACATTGTAATTTTGGTAGATTCATAGTCTTCTTTTGCCCGTAATTCGCAAAAGTGTTCTATACTGTCAGCTTGCCAAAGATGTGGGGATGGAATTGGAAGATAGGTATGGGCAACCTAGTGGAATTAGAGTATATCAGGTTAAGAAAGAACTTGCTTATATTTCTCAGGGTTCCATGAGTATTCCTGATTACTATGCCAAAATGAAAAGTATTTGGGATGAGCTCAGTACCTTGGCAGTTCACTCTGAGAGCCATTGTACTTATGGTGGTAGTAAGAAGGATATCCAGAAACTCAAAAATGATCAGAGGATGTATCATTTCCTCATGGGATTAAATGAGAGTTATGTGAATGCTAGAAGCAACCTACTCATGATGAGTCTTTTCCCTTCCATAAATAAAGCTTATTCCTTGTTGGTAAATGATGAACGCCAAAGGGAAATTCAACCTACCATTCCCCAATTTTCTTCAGAGTCAGCATTATTCTCAGCGGGTTCTCAACAGTTGTACTCATAATCACCAAGTTCTTCATCAAGGTCTCAAAAATTTCCTCCCAGGACTACTTTTGATCCCAGAAGAAATAGTGTGTTGTGCAGTTATTGCCATAAACCTGGACATACAGTAGAGACATGCTATAGAAAGCATGTGTTTCCTGCCAATTTTAAGTTCACCAAGACTAGAAGAGTTGCTGCAAATGTATATACTGAATTAGACACCTCCAAGCAATTCAATTAACCTGATCCTAAGCAGGCCAATCAACCTGATCCATCAGTTCCTAATGCTTCAACAGTCAACTCTGTCATTCCAGGTTTGACACAGGAGCAATGTAATCATCTGTGTCTCTCTCTTGCAGTATCACATGTCGGATCAGGGATCCTCTTTGGCTCCCACTCTTAGTGCTTCTGCAAATTTTGTATGTATTCTTAGCTGCTTTTCCAGTAATAGACTTGAGTGTTCAATTAGCAATTGTATGTTGTGTAAGGTTAGTGAAACCTCTTGGATTTTGGTCTCTGGGTTACTGACCAATATGACCTCTCACAATAACCTACTTCAAAATGCTACCTATTCCTTACTTGGTGACTCTACCCAATGGATATAAAGTTAAAGTAACTTGTGTTGGGGAGTTAACTTTATCCAGTGATACTATTCTAAAACATGTCCTCTTAGTTCCTAGTTTTCAATTCAACTTAATCTCTATGCATAAATTAGTATCACAATTAAAGTATTTACTAATTTTCAGTTCTTATTTCTGTTTCATATTACAAGGCCTTTCCATGAAGAGGCCTCTGGAATTTGGTAAAACACAACATGGACTTTATATTCTCTACCTGCCTTCATCTGTGTCATCTACTTCACTTACAACTACCACTAATTCATCCGTTTTTAATTGTTCTAATAGTTCTGTCTTTCCTGTTTCTAATGGACATGATGTAGAGTGTTCTGTTGCTTCTCATTTTACTGTTCCCTTTGTAAATACCAGTCATTTGAATAAAGTGAACACTATTTGGCATAGTAGATTGGGACACATTCCACTTACTCATTTGAAATCTATTTCTTCTATTGCTTCTGGACTTTCTAGTAAATAAGATTTTATTTGTAATATCTGTCCAATGGCAAGACAAATCAGGCTACCATTCACAGACAGTGAAATTCACACAAACTCCCCTTTTCAACTAATACGCATTGACACCTAGGGGCCATATCATGTCCCTACACATGATGAATGCAAATATTTTCTCACCATAGTAGATGATTTTACAAGAACAACTTGGACACACTTGTTAAAGACCAAATCAAATACATTTCCCATACTTAAAGCCTTTATTTCTATGGTCCAAACTCAATTTAATACTAGAGTTTAAACTATAAGATCTGATAATGCCTTGGAATTAGGGTCCAGGTTTTCTGCTTCTTCTTTCTTTGTAGAACAAGGCATTGTCTATCATACCTCTGATCCATATACCCCAACAAAATGGGGTGGTAGAAAAAAAATACAGATATCTTCTTGAAACATCTAGAGCGCTACCCAATGCCGGAAATGAACCTCATATCAAACAAAACCTCATTCTAAAACCTTCGTACACTGCCAACGATGAAAGAAACACACAAAAACTAATAATCACTTATCAGATCAACAAGTCATGGAGCCCCCCTCTCCTTCGACAAGAACTATAGCCAATTTCTAAGCCAACTTCCGATATTATTCTTCCAAACATACCGTAATAAAGTCTGATAGTACCTATTATAGGTCCAATGACCCGATCTCATCAAACACAATCATCCTAGTGGCAGGACACACCATTACAACCTAAAGTCACAAATCGTGCAATCTGTGCACCCATAAGCAACAATTCAAATGTACCCAAAAATGTAAAATGACTCAAACAAGAGAACTATACCGCAACTTCAAGAAGTACCACCAAAACCGCAATGCTACAAACCCATCATACATAGTAGAACCAAAACGCACGAATCTAAAACAAAGGATCATATCCCGACGTATCCCAGCTGCAATGCGTGACCCCATCCAAATACCGGTCCCTATGAAATACCTCCAACTACCATGCTCAAAATCAACAATCGCGCGCAATTTGACATCAAGTACCCAAGGTGCATGACCATAACCATGGAGAAGTAAATAGCACAATATACCGCAGAAATTTGTAACCCTTTTTCCCAAAGGGGTACCCCATGAAAATTGATGGGATAGACCTGCTGCTAAACTTATCCCTGTGTGTAGGAGGTGTAGATGCATAGCACAAACAACCAAATGTCCTAAGGTAAAGATAAGAAGGAGATGTGGTACATCATGTGATTACATCTTGGGTTATGGTTATGGCTCGATACAGCTTATTCACACTTATACAGTGTGTAGGTGCGAGATTCAGATCTTATAAGAAATTTCAGATGTTGCAAAGTGGATTTTGTGGGTTAACTAAGGTTGAAATAATGATCTTCAGTATGTTGTGTTGTCGGGCCTATATGGAAAAGGGTGATGTGGGATCACCCCCGGGTATGTGCATGGTAAGTGGGGGAGGATGTAACGACCTGACCGGTCGTTTCGAGCATTTGTACTTCGCTCGGAGGTTTGGGGGCATAATAGCTCTGTATGAGGTATTATGACTTATGCGAATCATCGGTTTTGGTTTTCAGGTTATTCGGAATCGATTTGGAAGAATGAATTCATGGTTTAAGCTTTAAGTTGGAGGAATTGATCAAGTTTGATTTTTGGTGAATTTAACCCCGGAATAGAGTTTTGATGGTTCTGTTAGGTCCGGATGGTGATTTTGGACTTGGGTGTATGCCCAGATTTGTATTTGGATATTTCTAGAAGGATTCAGTGCTAATTGGCGAAAGTTGAAAATTTGAAGGTTTGAAAGTTTGATCGGGAGTTGACTTTTTGATATCGGGGTTAGAATTTGATTCTGGAAATTTGAATAGGTCTGTTATGTCATTTATGACTTGCGTGCAAAATTTGAAGTCAGCCGGACTTGATTTGATAGGTTTCGGCATCGAATGTAGAATTTGGAATTCGTTAATTTTTATTAAGCTTGAATTGGGGTGTGATTTATATTTTAGTGTTATTTGATGTAATTTGAGGCATCGACTAAGTTCGTATGATATTTTAGGACTTGTTTGGTTGAGGTCCTGAGGGCCTCGGATGGATTTCAGATGGTTAACAGAATTTAATTTGGATATTTCTAGAATTTTTCGACGTCGTTTATTCAAGCATAAGTGGTATTAAATTAAGAAAATAAGATCCAAATTCAGTGGTGATTGAAGCATTAGATCCGTATTGAAATTACGGATCCATAGCAAAAAAAAATTGTCGAATTCGGACATCGTGTGAGAGGGTTATGCTCATTTTCGGGCGAAATAGAAAAGATTTCCCATCGCCAGCGCCCAAGGTAGCGCGGGGCGCTAGCCCTGGCGCTGGAATTTTTTAGGTTCTGGAAACTGGGTCACATGTAGCGCCCCTTGCTACCTGTGGAGCTCAAACATTAATCCCTATAAACGGGGAATTTCGCCATTTTTGACATAAACAGAGTTGGGGATCTCGGTTTGGGCGATTTTCAGAGGTAAATTTTACCACACAACTTGAGGTAAGTGTTCTTGACTCCCTTGTGATTATATTTCATGAATTAATCTTCGTTTTCGGCGTTAGATTATTGATTTTTCAAGACAAATTGGAGAAATATTTTACAATTCCATAAAATAAATTTTCGAGCTTTGAACACTGATTCAGAGTCGGATTTGAATAAAATTAGTATGACTGGACTCGTAATTGAATGGGTTATCGAATTTTGTGAGTTTCGTTAGGTTCCAAGACGCGGGCCCCGCTATTGATTTTTGAGTTGAATTTTGGATTTTATTGGAAAATTTAGCATTTTCATATGGAATTAATTCTTACACCTCGTGTTGATTGTATCGAATTATTGTGATTAGATACGAGACCTTCGGAGGCCAATTCGCGAGTCAAAGGCCTATTGGAATAAAAAATTACACAGTTTGAGGTAAGTAACATTTCTAAACTTGGAGCTGAGGGTATGAACTCTGGATATACGTGTTATGTGATTTGTTTCGAGGTGACGCACATGCTAGGTGACATGCGTGTGAGCGTGCACCGTAGAAAATGTGACGTAATTGATTCCGTGAAATTGTGTAGTCAAATAATCTTGACATTTTCCATGTACTTTTATGTGTTAGAGAAATTGAGCTAAAAATCATGCTGAGACTATATGCCGGTATTATTGAGATCCACAGAGGTCGTATTGTTGTTGAATTATTTGTTTAAATTATAATTTCATACTCAGTCATATTCATTCATTTTATATCATATCTCAGCCTCTGTTTCTATATATTAACACATCATATCATCATTTTTTGGCTAGTTTCATGGCATTGTGGGTCCTAGAGACTGGAGAGATTGATGACTGCGTGAGGCCGAGGGCCTGATTGTGAGGTTATGGATACTATGGCACGTGAGTTGTCTGTGCAGCATGTGAGTTGTCCGTGCGGATTCAGATATTTATACCATGGAATGTGAGTTGTCCGTGAGGATTCAGATATTTATACTATAGCACGTGAGTTGTCCGTGCAGCACGTGAGTTGTCCGTGTAGTTTATAGCGCTTGGGCTGAAGGAACCCCTCCAGAGTCTGCACACACCCTCAATGAGTGCAGGTACCTATTGAGTGCGAATGTGAGTGCCGAGCGCGAATACTGAGTGACTGAATGTGAGTTATTATGTATATATATTGGGATGGATCTTCCCTGGGCTGGATTGGCCATATACAGTACTGAGTGACTGAAGTGGAAATGCGAGATAGTGAGATTGAGTACTCTGAGAGTGTGAGTACATGAGTTACATGAGTTCATCATTGTGTTGCATAGCATTAGACATGCATATTTGATATGTAGGCATAGAGAAATATTTTTTCTCATGCCATCTGATAATGAGACTTCTTACCCGCCGTTCAAGTTTTTTGAGAAAAATCACAGATTTCAGACTAACTCTTATTTTTGGTGACTTTCGGCAAAATATTTGAGTTTTACTGTTATACTTGAAAAGGAAATGTTTATTTTCCAGAACTGTATATGAGCTGAGCATGTTATTATTGAGTTATTACTAATGCTGCTTTAAATTATATTGTTATGAGGTGTTATTGGTTATTGGTGTGGATTCTGACCTTGGTACAAGCTCGTCACTACTTTCAACCTAAGGTTAGGTTTGTTACTTATTGAGTACATGAGGTCGGTTATACTCATACTACACTTCTGCACCTTGCGTGCAGATTTCTAATGATGATGTTGCTGCGTACTGCGAGATCTAGATCTAAAGATGTACATGCGTTCCAGTCATTGCTGCCTCTTATTCATGGTAGCTTTAGAATTTTTAATCTGTTCATGTATATTTCAGACAGATGACGTATTTTTATTTCACACCAGTTTTGTAAATTCTAAATCTTAGATGCTAATGATTTGTAGTTTTATTATCATTTCATTCTTGAAAAATCTTATTAATTTAAATAGTTGTTAATTGGCTTACCTGACGGGTTGGGTTAGGTACCATCACGACTAAGTGAATTTTGGGTTGTGACAATCGTGCTTTAAGTAAGTTGGTAGCTGAACTTACTTGGTTGATTCGTTTGTTAGCTGATTTGGGTGTTGAAGATGTTGCTCTTGTGCCTATATTTTGCGACAATCATTCTGCTTTGTACATTGCCTGCAATACCATTTTTCATGAGCGCACCAAACACATCGAGGTTGATTGTCGTTTTGTGCGGGCCAAGTTATCTGAAGGTTTAATTGATTTGCATCCTGTTAGCAGCACCAACCAATTAGCAGACATTATGACCAAGCCTTTGACTGGTATAGCCCATAAGGGGTTTCTTTTGGGGGAGGGGGGGAGGAGGGAGTGGATAATACATCAGCAAAGTATTAGATCAGGCAGGCCCACATGTATAAGGCCCAATTGTATTTATATGTAATTAGGCTTCTTTTTTGTATAGTTTTCAGTCCATTTGTTTTGGGTTGAGACCCGACCCATTTGACTCTATATACAAACACAATAGGCAGATTTAGAACACACGATTATTCATTTTTCTCAATACAGAAGATATCTTCAGATGCTCTCTCTTCTCTTCCATATTCTTCTAGAACTTTCTTCAGCAAAATTCGAGCTCCTAATGAGCTTGACACAAATAAGTAAAAGAATTATTTTTATCACGATGAGATTGTCGTGTAGATCATATGAAGAAAATTAATAAGTGGAAATATAAGCTTTAAAAATGACTAATGTTGAGTCAATAATTTATAATAATAAACTAATATATATAAAAATATATTTAGAATCTATTAATAATAAGTATTTCATTACAATCTTAGCCTCTTACTTCCATAAAAAGAAATATTCAGATGCATAGTTATGTGCTTGGATAAAGAAAGAAGACTTCAATTAAAATGAAGAACGAATATATTAAACAAAGTATAACAGCTGAATCTAATACATTTGCAATAACAATATTCATTTCTAATCTGTTGAAACTAATTTCTATTGTACTTCTTATTAATTTAGGAAATAGAACAATTGTGTTTTGGTCGTGAGAAAAAATGACCGTCTTTTATCAGTTTTTTTGAATGAGATGATTAAGGACTTACAAGGAGGAATTTCTTATTTTGTTGAGTTAGCTAAATTGGATCAACAATCATCATTTTTTGAATTACACTTTTGTTAATATTTATTTTATAACTCAAGTAAAAAAATTAATATAATATTTATTTAATTTTTAAAGTTCTATATTCATTGAGATAGAGATACGCGCAATGTGCATACCCTAAAACTAGTCTTAGGGTACACGCTTTGCGTGTGTTTCTCATGTCAATAAGTAAATAATTTTTAAAAATCACATAAATATTATTAAATAATGTCTTTGAGTTGTAATAAAAATAAAATGTATAACTTTCTAAAAATATATATCTTGGTCCCAAATCCAACCCAGTGAAAGTCCTTAGAGTTTTGTAAGAATATCTTATGAAAATTATTGTTATTTTTATGCCTTAATATCAAACAAACAAGTACAATAATTACTTTTATCACAATAGATTATCCTCTAGCCCCTATGGAAAAATTAATAAGTGGAAATATACTCGTTAAAAATGAGTAATGTTGAGTCACTATTTTACAATAATAAACTACTATATAAAAAATATAGGGAGCAGTCATTTGTTAGAATATTTGTAAAAAGAAAAAATAATTAACAATAACTCATTTAGAATATATTTTATCTTCTATTATTTCATCTTTATTGTTTCAAGTTTTCATACATTAATAGAAAAATAATTATTGATTGTACGTTGTTTAACAATTATTGAGTAAATTGTATACATTTATAATAGATGACATTTGCAAGTCAAATAATTATTGATTGTAGCTTCTTATATTATATAAAAGGTTAATAAATAAAATTTTAAATGATTTTAAATTTTTAAAAATTTAAAAATTAACATGGAAGGTATTATAATTATAGTACAAACTTCAAATAAGTAAATGATTTAAATTTTTTAATATTAAATAAATAATTAAATATCGTGAACAAAATTTCTATCCAAAAATATAAAATAATTAGATAAAGGAGATACATAAATATTAGACTAACGTTAAAATCCTTATCAAATGCACATTCTTAATGTCTATATACGTAGAATGTGTGTGTGTGGGGGGGGGGGGGGGGGGGATTATAAATAAATTGTTTGAATGGTATAAGGTAAACTTAATTCATTTTGATGTCCTACATATTAGGATTTCCTGTGTAATCATTCAAATAAGGAAAATTTTAAAAATTAAAGTTCTAGTTGATTTCAAAGTACTAAATATTAGAGAAATAATTAAATGACTATCTTGTCTAGTAAAAATTCTATTTTATAAGGGTAAAAAAGACGAACAATATTTTGCTAAAGGCCTTCGTGCTTTAATATAGTATAGATATAGATAGATATATTTCTCTAATAGAAGTGGCAAATGAGCGGGTTGAGTCGGATATGAGCGAGTCGAAAATGGATAATGCAAAAAATGAATAAAATATTTGACCTGATCCATATTTAATACGGATAAAACTAAATTAACCCGCGAATAATATGAATATCCATACTATCCATGGTTTCTTGAATATGATCACTTTTGGGAGAATTCCTAGACTCCCAAACTTGAGGAATCCCCAAAGTCTTTGCAAATGTAAAAGTTAAACCCATTAGTTATGTTGACGATCAATTTTAGCCCTCTCTTTTTCTAATTAAATTTGTACGCTTATTGATCAACAATAATATTATAAGGTGTTTTAAAATTATTATTCAAATTATCTATTTTTCTGGAAATATAAATAATGTATAATAAGTAAATATAGTAGTGATAATAGTTATTGATATTAATTATATGTCTATAATTGTATAATAATAATTTGATCTTAAATAATTACAAAATACCACCTTTATTATTTTAATTAGTTAAAATAATTATACCACAAATTGATTTTATAATTTTAATATATAAAAGTATTTTTAACTATTTTAACAAAATAAAATTAGCTTATAACAATTGGTTAATAATATATTCGTTAATTACACTTTATTATATTTTATTGGGATTAAAGAAGTTTAATTAATTTGATTACAAAAAGGGTTTAGATTTAAAACGGGCTACATTTGTAATTAGTGGATTTTGATTAAAGTGGCTATGAAATTAATTTCAATTTCAGTTCATTCTTCCAATACCCAATCAATTAGGCCCAAATATTAGCCCAAAATGTACCTGACCCGTCCAAGCCCAAGCCACCCATTTCCATTTTGCAATCCATGCCACACCCTCTCCACCAATCCCCTCCTGACATATCACTATCCCAAAACCCTCACAAAACAAACACACTCCATATGGACCGTTGATCATACTTATCAACGGTCCAGATTAGTCAGGTTTTTCCTTTATAATTTTAATTCAATCTCTATTAATCTCAACCGTTGGATCAAAACAATCAAACGACCCTCGTTTTATCTCCAAATATCATTTTCCTATTATTTCTTTAGACTAAAATTCTGAGCCATCAATCTAATAATCCAACGGCCTACACCCACTCTCTCACTTTTAACCTACCAGACCCCTCCAAACCCTAACCATTCACTCCCATGCCAACTGTAACGACCCGACCGATCGTTTTAAGCTCTAGCGCGTCGTTCGACGGTTTGAGGCCTTGAGTAGATTCACTTCATGTATCATGACTTGTACGTGTGGTCAGAATATAATTTCGGAAAATTCAAAGTTGATTCAGATAGAAAATTCTCATTTCAGATGCTTTAAGTTGGAAGAGTTGACTAAGGTTTGACTTTTTAGTAAACGACCTCGGAATAGGGATTTGAAGGTTCCAATAGGTTCGTATGATGATTTCGGACTTTGGCGTGGGTTCGGGTGGTCCGGGAGCATTTCGGCGCTTATTATGGAAAGTTGTCATTTTAAAAGTTTAAGAATTTCTTAGTTTGATTTGAAGTGGACTTTGGTGTTATTAATGTTCGTTTGAGGTTCCGAGCCTTGGAATCGGTTCGTATTGTGATTTATGACTTGTGCGTAAAGATTGGCATCATTCCGAATTGTTTAAGTGTAATTCGGACGCGTTCGTCAAAGTTTAAATGTTTGAAAGTTTAAAGAAAGATTTCGATTGTCGATTTGTAATTTTGATATTGTTTGACGTAATTCGACGCTTTGACTAAGTCCGTATTGTATTTTGGGATGTGTTGGTATGTTTGGATGGGGTCCCGTGGGTCTCGGGTTTGAAACACATTGAAATTTGGATTTGAGGAAGTGTTGTTGTTGCTGAAGTCTGGTGTCCTCGCACCTGCGAAAGGAGTGGCCTCAGGTGCGATCACGTAGGTGTGGAATTCATGGAGGGGACCTGGGAGCACAGGTGCGAGGAATATTCTGCACCTGCGAGGTCGTAGATGCGGAGTAGAGATCGCAGAAGCGGAATAAGCCAAGAAGGCCTGGGGCCGCAGAAGCGAACTTGGTCACGTAGGTGCGTGAGCACAGAAGCGCTTGTTGTCCGCAGAAGCGAAAGTACAAATGCTCTTTTTGGGCCAGCAGAGGCTGCTGGCTTGAGCTGTAGCCGCACCTGCGATGGATTTTCCGCAGGTGCGGAGCCACAAAAGCGGCTATTTGACCGCAGATGCGAAAGTCGCTGGGCAGTGGGGTGCTTTTAATTCGAGACTTAGCCTATTGCTCCCATATTTTTATTTGGTTTGGGCGATTGTTGGAGCTCTTCAAGAGGGGATTCTCATCATCTATTGCAAGGTAAGTATTTTCCACGTATTGTAAGTTAATTTCAAGGATTTAACATGAAAATTTGTGGAAATTTGTGGGATTTTAAAGAAAACCAAGAATTGATAATTTTGGATTTTGACCACGATTTTGAAAGTGAAATTAGGAATAAATTTTATAATTGAGTTCGTAATATTATGGGTAATGTTTATCTTCAAAACATTTCAAAATCCGGGCATGTGGGCCCGATGGTAGACTTTGTTGACTTTTCGAACGGAGTAGGGAATCATTATAAATTGTTAAATTGTATGCATTGGGGTATATTTTTATTGATTTGCATATTATTTAACTTATTTTGAATTGATGGACATCAGATCTAGGTGTTAGAGAGATGTTGGAGCTGGTTATGGAAGTTCGGAGTAAGATAAGTCTCATGTCTAACCCTATGAGGGGGTAATTACCCCATAGGTGTTATTTTTGTTACATGCTACATGTTGTAGGAGCTGCGCACGTATGAGGTGACGAGTGTCTGTGCGAATACTAGAATTCCTGTTTATGTTCGAGTAGACTAGGATTCACGCCATGCTTTATTTGTACTAGTTGAGTTACTCCTACCTGCTTAGTTACTTGATTTCGCGTTACGACCTGAGACTAGGATTGCGTAGAGTGATAGACTCGCTATTGTAGAGATTTGACGAGCTACTTGATTAGCCGCAGAATAATTGTGCTTCCCTTACGAATTTCTCTCGAATTATGCGTTTTCATCGAAAAGCTTTTTTAAATTTCATATCTCACACGTATATTCGTGAGTGGGGTAAAGGACCCGTTAAAGCTTCTTATTCTAATGGGATCGGACCGTTCGCCTTGGCAAGATTATGTACCACACTCTTATAGGATCGGGTCGTTTGCCTCGGCAAGGTATTGTAACACACTCTTATGGGATCGGGCCGTTCGCCTCGGTAGTATCATATTCTTATGGGATCGAACCATTCGCCTCGGCAATATCAGTATCATATTCTTATGGCATCGGGCCGTACGCTTCGACAACTTCATGAAACACTCTTATTGGATCGGGCCGTTCGCCTCGGCAAAATCGTGCGTAATATTTGAGAAGAAGCCAGTGTATCCGTGAGTTTTTCCTGATTTGGATTGCGACGACCTATCTGGCAGGGACTATTTTATATATATACCCCGGTTGAGGAGGTAACCGATAATTGAGAGCTTGTGTTTACTATTTAGAGGAGGATCGTACCACGTACCTATATTTGTTTACATTGTTTATTTATCATGTCTCATACTTGTTTACTTTCTACTGTACTTGATATATCGGACCACTAGTAAGTGTCGATGTCGACCCCTCGTCACTACTTTTTCGGGGTTAGACTAGATACTTTCTGGGTACGCGTTGCTTTACGTACTGATGCTACACTTCTGCACTTATTGTGCAGGTATATATATTTCTGGTGATCTTTTGGCGCAATGGTACAACTATTGCATGGACTTTATGGTGAGCTGCATCCCATGTTACGATCCATAGCATATGGAATCTCCATCAGAGTTATTTACATTTTCCTGTCTAACTTGTATTCCAGACAGATATTGTAATATTATTGTACCTTCTAGTAGATGCTCATGCACTTGTGACACCGGGTTTTGGGGGTGTTCCAGAATTTGTTTAAGGATTGTATACATTGATACACTTTTACTTATTATTTCAATTAGATTGTACGTAACTACGATTTATTTTAATGCACTAACTTCTCTATCTAATTAAATTTGGAGCGATTTGAAAAACATATATATTGACAGAGAATCATCTTGGCCTCATCGACGTTCTTCTTCGGTAAGTCTTCCCTTCCTTGAACGAAGCGGATACTGTCAACGGCGAAACTGTTTCACTCGTCGTCGGTCGCACATTACCGCTGTTATTGCCGGAATACACCTCCGACGACCTTTCCTCGCCGGAAACCTCCGTCAGCTCCGATTTGTATATTTCTCTATTATTACAATTGCCGGCAAGTTTCATAAATTCTGGCGACTTCCGAACAGCTTTCCGGCGGGACACAGAAGGACTTGCCAGTGCTCTTGAGCAGATCCGACAAGCTTCAGGAAAACTTGCTCCAGGTTCTTTCGTTCTATATCTGGTACTCGTGGCATCGGTATTTTTATTGTATTTTTCTGCTCGCGGGAGTTGGGACCTCCCGTTTTCCAGTTTCCCTTTGTTGTGTAAGTTAAATTGCTGACATCTTACCTCGTACTAGTTTATTTACCGTATTAGTGTGCCTGTTGTTGCAACTTGTATTCTTCTGGTTTGGTCTGTTGCCTTGTGTGATAGTGATTCCCTTTACTCTGCCATAGGTAGAGTGGCTGTGGTTTGGGATGGTCGAGTGAGGTCATGTCCTCGGGGGGAACGGGGGGTGGGACGGGAGGTAGGGCAGGGTTTAGGGGGTGAGGCGGGAGGCAAGAGTGGTAAAGGGAACAAGGGTGTTTGTAGGTTGAGAATTGGGTCATGGAATGTAGGTACATTGACGTGTAAATCTATAGAGTTGGTGAAGATCCTCCAGAAGAGGAGGGTCAATATAGCGTGTGTCCAGGAGACAAGGTGGGTAGGGTCGAGGGCGAGGGACGTGGACGGGTATAAACTTTGGTACTCAGAAGTCCAGAAAGGTAAGAATGGAGTGGGCATCTTGGTGGATAGGGAACTTAGAGAGTCTGTGGTTGAGGTTAGACGAGTGAATGATAGATTGATGACTATTAAGTTGGTGGTTGGAGAGTGCACCCTAAACATCGTTAGCGTCTATGTGCCGCATGTGGGCCTAGATGAGGAGGTTAAACGGCGCTTCTGGGAAGGGTTAGATAAGATTGTGCGCCTGGTTCCGCCTGCTGAGAAGTTATTCATAGGAGGAGATTTCAATGGGCATATTGGGTCGACCGCAGGTGGTTATGGCGAGGTGCATGGAGGCTTTGGTTTTGGGGAGAGGAACGGAGGAGGTACATCGTTGTTGGACTTCGCTAAGGCTTTTGGGTTGGTGATTGCGAACTCTAGCTTTCAGAAGAGGGATGGGCATTTGGTTACTTTTCAAAATATGGTGGCGAAGACCCAAATTGACTATCTCCTCCTCAGGAGGTGTGACAGAGGGTTGTGTAAGGATTGCAAGGTGATTCCGGGTAAGATACTCACGACGCAGTATAGGCTCTTGGTGATGGACGTTGGTATTATGTTAAAGACGAGGAAAAGGTCTACTCGAGGAAGACCAAGAATCAGGTGGGGAGCCTTAACTAAGGATAAAGCCCAAGCGTTGGAGGGGCGGTTGTCGGTTATGGGAGCTTGGAGGAGCAGTGGTGACGCGAGCACTATGTGGTCAACGACAGTAGACTGTATTAGAGAGGCTGCGAGAGAGGTGTTAGGGGTCTCGACGGGCGTCTCTGGTAGGAACAAAGGAGACTGGTGGTGGAATGAAGTAGTCCAAGGTAAAGTGGAAGCAAAGAAGGCGGCGTACATGAAGTTAGTGGGGAGCATAGGTGAGGAGGAGAGGCGAGTGCGCATGGATAGGTATAAGGTAGCTAGGAAGGAGGCTAAGCTAGCTGTCACAAAGGCTAAGACTGCGGCTTATGGTCGTATGTACGAGGAATTAGGGGAAAAGGTGGGGAGAAGAAGTTATTCCGGCTGGCCAAGTTGAGAGAGAGGAAGGCTCGGGATTTGGACCAAGTGAGATGCATCAAGGACGAAGATGGTAGAGTATTGATGGAAGATGCCCTGATTAAGAGGAGATGGCAGACTTACTTTCATAAACTTCTGAATGAAGAAGGGGATAGGGATATTGTGCTAGGCGAATTGGAGCATTCCGAGAGCCACCGTGACTTTGGGTACTGCAGGCATATCGAGGTTGAGGAGGTCATGGAAGCTATGCGTAAGATGAGTAGGGGCAGAGCGACCGGGCCAGATGAGATTCCGGTGGAATTTTGGAAGTGTGTGGGGAGAGCAGGTTTGGAGTGGTTGACTAGGTTGTTTAATATTATTTTTAAGGGGGAAAAGGATTCCGAATGAGTGGAGGTGGAGTATGGTGGTTCCATTGTATAAGAACAAAGGTGATATCCAGAGTTGTAACAATTATAGGGGTATCAAATTAAAGAGTCATACCATGAAAGTGTGGGAGAGGGTGGTTGAAGCGAGGGTAAGGATGACAATATCTGTGTCCGATAACCAGTTCGGGTTCATGCTGGGTCATTCGACTATAGAAGCTATACACCTTGTTAGAAGGTTGGTGGAACTATACAGAGAAAGGAAGAAGGATCTACACATGGTGTTTATTGACCTAGAGAAAGCGTATGACAAGGTTCCTAGAGAAATTCTCTAGAGATGCCTGGAGGAAAAAGGTGTGTCAGTTCCCTACATTATGGCGATTAAAGACATGTATGATGGGGCTAAGACTCGGGTTAGGATAGTAGGAGGCGACTCTGAGTATTTTTTGGTTGTAATGGGGTTACACCAAGGTTCGGCGCTTAGTCCGTTCTTATTCGCCCTGGTGATAGACACGTTAACACACCATATTCAAGGGGATGTGCCATGGTGCATGCTATTCGCCAGTGACATAGTTTTGATTGATGAGTCGCGAGCCGATGTTAACGAGAGGCTGGAGGTTTGGAGACAGGCTCTTGAGTCTAAGAGTTTCAAGCTGAGCAGGACGAAGACGGAATACCTAGAGTGTAAGTTCAGCACTGAGCCAGGGGAAGTGGGCGTGGATGTGAGGCTTGATTCGCAGGTCATCCCGAGTAGAGGCAGCTTAAAGTACCTTGGTTCGATTATCCAGGGGGGAGGGGAGATCGATGAGGATGTCACACACCGTATTGGGGTAGGATGGATGAAGTGAAGGTTAGCATCTGGAGTCCTGTGTGAAAAGAGAGTGCCACCAATACTCAAAGGTAAGTTTTATAAAGCGGTGGTTAGACCGGCCATGATGTATGGGGCTGAGTGTTGGCCCGTTAAGAACTCACATATCCAGAAGATGAAAGTAGCAAAAATGAGGATGTTGCGGTGGATGTGCAGGCACACTAGGATAGATAAGATTAGGAATGATGATATTCGGGAGAAGATGCATGTGGCTCCCATTGATGACAAGATGTGGGAAGCGAGACTTAGATGGTTCGGACATGTTCAGAGGAGAAGCCCAGATGCTCCGGTACGGAGGTGTGAGCAGCTAGTTGCGTAGGGCACGAGAAGAGGTAGAGGGAGGCCTAAGAAGTATTGGGGAGAGGTGATCAGGCAGGATATGGCGAGGCTCCAGATTTCCGAGGACATGATACTTGATAGGAAGATGTGGAGGTCGAGTATTAGGGTTGTAGGTTAGGAGGTAGTTGAGTCGTGCCTTACTTCATACCATGGTGGGACTAGCCATGTAGGATTTTTGTCTAAGGTAACTAGTAGGAATGTTGTGGCTTAATATTTCGCTTTTCAGTGCATGTCCTATTTACTAGCTATCGCTTTTGCTTTACATCTTTCTTCTAGATTTCATGGTGTTCCTATTTTTTTTATGACTGTTGTGGTGATACTAATATTTACTAATATTGTCTCCCTTTGCTTTGTATCTTTCTTCTGGATTTCATGGTGTTCCTATTTATCCTATGATTGTTGTTGTGATACTAATATTATCTCCCTTGCCCTTTTGTCTTTTTTTTTAGCCGTGGGTCTTTCGGAAACAGTCTCTCTACTCTTTTGGGGTAAGGGTAAGGTCTTGTACACACTACCCTCCCCAGACCCCATTAGTGAGATTTTACTGTGTTGTTGTTGTTGTTGTTGTTGTTGTTGTTGTTGTTGTTGTTGTTAACCTCTATATCTAATTAAGATTCATGATTTTAAAAATAAGAAAATGAATAATTAAGTGTTGGCTTACCTAACGACGACGTTGGGCGCCATCACGGCCTATAGTGGATTTTGGGTCATGACAGCTTGGTATCAGAGCGTTAGGTTCACTTAGGTCTCACGAGTCATGAGTAAGTCTAGTAGAGTCTTGCGGATCGGTATAGAGACGTCTGTACTTATCTTCGAGAGGCTACAAGGCTGTTAGGAGCACTTCCTTTCTTGATTTCCTCATCGTGCGATTTGATTCCGTTGAGACTTATGCCTTTGTTTCCTTTCTATTCATTCTTATACGACGTGGAGTGCTTGCTATCAATTGGGCATCAAAGAGTTATAATGATACCGTAGATATGGTGCAAGATGTTTCTCCTTGCGTATTCGAGTGGGCTAATATCGTCGCCGTATGTAGGGGTGTTTTGTCATTTTAGCCCAGTTTTTGTGTTGCCTACGGTCGTGATTTGATACTTTCGAATTTGGAGGAATTCTTATTAATATTGTGGTGTCATCATTCCTGATTGAATGCGTTGAGGCTCATCGGCATATTGGTATTTATTTGCTTACCTCTGGGCACGGTGTGGTAAGATGGAACCTAAGAGGAAGTTATCCGAGATGGTGGTGTGCTGCGACTTAAGGACCGAATCAGCGTTTCCATTGTTGATGGATCAAAGGAAATGATCTCTTAGGTGGTTTCTATGCCCAGGAAATTTTGAATATGGCAAGAAGGGATTGATAACATATTGTTGGACCTTCGGATGATGTTAATGAATGAAGGGATTCTTACGGATGGCAGATCAGTGTGGACCTAGGAAGGTTAGTTGATTTCATACTGGATGCAGCTATAACAATGAAGTTAGAGGAAGCCGAGATGAGGGTACACATGTGGGCTATCTCCGGTGAGCAGGTTAGCGCTTGCGTGATTTTGATAAGGTGCCTACGAAGAGTTCTACTTTCTGCCCAACATGGGATGAATGTACTGCGATGTGAGCTTGGGTCTCTTCAGGAAGATGGTACGACAGTTAGGAGGTCGAGTGTACGATTATGGCGGATAATTCAGGATGTGTTATGATTAGTCCAATAAGAACTTATGAGAAATTTGGCTGAGCGACGGTGTGGGATCGTGGTAACTAGGAAGGAGAGGTCGTTGTGGGGGTATGGATCTATGTGATTTAGTGTAAAGCTAAGTGGGGGAGCTCACCGTTTACGATTGGGTCACTTGGTTGTGTGCTTATGCAGTTTCTGGTTGTCGATGCATCGGTAGAATTAATTATGACTAAGAAAAGAAAACATTATTGGTAATTCGGACAAAGGACTTGAGGAATGTGTGCTACATCTCATCTTATCGATTCATGTGTAGGTGTTGGGGTGACTCAGAGTTTATGCTTCTGGTGGATGTGATGTACAAGGAAAAGAATTCATCCGGTTGCTTCCTTGGAAGTGTTCATGTGCTAATGGAGCACCAATGTTTGGTTATATAATCGGGACTGGACTAGAGTGGGCAACTCTCAACAATGGTTCTAGTAGAATCAAGATTTTAGGTGTGATGCTTAAGGATTCTCAGATTCGTTATGTGGCTGAGGATGTGCTTTTGTAGCAGAGTGTGAATTGTACTCGGAGCATTTTTATGTTATCATCGGGACTGCGGTGCAGTGTTAGAGAAGTGGGCGAAATAACTTCAGATTCACAAAAGATCTAATCAGCGCAGGTGCATCAGTTGGAGATATTATTGAGTGCATGAAGAGGGTACAAAATGGCTTATGGATGTTGAGATGACTTGGTCTCGTGATTTTGGGTCACTCGGGATGAGAGTTATTTGAGGTCTGTTATGTGTAAATGAATCCCGGAAGAATTGTGGTGGTGTAGACCACAACTTGAGGTTTGATTTCTATAGTTATGGGAATTCGGTTGCGTGTTGCAATTGTTCCTTTACAATGTGTTGAGTGAAAGGGGTTCTAGATGATGAAATGCTTATTCTATTGGTAGTTCAGAAGTTATGATCAGATTCTTGTGCTCTCGCATAGAGGCATGATATGTGTAGTGAGTAGTATGGAAATTGGAAGTTGAGGATCAAGGTTGAGGTTCGGTATTGATAAGAATGTCACGAGCTCGGAGGAGCGGGGGAGGATTTCAGGTGTTCAGAGTATGCTGGCACTATTTTCGGGCAGCCTAAGGGTGGTCTGTTTTGCGGTAGGAGTATTGGTTATTGAAATGCGGATGCTTGGCCAGTATTATAGAAATGGCATGGTCGATGTCCATTAATGTTTAGATTTTACTACCTGGTGCGGAAGGTCGTGAGAGTATTTCCCACAGGAAGATCGTATAAGTGTGACGTGTTAGTCATTCGATTATTAGATATTTGAAACATGTATGGAGATTTTGGTACTGTCGCCAATGGGAGAGGTTATGACTGAAAGGCGCTCTATTCTTTTGGTTGTGGACTGGGGGAGTTTGTTCCGGATTTGACGACTGCTCTTATGTGTCATGAATTGGGTCATTATGGATCCTTGGAAGGTTAGTGGCCCATAACGGGATGATCGGAATCGGCTTGAGGTCCGCTAGTGGTCTTAATGTGAATGTGTGATCTACATCAGATCATGTCGGATGTGTTCATTCAGCATAGCACTGCTTATGGAGGAGTCTTCGGGTGTTGGATGTTATTCCTGTCGTTATTTATTCTTTGTAATACTATATTATGCCATGTGGGTTGTGAGACAACTTGATTATTCGCACGTGTGTTGTGGTACGATGTAGCTTGTTGTTATTGCACCTTAGTCGTGCTTGAGTTTTTGTAGCGCGTGGCGCTATCCGTCTTGCCAGAGTCGTATTTATTCCCTTGGCGTGCTTATGGTCGATATTCTGGCATTCCGTAGGTATGAGCATTATGGCTTGATAGGTATTTCCTTATTGATTATTATGTGTGGATCGGGTGGCACACCGCCATAGGTATGATGTTTCGATCGGGTTGCAAGCAGCAACGGTATCATGTGTGTAACGGGTTGCACGCCGCAATAGTGAGATGTTGAGTACGGTTCCCTATACTTATTTCTATGTATTTTGTTTCTCATTCTCTGAGAAAGGTTCATAGCATCTGTTCGGCTATTTTATTCGTTACGCGGGATGGGTAGTTCTTTTCCAGAGTTTGTTCTTCCTTATATGTCATATTCGAGTTGTAGCTTGTTGGCGCATTGATGGCATCATATGAGATCTTGGTCAATGTTTGAGGTGGCTTATTGCCTGAGCAACTTTTACTGGGTGAGACGAGGTTATTGGACCTGAAATCAACGCGATCATATTTATGCAAGATGTATTAAAGAGAAAGTGTCACTATTTAGTTCAGAGTGAGGTAATATTTCTTGTAAGGCGGAGAAACTCCGTGAGTTATTGATTTGACGGGTGGTTATGAGTTCCTGCACATCTCTTTCATCGTTGCAATATTGTGAGGATTGAGACCGGGCATAGATGAGATGTGAGGTGTACTACGGAATTTGCAGCTGTTGTGCTTGGAGGAGGTTACCATGGGCAAATGAGTTATGCGGTGCATTGTGTGATGTCAGCATGGGTGCATGATCAGGTGTGGGTTCGGCATGTGGAGATTGATACGGTGTTCGTATGTTAGAATCAGGTCTTGTAGAGAAATTGGAGGTTGGAATTTGGTCCTAAGGCTTGTTGGCTAAAATAAAAAGGGAGGATCTTCAGTCTGGCTCGAGTTAATGTGCTCACCTGGTTTGTGGGGGCACAAGTAGGTGCACAAGGTGTTGAACAGTGATTTTGGGGTAACTCCGGAGCAGTTCTTAGCAAGTTCGAGGACGAACGTATGTTTAAATGGGGGAGAATGTAATGACCCGACTGGTCATTTTGAGGTCTAGCACGTCATTCGGTGGTTTGAGGCCTTGAGTAGCTTCACTTCATGTATCATGACTTGTACGTGTGGTCGGAACTGAATTTCGGGAAATTCAGAGTTGATTCGAATAGAAAATTCTCAATTCGAAAACTTTAAGTTGGAAGAGTTGACTAAGATTTGACTTTTGAGTAAACAACCCCAAAATCGGGATTTGAAGGTTCCAATAGGTTCATATGATGATTTCGGACTTGGACGTGTCTTCGGTTTGAGTATCAGGTGGTCTGGGAGCATTTTGCCACTTATTATGGAAAGTTAGCATTTCGAAAGTTTAAGAGTTTCTTAGTTTAATTTGACGTGGACTTTGGTGTTATCGATATCCGTTTGATGTTCCGAGCCTTGGAATATGTTCGTATTGTGATTTATGACTTGTGCGTAACGATTGGCATCATTCCGAAATGTTTAAGTGTAATTCGGACGCGCTCGTCGAAGTTTGAATGTTTGAAAGTTTAAAGAAAGGTTTCGATCGTCGATTCATAATTTTGATGTTGTTTGACGTGATTCAAGGCTTCGACTAAGTTCGTATTGTGTTTTGGAATGTGTTGGTACGTTTGGATGGGGTCCCGAGGGCCTCGGGTTTGAAACGAATTGAAATTTGGATTTGAGGAAGTGCTGTTGTTGCTGAAGTCTGGTGTCATCGCACCTGCGGAAGGAGTGGCCGCAGGTGCGGTCACGCAGGTGCAGAGGGGGTTGTCGTAGGTGCGAAATTCGTGGAGGGGACCTGGGAGCGCAGGTGCAAGGAATATTCCACACCTGCGAGGTTGCAGATGCGGAGAAGAGATCGCAGAAGCGGAATTGGCCAAGAAGGCCTGGGGCCGCAGAAGTGGACTTGGTCTCACAGGTGCGTGAGCGCAGAAGCCCTTGTTGTCCGCAGAAGTGGAAGCGCAAATGCGCTATTTGGGCCGCAGAAGCGGAGGCTGCTGGCTTGAGCTGGATCCGCACATGCGATAGATTTTTCGCAGATGCGGAGCCGCAGAAGCGGCTATTTGACCGTAGATGCGAAAGTCGCTGGGCAGTGGGGTGCTTTTAATTCGAGACTTAGCCAATTTCTCCCACATTTTCATTTGATTTGGGCGATTTTTGGAGCTCTTCAAGAGGGGATTCTCATCATCTATTGCAAGGTAAGTACTCCCTACATATTGTAAGTTAATTTCAAGGATTTCATAAGGATTTAACATGGAAATTTGTGAGACTTTGAAGAAAACCTAGAATTGATATTTTTTAATTTTGACCACGATTTTGGAAGTGGAATTAGGAATAAATGATATAATTGAGTTCGTAATATTATGGGTAATGCTTATCTTCAAAATTTTTTGGAATCTGGGTAGGTGGGCCCAAAGGTTGATTTTGTTGACTTTTCGAGCAGAGTTGGGAATCATTATAAATTGTTAAATTGTATGCATTGGGGTATATTTTGATTGATTTGCACATTGTTTGACTAGTTTTGAATTGATGTCCATCGGTTCGTGGTGTTAGGGAGACGTTGGAGCCGGTTATGGAACTTCAGAGCAAGGTAAGTCTCATGTCTAAACCTGAGAGGGGGAAATTACCCTGTAGGTGTTATTCTTGTTATATCCTACATGTTGTGGGAGATGCGCACGTATGAGGTGACGAGTGTCCCTGCGCATGCTAGAATTCCTGATTATGTCCGGGTAGACTAGGATTCACGCTATGCTTTATTTGTACTAGTTGAGTTACTCTTACCTGCTTAGTTACTTGATTTCGCGTTATGACCTGAGACTAGGATTGCCTAGAGTGATAGACTTGCTATTGAAGAGATTTGAGGAGCTACTTGATTAGCCGCGGAATAATTGTGCTTCCCTTATGAATTTCTCTCGCGTTGTGCGTTTTCATCGAAAAGCTTCTTTAAATTTGATAACTCACACATATATTCGTGAGTGGGGCCAAAGACTCGTTAAAGCTTCTTATTCTAATGGGATTGGGCCGTTCGCCTCAGCAGGATTATGTACCACACTCTTATAGGATCGGGCCGTTCTCCTCGGCAGTGTATTACAACACACTCTAATGGGATCATGCTGTTCGCCTCGGCTGTATCATATTCTTATACGATCGGGTCGTTTGCCTCGGCAATATCAATATCATATTCTTATGGGATCAGGCCGTTCGACTCGGCATTTCTATGAAATACTCTTATGGGATCAGGCCGTACGCTTTAACAACTTCATGAAACACTCTTATGGGATTGGGTCGTTCGCCTCGGCAAAATCATGCGTAATATTTGAGACGAAGCCAGTGTATCCGTGAGTTTTTCCTGATTTGGATTGTGACGACCTATCTGGCGGGGACTATTTTATATATATACCCGGTTGAGGAGGTAACCGATAATTGAGAGCTTGTGTTTACTATTCAGAGGAGGATCGTACCACGTACCTATATTTGTTTACATTGTTTATTTATCATGTCTCATACTTGTTTACTTTCTACTGTACTTGATATATCAGACCACTAGTAAGTGTCGATGTCGACCCCTCGTTACTACTTCTCCAGGGTTAGACTAGATACTTTCTGGGTACGCGTTGCTTTACATATAGATGCTACACTTCTGCACTTATTGTGTAGGTATATATATTTTTGGTGGTCTTTTGGCGCAAGGGCGCAACTATTGCAGGGACTTTACGGTGAGCTGCATCCCATGTTACGATCCGTAGCATATGGAATCTCCATCAGAGTTATTTACATTTTCCTGTCTAACATGTATTCCTGACAGATATTGTAATATTATTGTACCTTCCAGTAGATGCTCATGCACTTGTGACACCGGGTTTTGGGGGTGTTCCAGAATTTGTTTAGGGATTGTATACATTGATACAATTTTACTTATTATTTCAATTAGATTATATGTTACTACGATCTATTTTAATGCACTTACCTCTCTATCTAAATAAGATTCATGATTTTAAAAATAAGAAAATGAATAATTAAGTGTTGGCTTGCCTAACGACGTCGTTGGGCGCCATCACGGCCTATAGTGGATTTTGGATCGTGATTCCAGCCGCCTCCATTTTCCTTTTCTATCATTTCTCTCTCGTCCTCTCCCCTCCGAAACCTTCTGATGCTTAGGACAAACTTGTGCAACACCACTGTAAGACCACTGTAACACCCCCTCACCTCCCTTATCAACAGTGAATCTAGCCAATTATTCCTATTTCCATTATCTCCTTTCAAATCCCCAAACCGCGAAACCCCGACTTCAAACGTGAATATCACAGAACCTCATTATTACACCCTCCCCTATTCAAAATCTCCATTAAAGTGTCGCATGCAAGTCCATATTCATGAGAATCCTGACCTCATCATGACGATAGATGACCCAAAGGTCAAACACAAGGACCTATGGGTAAAAGCTTTGTCCAGAGGTCCAGAGGTCTTACAACGACTTTTTCTCCATCATTGTAGAGGGTAAATCTTCATTTTCCCTTTTCCCTCTGATCTTTATCATCTTTTCTTCGATTTCGTCATAAGATTCTTCATCAGTGTTCATTATGGTTCTTTGTCCTCTATAATTTTTGAATGCAAGAATTCAAACCTCCAACCCTAAGGCCAATGTCTTGACTATAAATACCGGCTTAAATGCTTTCACCTATCAATCGAACCATAGCATTAAATCCACTGCACTTGACTTCTTTAAGTATTCTATCAATTTGTCCTAACTCCTCTTTTAATTCTTTCATTTATGATTGAGCTTAATCATTTAAAGTCGGCTGCGAGTACTGTTTTTTTAATGGCTAAGGACAATTATCTGGTTTGCTTCCCTATGGAAGGTTAGTAAGCCTCTAATCCTATTTCAATAATCGAATTTTATTTGCAGTCTTCTCATGTTTTTCTGTTAATTGATGTTTCATGTTGACAGTTGTATATTGTTTTATCATATTGTTCTGCTTATTTGAACTCTCTCTCTCTCTCTCTCTCTCTCTCTCTCTCTCTCTCTCTCTCTCTCTCTCTCTCTCTCTCTCTCTCTCTCTCTTCTACGCACTCTCTCTCTCTCTTCCGACTTCTTTATCTACTATTAGCAGCTCCGACGAAACTCGCCGTCGATGACCAGCACTCTCATATAGGTAATCCCTCTCCTCTCTCCTCTCTCATCTCTCTCTTCTCTCTCCCCTTCACCTTTTCTTTCCCCCTTCCCCTCTGACTCTCTAAGCCCTAAATATGGGTTGTCAAGAACCCACCGTCGACTACCATCACCGGCTTCTCCTTGACTTTCACCTATTCCCCCATGTTTCTCTCTCCCCTAGGCATTACTGCCGGCATCATATCCGGTAGCCCCTCCTGGACTTCCTATTATAGTCACTGACGGGGCATATAACTGGCAACATATCCAACGGACAATCGACAAGGAGGCGTTACAACAGACTTCAGTAAGCGAGCCCCACTGAAACAAAGTTCAGTGTGGGCAGAGGCAGTGACTAGACATCTTTGAATACATTCCAGGTTCTATATTTCTTTATCTTTATATATTTTGATTTATTCAGTATCTTTTGTCATTATAGATTTTGATTTTATTCTGTATCTTTCTTTCTATTTATATATTTTGATTTATTCTAAATCGTTCTTTGTATTTGTCATTTACAACGCATTCACTTGCATCAATTACTTGCTTTTCTGTAGTTGCTTTCAACTAGTGCCTTAAGTTGCAGACTATATTCTTTTAGTTACCTTGCGTGTTGAAGTAGTTCTAGCTTAGTATCCCTTAGATTATTATGGCTGGGGCGAGTGATGGTAGAGTGAGGTCATGTCTTTGGGTGGGGCAGGGGGCGGGGGACAAGGGTGGTAAAGGAACTGCTAGGATGAGGATTGGGTCCTGTAATATAGGGACATTGACGGGGAAGTCTTTAGAGTTAGGGAAGATTCTCTAGAAAAGGAAGATTAATATAGCGTGTGTTTAGGAGACTAGATGGGTGGGTACTAGGGCACGAGAAGTTAACGAGTTTAAATTATGGTATTCGGGATGTGCTAGGGGTAAGAACGGGGCAGGTATTGTAGTTGATAGGGATCTTAGGGAAACAGTGGTAGATGTTAGGAGAGTGAACGATAGGCTGATGACTATTAAGCTAGCGGTTGGTGGGTGCACTTTAAACATGATTAGTGCATACGCACCTCAAGCAGGCTTGGACGAGGAGGTCAAGAGGCATTTTTGGGAGAATTTGGACGAGGTGGCTTGAGGTGTCCTACTTACCGAGAAGCTTTTCATAGGAGGTGATTTTAATGGCCATATTGGGGAGACTGCTAGGGGCTATGATAATGTGCATCACGAGTTCAGTTATGGATGTACGAACGAGGTAGGAATTTCGTTGTTGGAGTTCACTAAAGCTTTTGATTTGGTAATAGCTAACACGTGTTTTCAGGAGAGGGAAGACCACTTGGTCACTTTCCGGAGTACGATGGCCAAGACTCAGATTGATTACCTTATTTGCAGGAAGTAAGATAGAGGCCTGTGCATTGATTGCAAGATTATCCCGAGTGAGTGTCTATCGACACAACATAGGCTATTAGTAATGGACCTGAAGATTAAGAGAAAGAGGAAGAAGAGAGCAGCATATGGCCAACCCACCTAATATTTAAAGGTAATCAAAGATCATGAGCTGGGGGAGAAGTTGGTGGTTATGGGGGCCTAGAGGAGTAGTGGGAACGTAAGTAATATGTGGACCATGACAACGAACCATGTTAGGGAAACTGCTAGAGAGATGTTAGGGGTCACGAATGGATATGTGAGAGGCCACAAAGGGGACTGGTGGTGGAACAAAGAAGTCCAAGAAAAAGCAGAAGCCAAGAAAGTAACATATCTGAAGCTAGTGGAGAGCGCAGTCGAGGAGGACGAATAGGGAGTGCTATAAGAAGGCTAAGAAAGAGGCAAAATTAGCAGTCATGACGGTTAAGATTGCAGTGTTTGGGCGCCTGTATGAGGATCTGGGGAGTAAAGGTGGTGAAAAAAGACTATACAAGTTAGCTAAGGTTAAAGAGAGGAAAGCTCGGTACCTGGATCAAGTGAGGTGCATTAAAGACGAGAAAGATAAGGTATTGGTGGATGAGGTATCTATTAGGCTTAGGTGGCAGACATACTTCCATAAACTCTTGAACGAGGATGGGGATAAGAGCATCATGCTTGGTAAGTTGGAGAACTGAGAGAGCCAACGAGATTTTGGTTTTTGTACGCACTTTAAGGTGGAGGAGGTTGAAGGGGTGATGCAGAAGATGAGTAGGGGTAAAGTGACTGGGTCGGACGAGATTCCGATAGAATATTTGAAGGACGCGGGGTGAACAGGGTTGAAGTGGCATACTAGATTGTTTAATGTCATTTTTAGGACGCAAAAGATGCCCGATGACTATAGGTGGAACTTTATGGTCTCAGTGTACAAGAATAAATGGGATGTCTAGAATTGTAAAAACTATAAGGGTATCAAGCTGTTGAGTCACACTATGAAAGTTTGGGAGTGGGTGGTGGAGAGGAGGGTGAGGAAGTATGTCTATTTATGAGAACCAGTTCGGATTCATGCCGGAGCGGTCAACTACCGAAGCCATTCATATTTTGAGGAGACTGGTGGAGCAGTATAGAGAGAGGATGAAAGACTTGCATATGGTGTTCATTGACTTTGAGAAATCCTACGACAAAGTCCCGGGGGAGGTTCTATTAAGATGTTTGGAGGTTACTGGCATCCCAGTATCATACAATAAGGTGATTAGAGATATGTATGATGGTGCTAAAACTCGGGCGAGGACTGTGGGAGGAGACTTGGAACACTTCCCAGTGTTGGTAGGGTTACATCAGGGATCAACTCTAAGCCCATTTTTATTTACTCTGGCAATGGATGTGTTGACGCGACACATCCAAGGGGAGGTTCCATGGTGTATGTTATTTGCAGATAATATAGTGCGATTAACGAGACACGCTATGTGGTTAACGCTAGGCTAGAGGTTTGGAGACAGACCCTGGAGTCTAAAGGTTTTAAGTTGAGTAGGATGAAAATAGAATACTTGGAGTGCAAGTTTAGTGTGGGGACGCATGAAGCATAAGTGGACGTGAAGCTTGATACAAAAGTCATTCCCAAGAGAGATAGTTTCAAGTACCTTGGGTCTGTTATCCAAAGTAAGAGGGAGATTGACGAGGATGTTATACATTGTATTGGAGCGGGCTAGATGAAATGGAGGCTCACATATGGTATTTTGTGTGATAAGAATGCGCCACGAAAACTTAAGAGCATGTTCTACAGAGTGGTAGTTAGACCGACTATGTTGTATGGTGCTGAGTGTTGGCCAATCATGAAATTCTATGTCCAGAAGATGAGAGTAGTAGAAATAAGAATGTTGAGATAGTTGTGTGGGCATACCAGAAAAGATAAGATTAGGAATGAAGTTATTAAGGACAAGTGGGAGTTGCCCCTGTGGAAGACAAATTGCGAAAATCTAGTTCGGGCACGTGATGAGGAGAGACATCAATACCCCGGTTAGGAGGTGTGAGAGGTTGACTATGGTAGGTTTGAGGAAGGGTAGAGGTAGGCCAAAGAAATATTTGGGAGAGGTGATTAGGCAGGACATGGCATTGCTTCAGCTTACCGAGGACATGACCCTCGATAGGAATGTGTGAAGGTCAAGAATTAGGATTGTAGGTTGATAGGTAATCGAGAGTTTCTCCTAGTCTTACTAGTAGCATTAGTATTATTCTTACATTTTTGTATTCCCAGATCTTTGTTATTCCATATTATGTCATTCTTACTAGTATTGTTAGTAGTATTCTTGTATTTATTTTTTAGATCTTTGTTATTACACATAATGTCTTTATTTTTTTCTTGATGTTGTTATTGTTGGTTGCTTCTTGTTTAGTGTTTCTTAAGATGAGGATTTATTGAAAAAAACTTCTCTACCTTCACAAGGTAGGGGTAAGGTCTGCGTACACACTACCCTCCCCAGACCCCACTTGTGAGATTACATTGGGCTTCTTGTTGTTATTGTTGCATATTGTTCTGTTTAGCTATTGATGTTCTTTATTGTTAGTCGTGTCTATTCTCATATTATTCTACTTAGTTAATTGATGTTTCTTGTTGACAGTTATGTTTGTTTTATCATATTTGCATGTTTAGCTAATTGATGTCTCTATTGGCAGTAGTATTTGTTTATCATGTTAGCATGGATATGAACGCGAAGTATGTGATGAGATCTGAATACCTATCTTAACCTGTTCCACTTTGTGGCTTAACAATAATCCTGTTTCGTTTAGCTAAATGCATCTTGACTTGAAATCACACACCTGTTGTTCTTGTTATCTTATTGACTGTTTGTTTGTTGTGAAGATTATGTTTAGAACATCTTTATTGGCAGCGAATGACACTGCCTAACCTGTTGGTTGAGCATTGTTGGTCTAGGCTGCTTGATAGTTTAACTAAGTGCTATCTTCTTTTGCTATGTACTATTATATTATAGATATCATGCTTATAGGGTCCAAATTTGAGATTAAATTTGTTCACTCCATCATGTTGAATAGTTCTTGTTAATAACTCTCGTCATCTTCATTGTTAGCATGGCCTTTTGTGAAGGATGATTTTGATGTTTAAAATGCTCAAGTTGTGTTGCCTAATAGGAGATGTAATTCTTGATCTTTTGATAGTGTGCCCACTTGTTATTGAGAGACTGTTATGAGTTTGGTTGGTGTCCTATAGCTTTATTCTGATGATTTGAACTTGTTTAAAGAAAACCATGTTGTTCTTATGAGGTATTAGGCCTCTGTAGAAAATCATGAGAATAAGTATAAGTCTGCATGAATGTTTTCTGCCAACTTTCTTGACACCTTAGATAAGTTTTGGATGATATTGTACAACTTGAAAATGTTTTTGATGTAGTGAAAATGCTTATAAGGATAATTGATTACCAACCTTTATTCTGTTACCTGATTTTGATCTTATTTGACTAAAACAGTGATTCCTAAGGAGATTATGTAAGTGTCATGAAATGTAGAATGATTCTGAGTTGACTCTAAGCTTTTGAAGTTTTCTTAAAACCTTTTGAGGTATTGTATGTGATGTATATAATTGCATCATGTACTCTAACTATGGTAACTATTTAAAATGCATTGAATTAGAGGCATGTGTTAATACCCTGATCATCTATATCATTTTACCTAATTGATTTCTTAATATTGGTGATATTCTGTCAATAAGCCTAGTTTGTTTTGATAAAGTTGTACTTTATTTGATTGAGTTCTTATATCCGTCATTTTTTATAATTTAAGACATTGCATAGACCTTTTATTTTGGGATTAACTTGTTGCTTGGGCCTCCTAGGCTAATTTGTTTGTGTAAAGACTCTAAGCCAAGATTTATGTGCCAAACCTCTAAGGAAGAGTAAGGTTTCAATTATCAATGGCTTCTGTTGTGATCTTGACTTCATAGTCAAGGAAACCCTCCCTAGCACAAGCACTGCTAGGGGTCCTAGAGGCCCTTGTGAACCTGAAATGTCAGGGGGTTCATAGGGTGACTTTGTGGGTGAATATGGTTTGTTCTATCCAATGGTCATTGGCCTTGACTAATCCTTAAAGGAATGTCATATAAATTTGACTTAGCCTTGTTCTGTAGATCATGTTCCTATTTGTTTTATGATTTTGTATTATGTCTCATATGCAAATGCTAATTGATTTTCCTTCTTTCCTTTGCATGAACACCAGACCTGCTGAGTTTACTGTGAACTCAAGCCCAAGTTCAATGAACTAGGTTGCCTCCTTTATCGCCCGCTGAAGTCTACCGCCGTTTGAATTCAGATTGGGCCTGACCAACTGTCAGCCCAACCTAGAGTCCAATTCCCTCTTCCACTTTATGTTACTCTTATAGCTAGCATGTTTTTTATGTATTGTATTGTGCAACTAACGCTTATATCATATGCTTTTACCTTCTTTGTGATTACTCGAAAAGGACTTGGCAGAAATTTGGTAGGCTAAATGTAAATGGTATTAAGATAGCCATTCACTTTATAAGGTTAATAAATCTTCAAGTTCGAACACATACATCAACTTCTTTTCAATAAAGTTCTTATGCTTACTTACTTCTTCCTAACAAGCTTCATCTATTTCTAAAGGCATTTGTAGAATCCAATTAGTTTAAGCGAAAACATTTTCGGAAGAAGTATTCAAATGAATTATTTTAGACAAAATCAATAGTTTACGAATGAGAATCGATGGAACAATGCAAATCAGACTTGGACGACAATCACTTTTGGAAATCAACTTGATTTATACTAAATAGTTTTGAAAACAGGCAAGGTATACTTTACTGCACGTTATTTTGGGTCATATGTGAGGTTAAGCATTAATATAGACCCATGTTTTAAAAAATCCCTTATTTTTAACAAGTCATACAATATAGCTTTGAAACAAACGTTTTCATTTCTAAAAGTGGTAAACCTTTAGAAAACGAGTGGTTTTGGATAAGATTAAATATTTTCTCACTTATTTAAGGCCTTCATATAGACCTATTTACTAACCTTGATCCCTAATTGAACTAGGATATAAATAATTCTTTTTCCCACATTTTGCGTAAGTTTAAGGAACTACTTAATATAAATTTTAAGGGATGCCTAACACCTTCGTATTAGAATAATTAAAACCATTACTCGGATTTTCACTGATTTAGTGGACCATTAAGATAATGATCTTTGTAGACTTATAGGTACCTTAGTATACCTTTAAATATTAGGTGGCGACTCTTCCTTTTATCAACTTCAGAGAAACCACAAGTTATATTTTATTTTGACCTGTGCAAAATAGGGTGCAACAACATGGCGACTCTTCTGAGGATTTAGACTTAGGTTGTGACCTTAGGAGACTTAGGCTAGATTTAAACACTTGGGGATGTTTGTTTATATTCTGCTTTACTATATGTCTATATGTTTACATAATGTGCAATTCTGTTTAGTCGCTTTATTCATGATATTATAACTGATTCATCACAATTTTTTGTTACTGCTTTTATAAACTGTCATAACGTTTTCCTATCGAGTCTTGGCCGTACACAATCACACACAAATCACACGAGGATTGTCTTTCACCCCTCCGAACCTTCTTTTTAAAATTCTTTAGTTTTAGAGAACGTCATTGTGAGGTCAACTGACGTGTTGTCTCGCAGTTATTCAGTACCACTCCAAAGTTTAGGAAACACTCTACTCTTAGTAAATACAGGTCATGCTGTATATACCGTAGGTGAGTCGATCCTTGGAATTAACTCATAAGTATGAAAGTCTCCCTAATGTCAATGGGTTATGCACCTAATGGCATGCCTTCTATGAAATGAAAAATTAATCCAGATTAAGACACTAAGGATTCGAAGCAAAACACTTACCCCACCTTTTCTCCTTTTTAGATGGAAATCAACCATAATATTCCTGAAATTAACATGGTTAGGGGATGTAATGACCCGACCGATCGTCTTGCTTTCTAGATATCTGTTCCCCTATTTAATACTTTTCGTATGTGCTTTTACTATTTTATGATTTGTGAGAATGGTTGGTTTGGTTTTGGAAGGGTTCGGGTAGAATTCGGAACACTTAGTTCCTTAATAGTGACCTAAGGTTGCCAAGTTTGACTTGAGTCAGTATTTTTAGTAAACGACCTCGGAATAGGGATTTAATGGTTCTAATAGGTTCACATGATGATTTTGGACTTGGGAATGTGTTCGGATTGAGTTTCATGTGATCCGAGAGCGTTTTGGCGCTTAATGTCGACAGTTGGCGCCTTGAAGGTTTTAGAGTTTCATAAATTTGTTTTGATAGAAGACTTTGGTGTTATCGATGTCCGTTTAGGATTTCGAGACTAGGAATAGGTTCGTATGGTGATTTGTGACTTGTGCATAAAATTTGGCGTCATTCTGAGTTGTCTAAGTATGATTCGTCGCATTAGGAGCTAGTTGAAGAAGTTTGAAGTTCATAAGTTGATTAATTTGGTTTTAAGATTCGATTCTTAGTTTCGATATTGTTTTATGTGTTCTGAGGCTTCGAGTAGGTACGTATTATATTTATGAATGTGTTGGTACAGTTGGACAGGGTCCCGAGTGGCTCAGGTGTATTTCGGACCACCCGAGTTAAGTCCAAAATTTCAGAAATTGCTGGTGCTGGTTTCCTTCATCACGAACGCGAAGGTTACTCGCGTTCGCGATGAAGGATTTAGTCTGAGGGATGGCAGACTGGTAGCCTTCACGTTCATGAAGGGATCTTGCATTCGCGAAGGGTTGGCCAGGTTAGCCTTCGCGATCGCGAGGCTCCTATCGTGTTCGCGAAGGGGAAAATCTGGGCAGTGTTAACTTTTGCCTTCACGATCACGAAGAAGGGATACCTGGGCAGTAACTGAGTAACTTGTTTTAAAAATGGGACTTAGGCCATTTTATTCATTTATCACATCTCTTGGCCTATTTTGGAGCTCTTGGAGATGGATTTTCACCTAGCATCTTGAGGCAAGTAATTTCTACATAATGTGAGTTTAATACATAGTTTTTGGGTAGCTTTTCACATAGAAATTGTAGAAATTATGGGATTATGTTAAAAAACCTTAGTTTTGGTAAAAATGGGATTAGACCACGAAATTGATTATGGAATTGATTAGAAATTATATATTTGAGTTCTTAAGATCATGGGTAACATTATTTTACGAAAATTTCCGGAATCGGGGCACGTAGGCCCGGGGGTGACTTTTAGGAACTTTCTGATTTGGGTTGGGTAATTACTCTAATAGGTGAATTATTAAAATTTGAGCATATATTGATTAGTTTGTATGACCTTTAGCTAGTTTCGGATCACTCGGCATTAATTTGGGGCAACTAGTGAGGTTGAAGGGCCGAGTAGTGAACTTGGAAGTAAGGTAAGTCTCTTGCCTAACTTTGTAAGAGGGAATTATCCCCGTAGGTATTTAAATTGCTATTTATTATTAATTGTGGGTGCTACGTACGCACGAAGTGACGAGAGTCTGTACGTAGCTGAAAATCATGTTTATGTCCAGGTAGACTTAGGACTTTATCATGCAATATTTATATTATTTGAACCCAACTTGTTAGTTTAATTACTTGAATTTATAATTGAAATTTGATTAGGGATTATGTTAGGTTGAGCTTTGTCACTTTGAGTTTTGGAGGAATATTCGATTGTTGATAGAAATTTTGCTTCTTTATGTTCCTATCCTGGTGTTGTAATTGTATGACCCGTAGTCCGAAGAGTCTCTTTATTCCCGTGGATCGGGCCGAACGCCTTGGTAATATGTATATTGAGATGCATCCATGGATCGGACCGTATGACCTCAGTAGTGTATGTACACAAATATTATGGATCGGGCCGTACGACCTCGACATAACTCGTGCATAATATCGCTAGGAGTCCGATTATACTTGATATTTCTTTATGACTTGAGATTTGATAATTACTTGATGGATCTTATTTGTTGAAATTGGCATGTGATAATTGGAGATTTTAAATTGATATTTTGTTAAAGAATCACTTATTTATTGTTCCTTATTCCATTGTTGCTGTTGTATTTCATGCCTATTTATAATTCTTGCACTTTATTTATTGACCACTAGTAAGTGTCGATGTCGACCCTCGTCACTACTTCTTCGAGGTTAGACTAGATACTTACTTGATACACATTGATTTACGTACTCATGCTATACTTCTACCCAAATTGGGCAGGTACTGGGGGAGGTACATTTGGTATCCGTTCGGGCGCGCATCCATATTATCCGGAGACCTAGTAGTGAGCTGCTTCCCATGCTCCATTCTGCAGCACCCAGAGTCTCCTCCTTGTTGTATTTACTATTTCTGTCTATTTTATTTCAGACACTAGTTATATGGGTTTTGTATGTTATATTAGATTGCTCATGTACTTGTGATATCTGGTTTTGGGAATTACTAGTAGATGTTTATGGTTTTGCCTAACATTGTTACTGTTTCATTTTTATGTCTTATTTATGCGTTATATCACCATGATTTTTTTGTATTTAGTTTCTTTATTAAGTAAAAAATCACGATTTCAAAAGCAATAAAATGAGTAATTAATTTGATAGTTCACCATTGGCTTACCTAATGGCGACCATCACTGCCTGTAGTGAATTTGGAATCGTGACATGGGAGCGCCCCACAAGCTGAAACTATGGTGGAGAAACATCCAGCTGATAGAGTGCATTACTAGGTTGTTGATAGAATTCTGGGATCCAGCCAAAATGGTTTTCAAGTTTGTCGACTGTGAGATAACACCAACACTCGAGGAATTTGCCAGCTTTACTGAATTGCTGTTTTCTGGATAAAAGCCCATACTACCGGGCATCATGCCGGGTCATAGGTTTCTTTATGCATTGGGATTGATAAGCAACAGGAACTTGAGAAATGTTGAAGACAGGTGTATAAGCCTAGACCAGCTGTTCGATAGATTTGGGCATCTAGAAAACTATGATATGTATCATGAAGAATTTCAGTGTGACGGGGAAATGTGGGAGAACCTTTGCCCCTTGACCTTCCCTTTGGTATTGTTGGGACTTTTGGATTTTACATTGTGGAAGGGACGAATCAACATCAATGTGCTGCCTTTGGTCTTGGTCACATTCCGGGGGTATTTGTGGGTCACTCTTGTCCCGATGCTGTTGGCAGAGATGTTCAGGGCACTATCAGTATGTTCGAGGGGATATGACTTCTTTAAAGGTTGCAACCTACTTTTGCGAATATGGGCTACGTAGCATTTCTTTCAAAGAGAGCCAACTATCAATTACTTCATTGGCACCATCAAAATGATTTACAGTGAGATAACACCACCTGGTCAAGAAGATAACAACAATAACAACAACAACGACAACAAATCAAGTGAAATCCCACAAGTGTGTTCTGGAGAGGGTAAAGTGTATGCAGACCTTACCCATACCTTATGACGGTAGAGAGGCTATTTCTAGAATTTTTAACTCACCTAAATGGAGACTTCGTCAACTGGAAACTTTCTTGGCTAAGCGGCAGAGCAATCATGATGAGGACGGAGAAATATATTATTGAGATGATGGGTTTAGAAGGAATTCAGCCATATGCATCGCTGAGAGTCCTGAGATAGTTTGGTTTGGTACAAGACGCACCCCTGTGGTCCCGAATGGCTTTGTATGAGGATGACTACCATAGACAGATCCCAATCTTGAGAGTAAGTCAGCTCCAAGATGAGTGGAGTGATTTGATCATGATGGGTATGGGACAAAATGCATGGTGTACGCTGGAGTACTTTGTATGGATTTCTGAAGAAGATCAGTTAGCCAGGCCTAGTCGGGAAGGGTTATCCAGATTTAAAAATTCAAGAGCAGCTTTGCAAGTATACCATGAGATTCTACCTCACTACCTTGTCACCTCTACTATGCACCAATATGTGGTATCGGGATCAGTTGACTATATGATACCACTGCTTGATAATGACAATTAGATAGTAGAGTACGTGCAGATTGAGTCCGAGGAGGAGCCGAAATAGGATCCAGAAGAAGAGCCGGAGTATCATCATGGGGATGTCGAGGAAGAATTCGTGGTAGATCCCCAAGAAGACCTAGAGGAGGAGATCCTGGAAGGAGATTCCAGGGATGATTACTAAGTTGCCGGTTGATTTCCATTATATACTCTTTTAATTCCCTAAGGCTAATCCTATGAACCCGTGAAACCTTTGTAAACCCCTCAAGGGTCATGTTGTAGCATTTGGTCTCCATCTTTGTGTCCTTGATGTGAAAGCTTTGAAGCCTTTGTAGCCCTTGTTGTAACAATCAAAATTCCTATCAATGAAATTAACTTTGCTCCGGATAATTAACTTGTCAAATAATTTTGATATTTTGTTAATACATGAAATGTAGTCTTACCTCCGGCAAAGGGAGGTCCCCAATACTTTAGGAACACTTTTGTTCAATATGTGAATTAACTGCTCTGTGTGATTATATATGCGCACCCCCTGAGCTAACTTCTGCTTTTATTTTCTTGCTTTATTGTTTTATTTATTTATCCCCCCCAAATAGAGGTTGGTTTATGTTGATATTTAAACTGGATGAGCCACCGTATAACCTGAGGCCTAAATGGACGATGACCACTATAGATAACAAGGCCGGAAATTTTTTGGTAGTAAATGACGCCCCAGGGGGTTCCGGAGGAAGAGATGAAACTCAAAACTATGAATATGTCGCTCGGATGGAGTAAGAAATAGAGTCGTTAAGAGAGGAAGTACAATAGATCAGGGAATTGGCACATCTGGCCGTGATGAAACTTCCACAACAACCCCATTGTCCATTACTAGACTCAATCCTCAACCACTTTTCTTCATCAACTCGGCAACCTGCCAATACCCCAACTACCGCCACTTGTACTACAATCCCCGCCATAACTCAGGTCATACCACCAGTTACCCCTGCAAATCGACCAAACCCTCCCATACACATGCCTTATGTTCCCAACTACGTTCAAGCCCCGCAAAATCCACTAACCACAATCAATTTTGTCCAAACTCCCCCTCATGACAAACATCATCTTTGCAAATACCCATATGTAGTATATACCCGCGAAACACATCGCCACCCATGAGCGGTATATTCCACCCGTATATATCACAACAAAACCAACTTTCCCCGCGCATGTCATGGTCAAGCTGCATTACAAGATCGATCAGTATGCAGAAATGGAAAAAAAAGCAATATCCAAGGAAGATTAATCGTTGTTTGAACAACTACGGGTCTTGGGAAAACAAATGAAGAACCTGCAAGTTTCTCGAGGGAGCGAGAGCTTAGATTATGAGGATTTGTGTATACATCCAGACGTCGATATGCCGGTAGGATACAAACCTCGAAAATTTGATATCTTTGACGGGACTGGCGATCCCCACGCCCGCTTGAGGGAATATTGTGATAAGCTAGTAGGAGTGGGAAGGAATGATAAGTTAAGAATGAAGCTATTCATAAGAAGTTTAACTAGGGAAGCACTCACCTGGTATACTAGATAGGACCCCAGGAATCAGAGGGAATGGAAAGACATGGTTGAAGATTTTATGAATCGTTTTAGGTTCAATACTAAGATTACACTAGACAGATTTGCTTTGGTATACATGCAAACGAATCCCTTTGAGTTCTTTCAAGAATATGCTCGTCGATGGAGATTAGAAGCTGCTAGAGCACAACCCCCACTAGATGACAACAAACTAACAAAGTGCTTCATTCGTGCCCAGGAAGGAATCTACTTTGAGAATATGATGGGCTAGAAATTCCCCGAGCTGGTTAAAATAGAAGATTTCTTGGAGGAAGGTATCAAGTTTAGAAAGATACAGTCTATGGCTGCACTGCAAGCTACTAGCAAAGTTATAAAGTCTGGTTCCATCGGTAGTGCAAAGAAAAAGAAGGAAGAGGTAACAGAAATTTTCCCTTGCTATCAACCAAGTCCTTCTCATCGAGCCAACCCATACCCTGCAAACACTCATCCTACAAACCAACCCACTTACACCCTAGTCTATAATGCCCAACCACACTATAATACCTAGCCACATTACAATCAACCCCGAGCCAATACACATCCAGTCCCACCACGACCATATGCCCCTGTTCAAACCACCGCCCAGCAAAATAGACCTACTTATTCTCCCAGATCATGTCCCAATCTTGCAGCACAGAACCCTAGGAGCTTTACCCCAATTGCTGAGCCTTTTGCCCAATTCTTTGAAAGGCTGAGAAGATCCGAATTGTTGTTCCTAGTTGAAGGAAGAATCCCGGACAAACCTACTAAGTATTCTGATACAAGCAAACATTGTGCCTATCATTCAGATGTTCCAGGACATGATACCGAAGACTGCTATGGCCTGTGGCACGAGATTGAAACGTTGATTAAGAGTGGTGCTATTTAATACACCCCAGCCCCACCAAATGTAAACTATAACCCACTACCAAACCATAGAAATCAAGGGGCGGACAAGATCACTTTGGAGGAGGACTATAATTTAAAGGGGACCGTTGTTACCATTGGGAATACTAAAGCAGCAAGGACAACTCCTTGGGAAACCCCGTTAATCACTGTGAAATTGAAAACGCTTGTGATGGTTCAAATATATTAGCCACGACCCATCACAGTCGTAAAAACTGATGGAATCATGAGTACAAGGCAGTTCTATGGGCCTATGAGTCAAATAGAAGGGAAAAATGACAGAAACTGCAGCCGCTCAAGGGATGACTTGATCCGGAAGATGTTATGATCCTGAAGAACTGAATCGGGGAAATCTAAATAGAGAGCATAATCAAAGAAGGAATATAACTGATGCAGAGGCGGTAAAGTTCTGATGATGGATGCCGGTTAAGGAATACTCTATTGAAGAACAGCTAAGGAAGATCCCTTCACACATATCAATCATGGGTCTGTTGATGAGTTCTAATAGTCACAGGGATGCTTTGGTAAAAGTATTAAGCAGGGTAAGAGTGTCAGGAAACACCACCAGCGAGACACTGGCATCAACAATTGAGAAGATGGTTGAGGCAAACAAGATCTCTTTCTGAAATGATGAGCTTCCTGCGGAGGGAGTGGATCACAATAGAGCTCTACACATTACTGTCAAGTATGGAGACAAGGTCATATCTCGGGTATTGGTGGACGGGGGGTTGTTAACACTCAATTTTGACCCTCCGTATTTAAAAATTACCTTTTGAAGGATTCCTAGTCATTAAATAGTAAAAATAGCTTAATGCAATTTATTGATAATCATTCCTATTTTCACAAAATACAAGAGTTTTTATCATTTTATTGCAATTAGTTAAATACTATCATTTTTGTACATTTTTCTAAATTTCAAAATTATTTATTAACAATTGCCCTATCTTTCAAGTATTAGAATATTCTATCAATTTATGATCCTTTAAAAAGTAAAATAATAATTACTACAACACTATTGTGGTAATTGGCATTTTAATAAATACTACAAGGTACATTTTTAATTTAATAATCATCTTTTCATTTTATAGCACAGTCTATTAATTACATGGAAGCCAGTAGAATTTATTTTAAATTACGGATCAAATCCAGTCAAACCCAATGTCCCGTCAACATCCAAAGTGAAAACACACTTGATGTGACAAGACCTTTTGACATGAAAAGTCATTGGATGTGACATGACCTTCATTTACCCAATGTGTAAAATTTCTATCCAATGGGTAGAGACCATTATTTTTTCTTCTCCTAAATCTTAATAGGTAAGTTAAATAAATTACACTGATATATGTACATACACAGATAAATAAAAGAGTACACGATATTGAGCCCATGGTTTTTATCCATGGTGTTAAGTCGGTGATTTTACTCCTGACCACATATTTTTATTTCACATTGTCCTTTATTTTTTGATTAAATGAAGACCACACATGTTGTCCTATACTTGTTATATAAAATACATACATATATATACTACACCCATGAGATATTTTGAGGGGTATTCAAATAGAAACCCTAACTCTCATAAGCCTTTCTTCTCTCATATACTCACAACCAGACCCTGCCCCCATCAACTATCTCTCTCTCATTTTTAGAGAGCATCCGCCTCTCTTGGCTCGCAACAATGGCTGGCCGGCCGGAATCTGGCCAAGCAAAGGCCATCTCGCCACTGCCATCTCTCTCCTCTTCTCCACACCTCTGCTGGCCTCCGGATTTAACTAATGACGTCCAAATCCACTACTAAAAATTAAATGGACACGATCGCATGCAATATAATTTACTCAACTATGAGTCGGGGTCGAATCCCACAGAGAACAATATGTAGGCGATTAGGCGTGTAAGAGAATTATCACTTGTTATGCTAAGCCAAACACTTAGAAAGATTTTGAGAAAATATTTATAACTAATTGCAAAAATGTAAACTAACCTAAAAAGCAAGTAAAATGATCAATGGCTACAAACATGGATGCAATAGGATTACACTCAAGTAACGATCCAATGTATTTCACGATTTTACAAATATGTGTGAGTTTATATTAATAATCTTCGGGTAATAATTCTATATTAGCTTCTTCCGAAAACTAACAATACTTCCTAATTGAATTATCCCTAAAACAATTAAGAGATTAAGCACACCCGAATATGGCTACAAGTAGTTCAATCCTATCCCTAGGTAGAATTTATAAAATGAGGGTTAACGCCTCAAGTTTTTGTTAATTAATCTTTTCCAACTCCAAATTATCTTTTCCAAAATCAATTCAAAATAATATAGGCGAGTCCTAGGGTTAGCTGAGCCCTTAGGAAATATTAAAGAACAAGAATAATTAAAGACATAATAACTCACTTCATAATAAATAAAAATCATTCAATACATAAGCACAACAAGATATTTAATCGACACTTTAAATATGAATATTCCCATAAACAAGATTCAAGTGTTGGAAAAAATACTACACACTTAGATATTCAATACAAAGCAAGAAAATGAAGAAATGAATATAAATGGGTAAGGAATTGTCAACCAAAAGCTTCAAATCTTCAATACCCAAGTGTGTGTGCAAGAACCCTAGCTCCAAAACTTGTGTTCTCTAGTCAAGAGACTGGAAAATAAGCCAAAGATGCCTTTCCAATAAGCTAGGTGTCACGCCCCGACCTCGGGGAGCGCGACTGGTGCTAAACCGAGATACCCCGGTTAAGCAAGCCACTTAGATGCCTTCTACCCAACCTTGCCCATTAACAATATAAGAATCAGTAATAGATATAGACATGAGAAGAGTGAAATGTTTCCCATTCTTTTCCCATTATTCAAAAGAGATTCATTTACGACTTCCAAAATATTACAAGTTTATAATATGATGAAAAACATGTTTTCCACATACCAACACTTCTAGTTCATTACCAAACATCAAACACTATCCACAACCTATCTACGGAGCCTCTAAGTATAACAGAAGAGAAGAATAGAAGTGCCAGCAACAGGGCCCCGGCTATACCTCAAAACATAAAGTACAACGTCAAATGACAAGAAGCTCGGAATAGAGTAGGGCTCACCGAAATCTGCTGAATAGAGAATAACTGCTAACGAGGATCAAAACCGCCCGTTGACGAACCACCTCCATCCATTGAAGATGCAGCGCCTTCGACAAAAGGGACGTTAGTATATATGGAATAGTACTAGTATGAAAACCAATACACCTAATCAAGGACTTAGAAATATAACATGAACATGATGAATCATGGTAACAATAAAAGGCTTAGTTAGCCGTTAAAGCCACATCAAATTTATTAAAATCTTTCAATACCATTTATTAATTCTTAAGTTGGGGATCCCATACAACTACCTTTACACAAAGCAGCCCTGCTGCCTCACCCTAATGTATGCGGGTGGAGGTGCAATCATGATACCCTCAACTCTACACAAAGTGGCCCTACCACCTCACCCCAATGTATGCGGGTAGAGGTGTATCACAATACCACAATCCCTAAAAAAAGCAGCCTTGCCGCCTTAACCCAATATATGCAGGTGGAGGTGTATCAGTAAATCACAATCTCTACAGAAAGCGGCCCTGTCGCCTCAACCCAATATATGCGGGTGGGGGTGTAATCACAATACCACAACTCTAGATTCACAAAGAGAAAATAGTTTGTACAAGGGGTTCTCTTCCAATCAACAGTTTGACACCCTTAGCCTTAGCAAGAGTAGGTTTATAAGGTTTCATCATATGAGAAATAAGTATTTAATTACATTGATTTCATACAAGGTGTTCTTCCCAAAAAGGATTATAACATAATTAAGTCACAATAGAAAATTTAACACATCATTCATTCTTGAAATACTTTTTCCAAAAGGGCAATACACAATTGCAACCCATGAATATATAAGAGCTCAAAACACTTTGGAAATAATTACAAAGCATAGCATTTGTTAAAACAACCATATATGGGCATGACTTGAGTACACAAGATTTTAGGCACATCTATTTTCGAAGTCAATTTGGAACAGTTGAATTAAGGCTTGTTTCATAACCTTTCTCACATCATTTCATGCCCTTGGCACCATTGGCCACAAGTATAACTTTCATTCTTGGCACGTTGGCCACACTTTATATCTCCAACCCACTTCTTTCACTTTCAAATACCCTTATAGATTATCAACAACAAGGCATTTCTACTCAAGACTTTAAATACACATTTGAGCAACTAACCAAATTAAGGGTCTTAGGCACATGTTATTTCTTACACAATTTGACATGCTAGTTTTCATTAGAATCACGTTTTCAAATCATAACATGTTAACACACAAATCACGCTTAATCACCTTCTAAAATAGTAACTCAACATAACAAGGACATTTGGAATACAAATTGAGTGCATATATATCTTGACACAAGGCTTATTCAGAATAATCACTTTATAATGAGCAGCACGGGACTTACAAGGCTTTGGGGGTTCAATTCTAAAAGAGGAGTTTAGCCAACATACCTTGATGGAGCTCTTTAGTGATACTAAAACCTTCCACTACTCTTACAACTTCATTCAACATCAATATAGATCAATTGGACCAATATTAGTAAAATTTCCAATTTTTGGTCATTTTGGCATTTTATCAAGCACCTAGAGTGCATAGCATTCAACTACATCTAGTAATGATGTTTCTTCAACCAAAAATCCCTTCTTCCCACCAACAAGAGATACTACAACATCAGTTGACCACTTACTACCTTCTTAGCACCATCATAATCATCAGTGAACTAACATCCACCAAATTTTACTAATTAACACATTACAAAATATCTATAACACCCAATAATCTAGCTTAAGTATTTATGTATTCCAAGCACCATCCAATAAGTGCTAATACTTATTTCTTGCTCATATATTCACTAATAATCCAAGCATGTAGGTTTAAGCGTGAAAGATTACCTCTTAAGGCCAAATCTTGAAAGTCAACTTTAGGGGTGTTCTTGAGATTTTTAAAAACTTCTATGAAATCCAATACAAAACCTTGTTGTAACTAGTGATTGAGAAGTGGAATCATCATAAAAATACTCTTAAAAACTCACCTTAAGTGTGTATTGAAAGCCTTGGTCGGATGGGAGATGGAGCGAAATGTCCTAGCCTTGAAATCCTTTTATTTTTCTCTCTCCCCGCTCATGTATATTTATATTGCAGAGGACCTGGCGGTGGGCGCACGGCGCGCGCGTAATGTGATCTATCACTGCTCAGGAACATTTCCTAGCGCACATTGCAAACTAAATACGCTGGTTTGTTCCTTGCAACCCTATTTTCCTTTGGTGTTTTGAGCGCATGTTAGGGCCTAAATGCGTTGTTTTTGCCAATTTCAACCAACTTTTCAAGCCTAATGTTTTTACTTCATTTTGATATTTTGACACTCCCAACCACCTCAACTTGAACTATACATACATTAACATGTTCCGATCACCACCATCCCCTAGTGTGGGTCCGTACGAACTCCGATATTGACGCTATTACCCTCTTAATCTTATATAAATATCCCGAGTCAACTACGAAAATTTACGGGGCTTTACATTCTCCCCCACTTAGGATCATTCGTCCTCGAATGAGGGTCAAAATTATTCTATAGACACCCATAGTGGCTCAACTCTTCACTCAGACCCCAGACATTCCAAATTTGACTAACTCCTTAAATTGCCAAAAATTTCGACAGAGTTTCCCCTGTATTTGGGCTTATCCACCTATCAGAAAATCCCAGAAACCAACCCTAACAACACATCCACAACTTGACAAAGCATCACAACATACCAATAACACAAATTTCAACATTGCCGGCATTACTTTATCAAAAGTGATATCTGGACATGAGCTGCACATATTTAAATCATAACACATAGAAAGTACCTTTCAATCCACAATCATTTTGACTATACAATCAAGTGAGAAATTTTTTTTTCCTTAACACTTTCGGCCTTTGAGGTAGCCTCCTCGACTAAGAAACTTCGCCATAACACTCGACGGAGGCAATCTCAACTTCTTGACTTATGTAACAATGATGACAATTAAGTACCTCTCATTGGCCAATTATCCAATAACTTCACCTTCGCTAGCTTTCACCGGAATGATAGACAAAGGATTTTCAACTATCTTCTTAGGCATAGACGCATGAAACACCGGGTACATGGAGGACAATGATGGGAAAACATCATATTCATAGTTCGGCATATTTCCTTTAAGATTTCATAAGGCCTAATGTGACTACACATACTTTACCTTTATTAGTAATTCACATAATATCTTCGTGGAGCAAATCCTGAGAATAACCTGTTCACTTTCTTCAACTCTAAATCTCTACTGCAGATACCCAAACTAAACCTTTGGCGACCTTCAACAATTACTCTAAGATGTGCTAGCACGAATATGACCATAAAATTTCCTACCCAATATGTTTGATCATGGGATGATGATTCTTCTTTGGCATGTATGAACCTTCAACCCCCATGGGTTTAATATAAATAGTAACAACGAGGTTTCGAGTTTGAGCTAAAAGTATTCAAGAATTCATTAAGGTGCTGAGCAGGGCATTTCAGAAGGTTATATCCTAAGATACATGAAGGTTACTACCAATAGCGCTGACATCATCAATTTAACAAATGAGGCATAGAGTTGCCTAGGACACATTGATAACGTGGGAACATGTACATGATCCAGAGATGTAAAAGAAGTGAGTCATTTTAGACATGTGACATATGGGAGGCATGATCGGGAGGATAAAGATAGTAGCATCAGTTATTCTCGGAAGACTATGAGTTATGAGAAAGACAAGAATAATTGCTTTATTCCATACATGCCTTGTTCGGCATTAGTAAGCCTCAAGGAGGAATAGCCAAGTACGTGACACCAGTCGCCTCCTGAAGTGTAGGAAAAATCAGTTTAACTCGAAATGAGAATATTCTGGCACCCTGAATGTGATATGGGTTTTAAAATACATGAAGTTGCATTACGCTCTTAACATTAACTGACACAAGGAATAGATATGCCACAAGCCCATGGGGTTGAAAAAGAAGTTGAACACTTGTGAGATTATTATCATTCCGATAGCTTAATCCTTCATGATAGTTGATCCTATATGAGAGGACTAGAGATACGACACACTTGTCTTTCAAATAAATATGCTCATCATATGTGCCAGAATCTGAAGCATCCACATGAAGTGCGGAGGGAAAATTCGCGGTAAGGCTGCTTAACTTTCAACTACATATAAGGGAAACCAAGTAGCTAGGACATCTTAATGTTGGGATGAAATCATGTATTGGTTAGAGAGAATGAATACTTTTCTATGAGATGGACATGTTTTTGCCATAACAACTCTCAAGCTGGAATACCAGACCACTTCATGGGCAACTACAATATAAGGAACAAAGTGAGTTACTCACTGAGGCATGATCTAGGTGGACATGAAAGTCATACTGAGATGGACGAACAAAAAGATATTCATGTGACGAATTGGTGAAAATCTCAAATTTCCCAGAAACTTTATGCGGATAAATGACCCCTTTCAATTGACAGGTACACATATGATAGGTGCTGAGATATGCTCTCATGTTACTAGACAATGAAAAGGATTCATGATAATATTCACAAAGGAGTAAAGTGACTGTTCCAACCATAGGAGCCACATACACCAGAGAGAGAAAGAGTGGCTCAAGAAGGATCTCAACACTAGGTTGCTTTACATTAGATTTGATACCACATAGGTAAATATTATGATGGTGTGTGCATAGGAACAAGTGAGCATATGTTATCCATTCCAATCAAAAGGTTCTGTAAGAAATTCATCAGGTATAGTCCTTTGTTGAGAATTTAGGGAAGCAAGTGGGAAGTACTAGCCTAGGGTTATAACTCAATTCAAGGAAATAATTATAGAGCTCAATTACACAAGTGGTTGTAAATAAGAGAATTTGTGATAAAGTAGCTTCATGAATAATGCGTCTCATTCAGAAAGTAAGTACATGCAATGTTTTGTGATTCAACGTCTTGTTAAGACCATGTTTATGAAGGCTCTTCAATATGGATGTTCATATACTACAAGGAAAATAATGCGGTGTTCATAATGATGTACTAAGGAGTGACTTACACGGCGATTTTAGATTGACATGGAAATACCTTAATTGATTCCCCTCGACTCCACATCCATAACATACATTGGTACCATAGTGACATACCCCCTAATGATATCTCCTACACTTCACGCAACGGGGATAAGGTCCACTAAACTGACTCGCCCCACTGACCTGATATTTATCCTTTTTGCATAAATCAAAAACATTCCCCCTATCCTTCCTCCAATCCTTCATGGTGGGAGTAACAATCTCTTTACCGGTTTGTTGTGTGGGCCTTTGGAATTTCCCAAGTCTGCCACCCCTAACAAACTCTTGAGCATACTCACAACACGACACAAAATATTCCCTCCCACATATCGGGCAGACCGGGCTAGGTGTACCCAACCTAGGGCATTTGTTCTTCTTGTGCCCCCTCTTTCCACAACCATAACATATTTCAAGAGTCATCCAATACGTCCCCAAGTGGCGCTTCTTACAAATCAAACATTCTGGCTTATTGGTACAAACAACCCTATTTCGCTTCTTAGGTGCTCTCACCATATGATTTGGTGGCGTGGTGACATTAATAGGAACAAGGACACTTCCCCTAGCAACTGGTTCTTTCATTCCCTCCTCGCTACCTCAAACCAGTAGGTTACTCATATGGAAAATGAGACATGACGAGGAAATTAGCTTCCTATCTTGAGCTCTATCGCACGATCTGGAGTACCAAATAAGGGTATTATTCCTAAATCCCCAAGTAGCCTCCCCATTATAGATGTGGTTGACAATACACCGATAAGAAGGACTCTACTAGAAACGGCTCCGAGACATCTTAGGACACTTTAAACCCTTAGGCTCTGATACCAAGTTTGTCACGCCCCGACCTCAGGGAGCGCGATCGGTGCTCAACCGAGATACCCCGGTTAATCAATCCTGTTAGATGCCTTCTACCCAACCTTGCCCATTAACAATATAAAAAAATAAGATATAGACATGAGAAGAGTCAAGTGTTTCACATTCTTTTTCCATTATTCAAAAGAGATTCATTTACGACTTCCAAAATATTACAAGTTTATAGATATGATGAAAAACATATTTGCCACATACCAAAACTTCAAGTTCATTACCCAACATCAAACAACACCCACAACCTGTCTACAAAGCCTCTAAGTACAACAAAAGAGAAGAATGGAAGTGCCGGTAACAGGGCCCCGACTATACCTCAAAACATAAAGTACAACGTCAAATGACAAGAAGCTCGGAACAGCGTAGGGCTCACCGAAATCTGCTGAATAGAGAATAACTGCTAACAAGGATCAAAATCGCCCGCTGATGAACCACCTCCATCCATTGAAGATGCAGCGCCCCCGACAAAAGGGACGTTAGTACATATGGAATAGTACTAGTATGAAAACCAATACACCTAATCAAGGACTTAGAAATATAACATGAACATGATGAATTATGGTAACAATAAAAGGCTTAGTTAGCCGTTAAAGCCACATCAAATTTATTAAAATCTTTCAATAACATTTATAAATTCTTAAGTCGGGGATCCTATACAACTACCTTTGCACAAAGCGGCCCTGTCGCCTCACCCTAATGTATGCGGGTGGAGGTGCAATCACGATACCCTTAACTCTACAGAAAGCGGCCCTGCCACCTCACCTTAATGTATGCTGGTGGAGGTGTATCACAATACCATAATCCCTACACAAAACGGCCTTTCCACCTCACCCCAATATATGCGGGTGGAGGTCCATCACAATACCACAATCTCTAAACAAAGCAGCCCTGCTGGCTCATCCCAATGTTTGTGGGTGGAGGTGCATCACAATACCACGACTCTACACAAAGCAGCCCTGCCGCCTCACCTCAATGTATGCGGGTGAATGTGTAATCACAATACCACAACTTTAGATTCCCAAAACGATAATAGTTTGTACAAGGGGTTCTCTTCCAATCAACCTTTTAGCACCTTTGGCCTTAACAAGAGTAGGTATATAAGGTACCATCATAAGAGAAATTAGTGTTTGGTTACATTGATTTCATACAAGGTTTTCTTCCCAAAAAGGAGTATAACATAATTAAGTCACAATAGAAAATCTTTAACACATCATTCATTCTTGAAATACTTTTTCCCAAAAGGGCAATACACAATTTCAATTCATGAATATATAAGAACTCAAAACACTTTGGAAATAGTTACAAAGCATAGGATTAGTTAAAACAACCATATTTGGGCATGACTTGAGTACATAAGCTTTTAGGCACATCTATTTTCGAACTCAATTTGGAACAGTTGAATCAAAGCTCGTTTCGTAACCTTTCTCACATCATTTCATTCCCTTGGCACCATTGGCCATAAGTATAACTTTCATTCTTGGCACGTTGGCCACACTTTTTATCTACAACACACTTCTTTCACTTTCAAGCACCCTTATAGATTATCAACAATAAGGCATTTCTACTCAAGACTTTAAATACGAATTTGAGCAACTAACCAAATTAAGGGTCTTAGGCACATGTGATTTCTTACACAATTTGACATGCTAGTTTTTATTAGAATCATGTTTTCAAATCATAACATGTTAACACACAACTCACGCTTAATCACCTCCTCAAATAGTAACTCAACATAACAAGGACATTTGGAATACAAATTGAATGCATATATCTCTTGACTTGGCTTATTCGGAATATTCGCTTTATAATGAGCAACACGGGACTTATAAGTCCTTTGGGGGTTCAATTCTAATAGAGGAGTTTAGCCAACAAACCTTGATGGAGATCTTTAGTGATATTAAAACCTTCCACTACTCTTACAACTTTAATCTACATCAATATAATTCAATTGGCCAATATTAGTAAAATTTCCAGGTTTTTGGTCATTTTGGCATTTTATCAAGCACCTAGAGTGCATAGCATTCAACTACCTCTAGTAATGGTGTTTCTTCATCCAACAATTCCTCCTTCCCACCAACAAGAAATACTACAACATCATTTTAATACTTACTACCTTATTAGCACCGTCATAATCATCAATGAACTAACATCCACCAAATTTTACTAATTAACACATTACAAAATATCTACAACACCCAATAATCTAGTTGAAGTATTTATGGCTTCCAAGCACCATCCAATAAGTGCTAATGCTTATTTCTCGCTCATATATTCACTAACAATCCAACCATATAGGTTTAAGCATGAAAGATTACCTCTTGAAGTCAAATCTTGAAAGTCAACTTTTGAGGCGTTCTTGAGATTTTGAAGAAATCCCATGGAATCCAATACAAAACCTTATTGTAACTAGTGATTGAGAAGTGGAATCATCATAAAAACACTCTTAAAAACTTACCTTAAGTGTGTATTGAAATCCTTGTTCGGATGGGAGATGGAGAGAAATGCCCTAGCCTTGAAATCCATTTGTTTTTCTCTCTCCCCGCTCATGTATATTTATATTGCAGAGGACCTCGTGACGGGCGGGCGGCGCACGCGTAACGTGAGCTATCACTGTTCAGGAACATTTCCTAGCAAGCGTTGAGCGCATGTTACTGACTAAATGCGCTGGTTTGTTCCTTGCAACCTTGTTTTCCTTTTGTGCACTGAGCGCGCGTTAGGGCCTAATGCGCTGTTTCTGCCAATTTCAACCAACTTTTCAAGCCTAATATTTTTACTTCCTTTTGATATTTTGACACTACCAACCACCTCAACTTGAACTATACATACATTACCATGTTCCGATCACCACCATCCCCTAGTGTGGGTCCGCACGAACTCCAAGATTGATGCTATTACCCTCTAAATCTTATATAAATATCCCGAGTCAACTAAAAATATTTACGGGGCTTTACAGGGATGGACCCATATCCACACACTGCACGGACCACTCACGTGCTAATAATATAACTTGCATGGACAACTCACGTGCTGCACGAACAACTCACGTGCTGCACGGACAACTCACGTGCCAATAATATCAACCGCACAGACAACTCACATGCCAACAATCACAATGCGCCCGACGTGGTCACAGGCTACCAGTCCAACTCATAATACAGAGAAAGCAAATATACGAGAGTACAATTACATGATCAATAATTACCAATTTCATACTCCTGGACTGGTATATATAGCATGCTATAGTGTAGGCATGTGCAATGTGTGCTATCACAGCTAAAACACATAATTTCCATCAAGAATAGTAGTTATCAGGTTCAACCGGAAAAATAATCTCAACGAAATCTCAAATATGGTACAAATATCTCATAGGAGGCATACAAGTAGGAGAACCATTTCAACTTAAAGCTTATCAGTCATTTCAAGGTATGTCAAAGCCTAAATACTACCCGAACATGGAATTAGTACCCCGGTGCGCGCATATGGGCTCAACCCCGCACATGTGCGCCACCCGTAGCACATAGCTATCACAAATAATTCAGGCAACTAATACCTCAACTAAGTTTAGATAAGATACTTACCTCGAGCAAGCCAAATTACTCCCTTAACAAGCCCCTTTCGCACGTATCAACCTCTGAAAGGCTCGAATCTACTCAAAATAATGTAATACTATCAATAAAAGCTATAGCAATTGATTCCAAATTATAAATCTAAGATCTTTAACCTAAATCAAAAAGTCAACCCAAAAGGTCAACCCCGGGTCCACGTCTCGAAATCCGACAAAATTCACAAAATCCGAACACCCATTCAACCATACCAAAATCATCCAATTCGGACATCAAATCGATCTTCAAACCTCCATTTTTTCATTTTCCCAAAGTTTCCACAAAATCCCCCATTTTTTCACTTTAATTCACCAATTAAATGTTAAAACAAAGATAGAATCATGGAATAATGATGAATCAGAGTCAAAAATACTTACCCCGATCCAAGATGTGAAAATTCCCTCATATATCGCCCAAAACCGAGCTCTCCAACTCAAAATGTGAAAATAATACTCTAACCCTCGATTTGGAATTTTAAAGCTACTATCCAGTGATTACACATCGCGACCGCGGACAATTCCACGCAATCACGAAGAACAAAATCCTCAGTAGCCAGAACCCTTCTATGCGAATGCACCCTCAACGTCGCAAACATGGTGACTAAACTTTCAAACTTACGCGATCACGGACCTACTCATGTGACCGTATAGAACAACGCGTCTGAATCCCAGACCTCACCTACCTTCTTCGCGCACATGTTCATACATCCGCGTTCGCGTAACACAGAATCTCAGAACTCCATGATTGCGTCCACCATATCCCGAAGATAGAACAAATGCCTAGTTGCCAGAAAAGACTCTAAGCGATCACGTCACTCTTCCCTCGATTGCGAAAGAGGAAACCAGAAGAACAAATATCAACAATCCAACAAAGTCCAAAATGAGTCCGAACTTGTCCGAAACACACTCGAGGCCCCCGGGACCTAATCCAAACATACGAAAAAGTCCAAAAACACGATACGAACTTAGTTGAAGCCTCAAATCATATCAATCAACATCAAAAATACGAATCGCACCCCAATTCAAGCCTATTGAAACTAATGAATTTCCTACTTCTACAATCGATGCCGAAACATATCAAACCAATTCCGATTGACCTCAAAATTTTCACACAAGTCATAAATGACACAACAGATATATTCTAATTTCCGAAACCAAAATCTGAGCCTAGTATCAACAAAGTCAACTCTCGGTCAAACTTCTCAACTTTTCAAACCTTCAACTTTACAACTTTTGCCAATTCAAGCCAAAACGACCTACGAACCTCTAAATTAATATCCGGACATACTCCTAAGCTTCCAACCTTGGGACTAAGTGTCTGAATTCATTCCAAAACATCCCCAGAACCAAAACAACCACCCCGGCAAGTCACATAACCAAAATTGAACATAGAATAAGAAATAAATTGGGGAACGGGGCTACAATACTCAAAATGACCGGCCGAGTTATTACATGAGGAAATCTATAAAATTTAACAAGAAAGCACGAAGTTGCTCTGAGAGTTCATAGAACGATTCTGGAGAAAGGATGTTTTTGCCTCTTGTTTTGGGTAATTGTGTTGCAATAACGTTTACGAAGAATTTAAATGAAAGAAGTGCTAAGGGCATAAGAAGATTGAAGGATTGTTTGTGAGAATTTCCGCTAATGCCTTAGAATGATTGTACAATTGATTAAATACCAAACTTCGAATAAAGGAGGAAATGGTAAGTCGAACCGCTACTGATAGTAGGTCAAGAAACAAATACACCGAAGAACCACAATAATAATCTACACAGTGTATTCCCATAATGTGGGATCTAGGAAGGATAATGTATATGCAGACCTTACCCTTACCTCGAGGAGGTAAAGAAGACACAGATACACTGAGCATCGAAAAATATGTCAAGAAGAATAGAATATGATCACAGAAGTTTGAGGATTTAGTGTGAGCCTTACTAATAAGTGAGAATTTTAACCACTTGTTACTATCTTATATTATAGTTCTATGTTCAAAAGTGACTATTTAGTGCCTAATTCTAATCAGAATGTGTTGGATTTTAGGCTTTGTGAATGATTCAATGACTGAAAGATGAAATATCTTGAAGAAATAAGTTGAAGGGAAACAACTAAAAGCTGAGAAGTGTAGAAGCCATTGCAGTCCGCAAAGCTAATGTGTGGTCCGCACTTAAGATCTTAAGGCCACAATCCAAGAACTAGAAGCCAAGGAAAAACATTGATGTAATGAAAGGTCATATTGAGTACTAGCTTCTCATTTTGTTTTTCTAGGCCTTTTATAGCTCTATTTGATGATTTATGACTTGCGTGAGTGGTCCATGTTAATTTTCGGAAAGTATATTGTGAATTTTTTAAGAAAATATGATTTTTGACTTTGAAAGTGGCTAGAATTGACAATAGTCAACATTTTTGGTAAACAACCTCCGATAGATGTTTTGACTATTCCTATAGGTTTGTATGATAATTTTGGACCTTTACACATGTTTACTTGGGGTCTTGAGTGACCCGAGGTCATTTTTGGTGCTTTATGTTAAAAGTTGGAATTTGAGTTTGAACTTTGAAATTTCTTGAATTGTGGTGGTTGATTCTTGAATTTAGATGTTAGTTTGATGATTTAAGCTTACGAGCGAGTTTGTATTATATTAATATACGTGTGTAAATATTCGAATTGGAGTCGGAGGGGCTCGGGTAAGTTTCAGATAGATTACAGACTATTTTGGAATAGCTGTAGAGTTGCTGGTGTTTCTGGGTTGCAAATTTCGCATTTACGAGGGTCTATTCGCAAAAGCGAGCCTCGCATTTACGAAAAATTGCTCGCATTTGCAAGGTGCGAATGGACTAGGCAACTTTGAATTTGCAAAGTTTTAGTCATTTTTGCGAGCTGGTGGGGCATCGCAATTGCGGCAGTTTTGTTGTAATTGCGACACTAGTGGGTGCTGGAACAGCTTCGCATTTGCGAAGCTTAGTTCACTTTTTCGAGGGTATGGTAATTCACAAATGTGAACTCTTATCCGCATTTGCAACATCTGGGAGGCTCAGACACTGTTTGCATTTATGATCAGTGATTTGTTTCTACGGACATCGCAATTGCGATACCTGCAGCCGAAAAAAGGTTGGGAATTCAGGACTTAGCTCATTTTACACCATTTTTGAGACCTATACTCTATAGAGGCAATTTTTGGTGATTAATTTCATCCCAACTTCATAGGTTAGTAACTCTAACTTATTTCATTCAATTTCCATTACTGTTTCATAATTTTTCACTTTTAAATCTAAAATTTTATAGAGTAGAAATTGGGATTTGGGTATGAATTATGGATTATGTAAAAAATGAGATTTAGACCTCAAATTGAGGTCCGATCTCGAAACAAATTATATGCTTGGACTCGGGGATGAATGGGTAGTTAGGATTTGGTCTTAATTTTGGATTTTGACCACGTGAGCCGGGGGTGACCTTGTGTTGACCTTTCCATTTATGTTAAAGATTAAACCTTTTTGATATTACGGTAGTTTCTTTAGCTTGTTTTGACTTATTTGAGTAATAATTGACTAGATTCTGATGGTTTGGAGGCTTGTCCCAAAGTGAAGGTTGTATTAGATTGTTGATCTTATTTCAGCAAGAGGTAAGTGTCTTGGTTAACCTTGATTTGAGAGAATTAGGGTAAAATTGAGTCTATTTGCTACGTGATTTATGTGTTGGGGGCGGTGTAGATGTAAGGCGACGAGTGTATATGCGTTGGTCATAGGTTAAGAATGCGGGTAGTTTTAGCTTTATTTGTACCATATTTCTTTATATATTATGTCTTCCATGCTCTAGACAGATTGTGAAACTATTTGATTTCTCTCATCCATGTTATTTTCTATGTTGAGCTTATTGAGGTATTGAACGTATATAGCTATTGAATTATTGAATCGGATATTGGTGCAAGTGCGTTGGTAAACTCTCATGTGGCGAGTTATGTTCAAATACTATCTTTGATGTCGATTATGCTTCCCACCTTGCTTGGTATTGTGTCATAGTTGATGCTTAGTGAGGTAGAGTAAAATGCACGAAGGGTGTTGCCTGTGAGAGAGATTGATTGTGCATGAAGGGTATTTCCGTGCTTTATTCATATATAAATATCATTGCACGAAGGGTGTTATCGTGCTTGAGAGAAGGTGAAGGTATGCACGAAGGGTGTTTCCGTGCTAGTTACTATATTATGTTGTAAGGATGAGAGTAAAAGCACAAAGGGTGATGCTGTGCCATTTGTTGGTCTCATTGTTCTTTATTTTAATATTCGGATTGAGAACTTGGCTTTGTGGCTTCATAATTTACCTTTAAAAGGTTTGTTCAAAGCTGTTGTAAAGGCATGAGTTGTGGTTTACTTAGTAACACCTTTTTTTTTTTTTTTTAATCCTGTTATTAAATTTGATACTTTAATTGTCATCTCGTTATTTCTTGTTACTTAATTGCATAGATTTATTTGTAGATGTCTTGTCTTAACCTCGTCTCTACCTCGTCGGGGTTAGGTTCGATAGTACATTGGGTCGGTTGTACTCACACTACACTTCTACACTTCTTGTGCAGATTCGGACATTGGCACTATCAGAGTCCCTACAAGTTCTTAGCTGATACGAGATAGACGACTCAAGGTAGAGCTGTATACCATTTGCAGGCCCTAGAGTCATCTTTCCTTTTCTATTGTACTATTTCTATTATCCAGACAGTATTGTATTTCTTTCAAGACAATATATTTAGTAAATTCTAGTAGCTCATGTACTTGTGAATCCACGTTTTGGGAAAGATGAACGTTTGTGTCAATCTTTAGACTTATCATGTATATCGCTGAGTAACTATTACACCTCTCTATCATTTTGTTGTTGATTGATAGTTTCATTTCTCTCGTATTTTTTGTTTGTGTTGGCTTGCCTAGCAAGCGGTATTAGGCACCATCACGACCCTGCAAGTTGGTATTTTGGGTCGTGACAAGCTGGTCTCAGAGCCCTAGGTTGCATAGGTCTCACGAGGCATGAGAAAGCTTGGTAGAGTCTTGATGATCGGTACAAAGTCATCTGTACTTATCTTCTAGAGGCTATAAAGATTTAGGAAACTTCACTTTCTTTATTTCTCTATCGTGCGATTTTGTTCTATCATAAAGTTTTGAATCTTTTTTCACTTATTCTCTCATAGATGGTGAGGACACGTGCTTTGTCCGCAGTTGAGTAGGAGTGAGAGCCCTGGGTTGCAGCGGGGCTGGGGTAAGGGGAGAGGCATAGGTAGAGGTGGAGCTTAGCCTAGAGTATATGCAGTAGCACCAATAGTCGAGCCCTAGATAGATCAGAATAACGAGGTTCCAGATCAGGTTGAGCTAGTAGGATCGGCTCAGGTTCTAGAGGGGTTCATTACTACCCAAGTGCTTTAGGATGCCTTAGTCCGCATGGTTGGCTTCATGAAGAGTATGACTCAGGCTGGTGTGTTTCCTGTGGCACCAGCCATTTCTTAGGCCGGGGGAGGGGTTCAGGCTCTCGCTACTCATATCCTAGAGCAGATGGCCCATAGTTATTAGACCCTAGGAGTTCTACCAGTTGGGGTGGTTCGACCTATTCCTCCTACACAGCCCAGGGACAGGCCCGCGATATCAGCTGATGAGTTGAAGAGGTTTGACAAGTTCACTAAGTTGTTTCCCCCTCACTTTAGTGGTGCACCTTCAGAGGACACCCAAGACTTCTTGGACTGTTGCCATAAGATTTTGCGCAATTTAGGACTAGCATAGTCCAATGGAGTAGATTTCATAGTCTTTCAGATGCATGGTTCTGCTAAGGGGTGGTGGCAGGTTAATGAGCTGGGTAGGCTAGAGGGATCACCTCCTCTCACATGGGCTTAGTTTTCATAGTTGTTTTTTGGAGACGTTTATTCCCTTTACTTTGAGAGAGGAGTTGTGAAACCAGTTCGAGCACCTTCAGCAGGCTAGGATGACTGTCACTCAATATGAGACTATATTTATGAATCTATGTCACCATGTAGCTATACTGATCCCTACTCAGAGGGAGAATGTATAGAGGTTCATCGAGGGTATTACATATGGCATCAGACTTTAGATGACCAAAGAGGCCGAGACTGAGATTTCTTTCACTCAGGTAGTGGAGATCGCCAGGAAGATTGAGCACATTAGAGGCTAGGCATGAGAGACGACCTATGATAAGAGGCCCCATCATTTTGGAGGATTCAGTGGTGCCTCATCAGAGGGCAGGGGTTCCTTTAGTAGAGGTCATCCTATCAGGCCGGTACAGTCAGCATTATAGGTCACACATGCTACTTCAGGTAGCCACAATGCTTATCAACCTCATTCCGAGCAGCTAGCATATAGTGCACCTCCATCTCTCTTAAGTGCACCTTCGATAAAGAGGTACCATGGTGGGGATTCGAGCAGCTAGCATGTAGCACAGTAGAAGGCTTGTTATGTATATGGGGATTTGAGGCACGTCGCAAGGTTTTGTCCTGGGTCACAAAGCACTATGTCAAAGCAAGGCACTCATGCCATATTCTAGCACCGGTTGCTCCACCACACGCTCAGCCAGCTAGAGGTGGGATTCAGGCAGTTAGAAGTGGAGGCTATCCCATGAGAGGTCACCCTAGAGGTAGAGGAGAAAATAGTGGGGCTCAGCCTATTTGTTATGCAATTCCGGTTAGGCTCGAGGCGGAGTCGTCCGATGTAGTTATTAAAGGTATTATCTCAATATGTCATAGAGATACTTCTATGTTGTTTGATCCGGGTTCTACCTATTCTTATGTGTCTTCATATTTTGCATCGCACTTGAGTATGCCTCATGATTGTCTTGATGTCCCTGCTTTTGTGTACATTCCTATTGGGGATTCTATTGTGGTCGATCGAGTGTATCGGTCTTGTGTAGTTACTATTAATGGTTTTGATACTATAGTTGATCTTTTGTTACTGAATATGGTGGATTTCGAGGTTATTCTTGGTATGGATTGATTGTCCCCGTATCACGCTATCTTGGACTATCATGCCAAGACTGTGACTTTAGCCATGACAGGGTTGCCTAGATTTGGGTAGAAAGGGATCCCTCGATCATTCCTCTATCATGGTGGTCTGATATTAGAAGGCTCGACATATAGTGGAGAAGGGGTGTTTAGTGTATCTGACTTACATCCAAATTCTAGTAGGGAGGTTCCTCCTATGTATTCGGTACCGGTTGTAAGGGAGTTTCGAGAGGTGTTTCCTACAGATTTGTCGAGTATGCCACCCGACAAAGATATTGACTTTTGCATTGATTTGGTTCTGGACACTCAGCCTATTTATATTCCACCGTATCATATGGCTCCAGCTGAGTTGAAGGAATTGAAGGATCATTTGAAGGATTTTCTCGACAAGGGATTCATTAGACCGAGTGTTTCACCTTGGGATGCGCCTGTGTTGTTTGTTAAGAAGAAAGATGGATCGATGAGTATGTGCATTGGCTATCGGCAACTGAACAAGGTTACCATCAAGAACAAGTATCTGTTGCCTAGTATTGATGATCTATTTGACCACCCTCAGTGTGCCGAAGTATTTTCCATGATTGATTTGAGATTTGGCTACCATTAGGTGAAGATTAGTGCATCAGATGTCCCTAAGACATCTTTTAGGACCCGTTATGGTCATTACGAGTTCTTGGTGTTGTCATTTGGTTTGACTAATGCTCCAACAACCTTCATTGATTTGATAAACTAAGTGTTCAAGCTTTATTTGGATTCATTTGTGATTGTTTACATTCATGATATTCTAGTTTACTCCCGTAGTAGGGAGGATCATGAGCAGCACCTACGGATTGTGCTTCAAACTTTGAAGGATTGTCATTTATATGCCAAGTTTTCAAAATGTGAGTTCTGTTTAGACTTGGTTGCCTTGGGTCATGTTGTATCTTCTAATGGTATGAAGGTGGATTCTAAGAAGATTGAGAGAGTTCAACATTGGCATAGACCTACTTTAGCTACAGAGATTCGGAGCTTCATAGGTTTGGCGGGCTATTATCGCTGTTTCGTGAAAGGGGCTTTCATCTATCTCAGCCCCATTGACTAAGTTGACTCAGAAGGGTGCTCTTTTCATATAGTCTGACAAATGTGAGGAGAGTTTCAAAAGCTCAAGACTGCCTTGACTACAACACCAGTGTTGGTGTTACCCACAGGTTCGAGGTCTTACATTGTATACTGTAATGCATCGTGTATTGGACTTGGCGCGGTATTGATGCAGGATAGCAGAGTGATTTCTTACGTGTCTCGTTAGTTGAAGGTCCATGAGAATAACTAACCCATGCATGATTTGGAGTTAGCAACCATTACGCTCAAGATTTGGAGACATTACTTATACGGCATTCCATGCGAGTGATTGTGAATGAAGGGTGTTTTCGTGCTTTATTCATATATAAATATTATTGCACAAAGGGTGTTACCATGCTTTAGAGAAGGTGAGGATATGTATGAAGGGTGTTTCCGTGCTACTTACTATATTATATTGAGGATGAGAATAAAAGCATGAAGGGTGATATCGTACCATTTGTTGTTCTCATTGTTCTTTATTTTACTATTTGGATTGAGTACTTGGCTTTGTGGCTTCATAATTTACCTTTGAAAAGTTTGTTCAGAGATGTTGTAAAGGCATGCATTTTGGTTTACTTAGTAACACCTTCCTTTGTTTTTCCGTTTTATATTCCTTTAGTGGTGTACTCATTACATCTCTCACTTGTTGTAATATTGTTATTAAACTTGATACTTTAATTGTCATCTCGTTATTTCTTGTTACTTAACTGCACATGTTTATTTGTAGGTGTCTTATCTTAGCCTCGTCACTACCTTTTTGGGGTTATACTCGACACTTACGGAGTATATTGGGTCTGTTGTACTCATACTATATTTCTGTACTTCTTGTGCAGATTCGAACATTGGCACCAGCGGAGTCCTGAGAGGTGCTTAGCGGACACTAGATAGACGACTTGAGGTAAAGCTGCATACCGTTTGCAGGCCCTAAAGTCATTTTTCCATTTCTATTGCACTGTTTCTATTATCTAGACAATATTGTATTTCTTTCAAGATAATGTATTTAGTAAACTCTAGTAGCTCATGTGCTTGTGACTTCACGTGTTGGGATGGCTGAACGTTAGTGTCGATCTTTAGAATTATTATGTATATTGTTGAGTTACTATTACACCTCTCTATCATTTAGCTGCCGATTGATAGTTTCATTTCTCTCATATTTTCTATTATGTGTAAGCGTGCCTAGAAAGCGGTGTTAGGCGCCATCATGACCCCGCGGGTTGAAATTTTGGGTCGTAAAAATTGACCTGCAATATATTTGATTGCAAACCGCAATGGACTTGTGCGACCACACTCTAAACCACAAGAAACTGATGAAGCCCGAAGATCCGAAACGGGAAATTAGCTAAACTAAACCTTTCTTGTATGGCTGCAATGCTAGATATGCGACCGTAACACCACAATCAAACTAAAGCAACAATGTCCTAGTGCGGCCGCACTTCTGTTGTGCGGTCACACTGGATCCCGAAGGTTATTTTCAACATAAATGTTTGGGAACACTATAAATAGAAATTTTAGGTCTTTTTAGCATATCTTTTTGCCTTGGAACTTGAAGTACAATAACTTTTGTGTATTTTGAGGGATTTTCAAGGAGGAAGATCATCATTAACAATACAGTTTGCTTTAACTTTATAATTAGTAGTTTAATTAAAGTTTTATTAGTATTTGTATTTTTCTTACTTGAGTTATGAGTTGCTAGACATATAACTAGTCTATGAATCTTGATGGGTATTTAATATTGATCTTGTTTATAATTAGGTTACTTATTATTTATCCATTGAATTAGTGATTGCAAATATTTATTCATCCTTTTTTTTTTTACTTAACTCTTATTTGTGAAAGAAGAGTTAAGTGATGGTAATTTGGCTAACAAAAAATTAGACTAATTGAGAGTTTGTCTAGGCCTAATTAAATAGGGTGAATTAGAGATAAGAATCTCTTGACTTGGATACTACAACGCCTAATCTTAATACAATTCTATTGACCCGAAAGAGCAATTTGAATTAGACTAATTGTTAAGTAATAAACATCGTGTGGGTAAATTAGAGTGTGTATCATAATATTCGCAATCACCTAAGCAAGCTTGGTAAATTTTACGTATCTAGTTGAACATCTAGGTAAAGAATACAATCTTAGGCTTTTTATTACACAAGTAAATCTCCTAGTTAATTTTGCATATTAGGAGTTTGTCAAATTGTCTCTTAGAACATTCCTAGCATAATCAATAATTTAATTACTTCGATCTTGTTAAAATCTAAATTAAGATATATTGAGTCTCTCACATAGGTATCTACCTTAACACCCATACAAATTCCTTATGGTTCGACCCAAACTCTTAGTTAGGTTATTATATTACACACAATCATATCATATCTCTTAACGAGGTGTGTTGTCGGTATTATCAATTTTTGCGTTGTTGTCGGGAAGTTTACGGTATTATATATAGTCAAACCTCTTTATAATAGCTGTATTTGTTCCGATATATTTTGGATGCTATAGTGAAGTATTATTATAGAGGACATAAATTATTACATAACATACAAAATCATATCCAAAAATCTTGGCTTTTATAGTGAATAACTGTTATACAGGGATGTTGTTATAGAGAGATCTGACTGTATATACTTGCTTGTGTTTCTTGAGTTTCTTCTTTTACTTATATGTTACTTACTATTTTGTGTGATTATAGGTTACCAATGGCTAACAACAACGAGATTGGTTATCTACCTTTGAGAGAAGAGGATGGTGAGGAGTTATTACTTGATAAAATGGCTTAGGGACAAAAATTAAACCGAAGGGGAAGAGGACACAACAATAATTTGCCGCCACCCCTTCCTTCAATACCACCGTAAGCCCAATCTGCAGAACCACATGATTTAAAAACCAAAGGATATACAAGTGAAATTGACCCCTCCCCCCTGCATGAAGGCGGGCAGCTTTCAAATTACAAATGTTATGCTTAGATTTCTTGAGCAAAAAGGTTACTTCACCAGGGCATTTTGTCAAAATGATTACAAGCACTTGAAAAGATTTTTGGATTCTTTTTGGGTAAGTAAGCAAGCAAATGTGTCCAAAGATGCTTTGAGGTTGAGGTTGGGGTTGTTCCCTTTCTCACTAAGAGGGAAGGCCTTGGATTGATTGGAGAATTTACTCAATCACTCTATCCATACTTGCGATGATTTGGAAAAATTTATCGCCAAGTTCTTTTCACCCGTACATATGTCAATATTGAGGGATGAGATTTTGACTTCCAAGAAAGAACCAAACCAGCCACTATATGAGATTTGGGAGTGTCATAGAACCATGGTGAAGGAGTGTCCTAATAATGACATGACCAAGAATATGTTACAACAAACCTTATATCAAGGCATCTATACAACCAATCAATGTATGGTGAACCAATTGTTCGGGGAAAACTTCATGACTACACCCTATCCGGAGGCTTGTGCAATACTACATCAGATAATAGAGACATCATCCACTTAGAAATCCTGAGAAAATGTGTCTCAAGGAGACCCTAAAATGATGTATCTCCACAAGGAGTTGAAAGATCATGGTCAAGATATTGTCGAGTTGTCTATAATTATGACTTAACTTGATAAAGCTCAACTCCAGCAAACTTAAGTTCCAAAATAAGTTCATGCAACAGAGGGTGTTTATGTCTTGTCAAGCAAACAAAGAGCCAAGGGCAATTAATTTCAATATCAAGATGAGATGTATTCAAAAGATGTTGGGGCTACAATCATGAGTGTACTTATCAAGAGAAAAATGAGGAGGTTGAATTTGTGAATAACTATCAAGGGCAAAATGGTAGTTTTGAAGGGTCCAATCGAGGTTAATAGAGACCTTATAACAATCATGGCAATTGGGGGGCACAACAACAATGATGGTAGTATGGGGTGGGGCTCCTAAAGACCACCGACGTACCAGTAACCAAGTAATCTACCTCATTACCACTCCTAAAGCTCAAGTTCATCAGCAATGATATGGTTCTAATTAAGAGCATATTCAAGCAACTGATAGAGAAGAATGCAGATTCGGATGCCCAACTTGCTTCTCATACCACTTCTATCCAGAGTCTTGAAGTCAAAATGTGATAAAATTTACAATCTCTTAACACTAGGCCTAAAGGTGCTTTACCAAGCGATACAGTGGCAAATCCTAAAGGTGGAAATAAAATGGGGCATGCTATGACAGTTCTTATAAGGAGTGGGAAAGGTGATGATATACCAATACAACATAAAAAGAGGATTGTGGAAGATGAACATGAAATGAAATATGAGGTGATTCCACAAGTCAAGCAAGTAATAAAGTTTGAATTGATATTTATGATAATATTGAGGAGACACAAAAGGAGGTGAACCTGTCAAGAATTATGTGATTGACATACTGGAACCGGTAGTGCAGAAGGCTAAGACATATTTTCCAAAGCCTCTCCCTCCTTACCCCAAAGGCTTGCTAAGAAGAATAGTGAGAACCAATTCAAAAAGTTCACACAAATGATGAAGGGCTTATCAACTAATGTGCCACTGGTAGAGGCTTTGGAGCAAATGCCCGGTTATGTAAAATTCATAAAAGACCTTGTGACCAAGAAGTGATCTATGAACTTTGAAATTGTCAAGTACACTCACCAAGTTAGTACTATTGTTCACCCTGGTGCTTTTATCATTTCATGCACTATTGGATGTGCGAATTTTGCTAAAGCCTTATGTGACCTTGGAGTTTGTATCAACTTGATGCCCTTTTTGGATTTTAAAACTTTAGGGATTGTGAAACCAAGACTACTTCAATGAGGTTACAAATGACCGACCGTACTATGAAAAGATCACTGGGAGTAATTGAATGTAAGGCCCCGTAAAATTTCGCATAAGAAAATAATATTTTGTGGTGCCGAATAGAACTTTTTGGGTTAAACAATGCACTGAGGGATAAAGAAAAATTTTTGGCAGAGAAATGCATTTCTGCGGTCCATTATGCGACCGCAGAATCACTCTACGGACCGCATAATGGCCGCAAAGTGAGGCAGGAGAGGGGAAGTTTTGGATGCCATTCTGCAGTTAACTATGCGACCGCAGAACTATTCTACGGTTCATTATGCGACCGCAGAACAGGTCTGCAGGCAGCATAGTGACCGCAGACCCAATCAGATTTTTGCTAGTTTTGGAGACCAATTATGCAGCTGATATACGATCCGCATATCGATTATGCGATTGCAGACCTTGTTCCGGAGCTTTATTTTTGGGTTTTTTAAAACCTGACCCTACTTTATTAAATACACGCTTTAGGCCATTTTTGAGCTAACATCTGATATTTTAGAGTGAGAGAGAGTGCCCTAAAGTGAGAAGGTATTCCTCAATAATTATTCTTTAATTCTTGCTAGAATCTTGGAAGATTAGCAAGGATAACCCACAAGGTCTTCATCCTAAAGGTAAGATTCTACACCCTAACCCCTAATTTTGAAATTATCTGAAAATGGGTAATTAGCAAGATAATTTTTGGGCATGAGAGTTGTTTATTTTACATGTATATGATATCAAGGGGTGTAGGAAGATTGTTAAACTAAGCATGGTAAAGAATGGGTTGTGGGATAATGGAATCCTCAAAAAAAGGACCTTGAAACCTTAATGCACACCTAGTGTTTGATAAAATGCTCAAATGAGCTAGAACCATGATCATCTTCCTAATTTTGGTTTAATTTGGTATATTTCTAAAATAGATTGAAGTTTCTAAGAATTCCGGAATATTTTAGAGTTTAAGGAAGCTCCATTGAGGTATGTTGGCTAAACTCTTCTCTTAGAATTGAATCCCACGACATTTATGTAAGTCCCGATTGGTTTATAAAATTGGCTATTCCGAGTAAGATTGGGTTGAAAGATATATGTTTCCATAAGTATCCCAAATACTTTATTTATGTTATGTTATCAATTGAGAATGTGTTAAAAATATAGGCTGTGCATTAAAAGTGTTCGACTTTAAGTCAAATTCAAACAAAGGCTATTATGTCAAATTTTGTGAAGAATCTCTATGTGCCTTAGACTCTTAATTTCTCAAAGGTGTACTACACACCTTGATTTGAATTGTTGTTGGTAGTGATGATGATGTTGATGTTGGAAAGTGAAAAGGTGAGCATGAAATACTAAATACGACCAACGTGCCAAGAATGATTTATAATTATGGCCATTAGTTCCAATAAAATAAAAAGATGTGAAATAAGTATGAAATGTGATGATTGATATAAAAAGGTTGATGTGTCGAATAAGACAGCCTAGCCGATCGGGTCGTAATCAGATACCATGATGTACACATGGTGGTGATTGTGCTGGAAATTATAATTTAAATGGTGATTGTGGTCGATGTCCCTAATGGATAGCCTGGCCGATCGGGTCATGATCGAACTCCGTGTTAAAGGCGGTGATACTGATATTGAGAGCTATTGTGGTTGATGTCTCTAATGAGATAGCCTAGTCGATCGGGTCGTGATTGGACTTCGTGCTGAGAGCACGGTGGTATTGGTATTGTGAATAATGGTATTGTGAACAATGGTATATCGATACTAAAAATCTCCCAATGTGAGATATGGAAATTAATTTGAACTCTGTCCTGATCCTAAATTGAGGTTTGATGTTGTTTAAGGCTTACATTGATATTATGATATTCTTATTTGTATTATTTATCATTCTATTGAGAGGGTGTTTTGTCATTCATACTAGTACTATTCCATATGTACTAACGTCCCTTTTGTCGGGGGCGTTGCATCTTCAATGAATGCAGGTGGTTCCACAGCAGGAGATATTTATCAGTGATAGCGGTACATCCTCTTCCCAGCTGACTTGGTGAGCCCTACTTCGTTTCGGGGTCATGTATCTTTTATTCCTCGTGTATTGTGTTTGAGGTATAGCCGGGACCTTATTGCCAGCATTATCATAGTACTCTTTTGTATCTATTAGAAGCTCCCTGACATAGTGTGGGTTTTGTATTGGTGCGGGAAAAGTCAAACTATATCATGTTGTGGTTGTATTACTTGTTCCATTTGAGACTCTAAAAATGATAAAACTATTGGTAATGAATTGGTATTGTATACATGAACACATTTTATCTAATTATTGAAAATATGTATTTTCTCCATTCATGGATGGGTTTGGGTAGAAGGGAATCTAATAGGCTTGCTCGGCCGGGTCCACTCAGTTGAGCGTCGGTCGCGCTCTCCGATTTTTGGGGCATGACATTGAAGACGTGTTGGATTAGGGTGATAAGTTCATTCTTCCTGCCGAATTCATTATCTTGGATTGTGAAGTGGACTATGAAGTCCCAATTATCCTTGGGAGGCCGTTCTTGCCACAGAAAAGGCCTTTTGTGATATTGAAGTCGGATAGATCACATCCCGAGTTGGCAATGAACAAGTGGTGTTTCATGTATGCAAGTCCACGCATTAACTCAATAGCAATGAGGTATGCTCATTTGTAGATTTGGTGCCGATGTCATAATTGATGACACAAGTGAAAAAATCAATATGGGTGACATATTGGAGGTCTTCTTGATTAATTTTGATGATGAGGAGATGGATGGCTTCATGGAATGTGTTAACTTCTTGCAAGGGATAGTTTCACATAAATACACACCAAGAAAGTTATCGTTGGACCTTGAAAATAGGAAGACTCCTCCTACAAAGCATTCAATAGAAGAACCACCTACCTTGGAGTTGAAGCCATAACCACCACTCATTCGGTATGAGTTTTTAGGACCTTGATCTACTTGATTGATTATTCTTTCTTCTTATTTGACTAATGTGCAGGTTGATTCTACTTTATCGGCCTTGCAAAAGAGTAAGAAATCCATTAGGTGGACTTTGGCGAATATTCAGGGTATAATCCCCTCATTTTCATGCACAAAATAAAATTGGAGAATGATGCGAGACCTTCGATTGAACATAAAAGGAGGCTCAATGAGGCAATACAAGAGGTGATCAAGAAAGAGATTATTAAATGGTTGGATGCTAGGGTGGTATACCCTATATCCGATAGCTTATGGAATTTACCGGTTCCATGTGTGCCCAAGAAGGGGTGTGACAGTTATCACCAATGACAAAGATGAGTTAATCCCCACAAGAATGGTTATCGGGTGGAGAGTTTGTATAGATTATCGAAAATGCAATATGGTTACAAGAAATGACCACTTTCCCCTCCCATTCATCGACTAAATGATTGATAGATTAGCCGGGCATGCCTTCTATTTGTTTCTAGATGGCTTTTCCGGATACAATCAAATCCTTATTGCATCAGAAGATCAACGAGAAAACTAATTCCACATGTTCCTATAGCTCTTTTTCCTTCAAGTGAATGCTCTTTGGTTTCTTTTATATACTTTAATATCAAATAACATAGTCTTTACAAAAGAAAAAGGAATAATGAAAGGCAATTCTAACATAAGTACCTATTACCAAAATAAAAGTTGTAACTTCTATTTTTCTATTACAAAATGAACTATGTAAAATAGTAAAGGCTATGAAGCTAATAGCTATAACTCTAGTAGAACTAATTATAACAAAAAGATCTTTAAGCTTGGTTAGTCTTGGATTCCTGGATAGATAGAGGATATTGTTGCTAGTCTTCAATGTCACAATGCAATCTTCACTACCTCCTTTTAAGCTTCTATATCCCTCCTCAATGTGGCATGTCAGGCAAAGCACAACTTGCACAAATTTTCCAACGTGAATCCAGAATGAACATAAAATAACCTGGAAGTATCACTATAACATTGGTAACCCTGGACCATGTCGACTGTTGCATAGTATCATTTCATTGTTCTGTCAAGGTGTGAGAAGCATGATCATCAGATATGGACAACCTCAAGCTTCCAATTTTCCTAAATATCACACCCATTAACTTGAAGTGTATAAGGATGTCTTAGAACCGTGTCTAGTAGAGTCCTTCTTATCGGTGTGATGTCGACCACATCTATAATTAGGATGATACTTGGATATTTAGGAATAATAACCTTCCTTCATGTTCTTGATCGTGCGATAGAGCTGGATGTAAGATTGTTCCTCCTTTAACTCGTGCTTTACTTTAACTTTCAGTATATGGCACCTAAGAAGAAGGCAAGAACTGGCCAAAGAGCCAATGTCACACCAGGAGTGACAATTGACCCTATATTTGATGATGCGGGTAGGAACCCAAGGAGTGAGAATATTCCTCCGGTTACTACACTGCCTGATTCTACTAAAATTATCAGACCGCACCTGTCCCTACACCTACTGAGGGTGCAATGGTCCCTCCAACTGATATGCCAGTTCCACCTCCAGTTCCAACTTCTGATTATGATGTTTCTGATGTTGATCTTAGGGGAGCCATACAGATGTTGGCTCAGATAGTGGCTTCCCAGGCCCAGAGATCAAATGTTACACCCACTTCTTCCAGTCAGCCAGAGGATTCTACTAGTTCTAGGGTGAATAGGTTTCACCAGTTGGATCCTCCAGTGTCCACGGGTACTAACCCAGAGGAGGATCCCTAGGACTTCATTGATGAGATGCACAAGACTCTCTGAGTTATGTGTGCTACTGAGACGAAGGCAGTGGAATTAGCCTCCTACCGCCTGAAAGAGGTGGCATATTCTTGGTTTGAACTATGGGAGGAGTCCCGTGAAAAAGGAAGCCCTCCGGCGAGGTGGGGTGAGTTTGCCGATGCCTTCATTGATCATTTCTTGCCTACCGAGACTAAGGCAGCCCGTGCTGCCGAGTTTGAGAACCTGAGGCAAGGTAGCCTGAGTATGTGGGATTATCACATGAGATTCGCGTACCTATCCAAGTATGCTATTTTTATGTTGCCTACTATGGAAGCTAGAGGGTGCCGGTTTGTACAGAGCCTTAGCCCCTTGGTAATTAATGAGGCCGCTACAACAATCTTGAATTCTGATATGAACTATGGAAAGATGGTGGGATTCTCTCAAGCCACAAAGACCCACAAATTGAGGAACAAAATGGAGCGAGAGGTTATTAATAAGGCCCAGTCTGCGGGCAACTTTGGTGGTTCTTCTGGTGGCGGCAGGTCAGCCTTCAGGGGAATGTCGTCAGGGCCATAACAGTCCTTTCCTCAGTCTTCGGCTAGTGCACCATCATCAGGGCCCAGTCAGCAGCAACAATGGAGCCGTTTCAGGCCCAGTTAAGGCAACGAGGGATCCAATCAGTAGGGTCATCATGGTGGTAGATTCCAGCAGCAGAGAAGGCCCCCGTGCCCTAGGTGTGGAAAGATGCACTTAGGAATGTGCTACATGGACTTACCCATATGCTACAGATGCAGATTAGGGGGTCACATTCAGAGGGATTGTCGTTTGTCCCACCAGGGTGTGGGCAGGGGCATGGCACATCTAGCCAGTTCTGCAGCTACTAGATCTGCAACACCTCCTCCAGCTCGAGGCACTCCAACCCCCGAAGGGTGTGGTGCAGTTAGGGGTGGAGCGCAGAGTTCGGGAGGATCCGACCATTTCTATGCTATGAGGGGTCGCCAAAATTCAGAGGCTTCTCTAGATGTTATCAAAGGTATATTGACTGTCCAATCTCATGATGTGTATGCTCTTATTGATCCAGGTTCTACTTTGTCATATATCACACCTTATGTTGCTTTGGAATTTGGGATAGACCAGAACAACTTCATGAGCCGTTCTCTGTATCTACTCCGGTTGGTGAGTCTATTTTGGCCGTAAAGGTTTATAGGGACTGTGTTGTCACATTGCGTGGTCGGGACACCATGACCGATCTTATTGAATTGGGAATGGTTGATTTTGATATAATAATGGGGATGGACTGGCTTTATTCTTGTTTTCCAAGCTTGATTGCCGAACTAGGACTGTTAGGTTCAAATTTCCAAATTAGCCAGTTATTAAGTAGAAGGGTGATGATGTCGTGTCGAAGGGTAAGTTTATTTATTACCTTAAGGTCACGAAAATGATCAACAAGGGGTGTATTTACCATTTAGTCCGGGTTACGGACACCGATGCTGAGGCACCTATACTTGAGTCTGTGCCTGTTGTAAATGAATTTCCAGGAGTCTTTCCGGATGAACTCCCTGGGATCCCACATGACAGGGAGATTGATTTTGGGATTGATGTGATGCCAGACATGCATCCTATATCTATTCCACCCTACAGAATGGCACCGACAGAATTAAAGGCACTAAAGGAACAATTGAGAGACTTGTTAGAAAAGGGTTTTATCCGGCCGAGTGTGTCGCCTTGGGGCGCACCGGTCTTTTTTGTAAGAAATAAAGATGGGTCACTCAGAATGTACATTGACTATCGGCAGCTCAACAAGGTCACAATCAAGAATAAGTACCCACTGCCAAGGATAGATGACCTGTTTGACCAATTGCAGGGTTCTAAGTACTTCTTCAAAATTGATCTACGATCCGGATATCACCAATTGAAGATCAGGGAGCAGGATGTTCCAAAAATAGCTTTTAGAACCCGATATGGGCACTTTGAATTTTTGGTAATGTCCTTTGGGCTAACAAATGCCCCAGCAGCTTTCATGGATCTTATGAATAGAGTTTTCAAGCGGTTCCTCGATTCTTTTGTGATAGTTTTCATTGACGATATTCTTGTATATTCACGAAGTCGAGAGGATCATGCTGATCATCTCAGGGTAGTTCTGCAAATATTATATTGGCACGAGTTATATGCAAAGTTTTCAAAGTGTGAATTTTGGCTAGAATCTGTCACATTCTTGGGTCATGTCGTCTCTAGTGAAGGAATTAAAGTTGATCCTCAGAAAATTGCAGCTGTGAATAATTGGCCGAGGCGTATAACTCCAACAGAGATTCACAGTTTCTTAGGCTTAGTGGGGTATTATAGAAAGTTCGTGGAAGGGTTCTCAACCGTTGCCTCTCCGTTGACTAAATTGACGCAGAAGGCAATTAAGTTCCAATGGTCAGATGCATGTGAAAGGAGTTTCCAGGAATTGAAAGCAAGATTGACTACAACACCGATGTTAACCTTACTAGAGGGTGAACATGGATTTGTGGTATATTGTGATGCTTCAAGAATTGGGCTTGGGTGTGTATTAATGCAACACGACAAGGTGATAGCTTATGCCTCTAGGCAACTCAAAAATCATGAAAAGAACTATCCAACACATGACTTAGAACTTGCGGCGGTGGTATTTGCATTGAAAATTTGGCATCATTATTTATATGGGGTCCATGTTGATATATTCACGGACCATAAGAGCTTTCAATATATTTTCAAGCAGAAGGAATTGAATCTAAGGTAGAGAAGATGGCTTGAGTTACTCAAGGACTATGACATTGATATTCTATATCATCCGGGGAAGGCTAATGTTGTGGCGGATGCTCTTAGAAGGAAATCTATGGGTAGTTTAGCACACTTGGAGGTATATCAACGGTCATTGGCCAAGGAAGTTCACCGATTGGCTAGTTTGGGAGTTTGTCTTGCGGACTCTAGTGAAGGAGGGGTAATTGTGCAAAATAGGGCTGAATTATTGCTTGTTGTGGAAGTCAAAGGGAAGCATTACAATGATCCATTGTTGGTGCAATTGAAAGAGAGGATTCATAAACATAAGACCATGGCCTTTTCTGTTGGCATGGGTAATGGTACACTAAGGTACCAAGGGCGTCTATGTGTTCCAAATGTAGATGGTCTCCGGAAGAGAATAATGACCGAGGCTCACACTTCTAGGTATTCCGTGCACCCGGGTTCTACAAAAATATATCATGATCTTAAGGGAGTCTATTGGTGGAATGATATGAAGAGAAACATATCGGACTTTGTGGCGAGATATCCAAATTGCCAGCAAGTAAAGGCCGAACACCAAAGGCCCGGTGGGTTGGCACAAAACATAGAAATTCCAATATGGAAGTGGGAAATGATTAATATGGACTTTGTGGTAGGATTACCGCGCACTCCGCGCAAGTTTGACTCAATTTGGGTGATTGTGGATCGACTCCCGAAATCAACACACTTTTTGCCGGTTAAGTCTATCGACACAGCGGAATAGTATGCTCAGTTGTATATCAAAGAAATAGTCAGGTTGCATGGCAGTCCAGTTTCCATCATTTCTGATCGGGGAGCACAATTCACTGCAAATGTTGGAAGAAATTTCAGCATGGTTTGGGTACTAAGGTGAATCTTAGTACAGCCTTTCACCCGCAGACTGACGGGCAGGCAGAGCGGACTATTCAAATGCTTGAGGATATGTTTCGTGCTTGCATTCTAGACTTCAAAGGTAGCTGGGATGATCATTTACCACTCATAGAATTTGCATACAATAATAGCTATCATGCTAGCACTCAGATGGCACCGTTGGAGGCTTTATATGGTAGGAGATCTACATCTCCCATTGGGTGGTTCGAAATTGGGGAAGCAGAGTTGATAGGGCAGAACTTGTACTTCATGCTATGGAAAAAATTAAGATCATTAAGGAGCGGTTGAAGACAGCTCAGAGTCGTCAGAAGTCCTATTTAGATGTTCGTTGTAGGGATTTAGAGTTCAAAGAAGATGATTGGGTATTCTTGAAAGTTTCCCCCATGAAAGGTGTAATGCGATTTGGTAAGAAAGGGAAATTGAGTCTGAGGTATGTCGGACCATACAAAATCATTCAGAGGATCGGTGAGGTGGCGTACAAGCTTGAGCTACCACCTGAGATGTCATTAGTGCACCCGGTGTTTCATGTATCTATGTTGAAGAAAGTAGTTGGAGACCCGACACTCATTATTCCGGTTGAGACTATTGAGGTTAATGAGGAATTGACTTATGAAGAAATCCCAGTTTCTATTATTGATCGGCAAGTCCGAAAGATGAAAAATAAAGAAATTATATCCGTGAAAGTGCTATGGAAAAACCCATAGGTTGAAGAGGCTACTTGGGAGGCCGAGGAAGAAATGAAGAAAAAGTATCATTGTTTGAATAGCTATGTATTTACAAAGTTGTGATCTATGGAAATTCTAAGAGTTACTTTGTATGAATTATGTATCATTTGTACAATTGGCATTAAGGGTGTTCCTTTCTGGTAATATATTGCTTGTAAAGCCACAGTTGGTGTTGTTTTGTGTTATGTTACGTCGTTGGATTATGTATATGTTGTTAGGATATGTTTTTGGGGTTCTCTGGCAGGTGGATAGGCCCAGTTACAAGGGAGACTGGCGAAAATTTTGAAAATTTAGAGAGTTAGCCAAATTTTGAAACTACCGGTGAGTGTGAATTGACAGTTGGGCCACATTTGATGCTAATAACAGATTTTGACCCTCATTCGAGGACGAGTGATCCTAAGTGGGGGAGAATGTAAGGCTCTGTAAAATTTATCATAAGAAAATAATATTTCGTGGTACCGAATTGGACTTTTTGGGTTGAACAATGCACTGAGGGATAAAGAAAAAGTTTTGGCAGAGAAATACATTTTTGCGGTCCATTATGCGACCACAGAATCACTCTGCGGAAGTCATAATGGCCGCAGAGTGAGTCAGGAAAGGGGAGTTTTGGATATCATTCTACATTCGATTATGCGACCGCAAAAATGTTCTGCGGTTCATTATGCGACCGCAAAACAGGTTTGTGAGCCGCATAGTGACCGCAGACCAAGGCAGATTTTTGCCAGTTTTGGACACCAATTATGCGGCCGAGATGCGGTCAGCATATCGATTATGCGATCGCAAACCTTGTTCCGGAGCATTATTTTTGGGTTTTTAAAATCCGGCCCTACTTCATTAAATACACGCTTTGGGCCATTTTTGAGCTAAAATCTGACATTATAGAGTGAGAGAGAGTGTCCTAGAGTGAGAAGGTGTTCCTCAATAATTATTCTTAAATTCTTTCTCGAATCTTGGAAGATTAACAAGGATAACCCACAAGGTCTTCATGCTAGAGGTAAGATTCTATACCCTAACCCCTAATTTTGAAATTATCTAAAAATGGGTAATTAGCAAGATAATTTTTGGGCATGAGAGTTGTTTATTTTACATGCATGTGATATCAAAGGGTGCAGGAAGATTGTTGAACTAAGCATGATAAAGAATGGGTTGTGGGATAATGGAATCCTCCATAAAAGGACCTTGAAACCTTAATGCACACCTAGTGTTTGATAAAATGCTCAAATGAGCTAGAACCATGATCATATTCCTAATTTTGGTTCAATTTGTTATATTTCTAAAATAAATTGAAGTTGCTAAGAATTTCGGAACATTTTAGAGTTTAAGGAAGCTACATTGAGGTATGTTAGCTAAACTCTTCTCTTAGAATTGAATCCCACGATATTCATATAATTTACATAAGTCCCGAGTGGTTCATTATAAAATTGGCTATTCTGAGTAAGACTGGTTAAAAGATATATGTTCCATAAGTATCCCAAATGCTTTATTTATGTTATGTTATCAATTGAGGATGTGTTAAAAATAAGGGCTGTGCATTAAAAATGTTCGACTTCAAGTCAAATTCAAAAAGGCTATTATGCCAAATTTTATGAAGAATCTCTATGTGCCTTAGACTCTTAATTGCTTACAGGTGTACTACATACCTTGATTTGAATTGTTGTTGTTGGTGATGATGATGTTGATGTTGGAAAGTTGCCAAGAATGATTTATAATTATGGCCATTAGTGCCAATAAAATGAAAAGATGTGAAAGAAGTATGAAATGCGATGATTGATATAAAAATGTTGATGTCTCGAATAAGACAGCCTAGCCGATCGGGTCGTGATCGGACACCATGCCGCACACATGGTGGTGATTGTGCTGGAAATTATAATTTAAATGGTGATTGTGGTCGATGTCCCTAATGGATAGCCTAGCCGATCGGGTCGTGATCGGACTCCGTGTTAAAAATGGTGGTACTGATATTGAGAGCAATTATGGTTGATGTCTCTAATGAGATAGCCTAGCTGGTCGGATCGTGATTGGACTGCATGCTGAGAGCACGATTGTATTGGTATTTTGTATAATGGTATTGTAAAAAATAGTATATCGATACTAAAAATTTCCCAATGTGAGATATGGAAATTAATTTGAACTCTGTCCTGATCCTAAATTGAGGTTTGATTTTGTTTAAGGCTTATATTGATATTATGATATTCTTGTTTGTATAATTTATCATTCTATTGAGAGGGTGTTTTGTCATTCATACTAGTACTATTCCATATGTACTAACGTCCCTTTTGCCGGGGGCGCTGCATCTTCAATGAATGCAGGTGGTTCCACAGCAGGAGACATTGATCAGTGATAGCGGTACATCCTCTTCCCAGCTGACTTGGTGAGCCCCACTTCATTTCGGGGTCATGTATCTTTTATTCCTCGTGTATTGTGTTTGAGGTATAGCCGGGGCCTTGTTGACGGCATTATCATAGTACTCTTTTGTATCTATTAGAAGCTCCCTAACATAGTGTGGGTTTTGTATTGGTGCGGGAAAAGTCAAACTATATCATGTTGTGGTTGTATTACATGTTCCATTTGAGACTCTAAAAATGATAAAACTATTGGTAATGAATTGGTATTGTATATATGAACATATTTTGTCTAATTATTGAAAATATGTATTTTTTCCATTCATGGATGGGTTTGGGTAGAAGGGAATCTAATAGGCTTGCTCGGCCGGGTACACTCAGTTGAGCGCCGGTTGCGCTCCCCGATTTTTGGGGCGTGACATTGAAGATATGTTGGTTCAGGTTGATAAGTTCATTCTTCCTGCCGAATTCTTTATCTTGGATTGTGAAATGGACTATGAGGTCCCAATTATCCTTGGGAGGCCATTCTTGCTAGGGAAAATGCCTTTTGTGATGTTGAAGTCGGATAGATCACATCCCGAGTTAGCAATGAACAAGTGGTGTTTCATGTATGCAAGTCTATGCATTAACTCAATAGCAATGAGGTGTGCTCATTTGAAGATTTGGTGGCCGATGTGATAATTGATGACACGAGTGAAAAAATCAATATGGGTGACATGGTGGAGGTCTTCTTGATTAATTTTGATGATGAGGAGATGGATGGATTCATGGAATGTGTTAACTTCTTGCAAGGGATAGGCTCACATAACTACACACCAAGAAAGTTATCTTTGGACCTTGAAAAAAGGAAGACTCCTCCTACAAAGAATTCAATCGAAGAACTACCTACCTTGGAGTTGAAGCCATTACCATCAGTACTTCGGTATGAATTTTTAGGACCTTATTCTACTTGATTGATTATTCTTTCTTCTTATGTGAAGGTCGATTCTTTTTTGTCGGCCTTGCAAAAGAGGAAAATATCTATTGGGTGGACTTTGGTGAATATTCAGGGTATAATCCCCGCATTTTCATGCACAAAATAAAATTGGAGAGTGATGCGAGACCTTCGATTGAACATCAAAGGAGGCTCAATGAGGCAATACACGAGGTGATCAAAAAAGAGATTATTAAATAGTTGGATGCTGGGGTGGTATACCCTATATCCGATAGCTTATGGAATTTACCGGTTCAATGTGTGCCCAAGAAGAGGGTGTGCCTGTTATCACCAATGACAAAGATGAGTTAATCCCCACAAAAATGGTTATTGGGTGGAGAGTTTGTATAGATTACCGAAAACGCAATATGCTTACAAGAAATGACCACTTTCCCCTCCCATTCATCGACTAAATGATTGATAGATTAGTTGTGCATGTCTTCTATTGGTTTCTAGATAGCTTTTCCGGATACAATCAAATCCTTATTGCATCAGAAGATCAAAGAGAAAACTAATTTCACATGTTCCTATAGCACTTTTTTCTTCAAGTGAATGCTCTTTGGTTTCTTTTATATACTTTAATATCAAATAACATAGTCTTTACAAAAGAAAAAGGAATAATGAAAGGCAATTCTAACATAAGTACCTATTACCAAAATAAAAATTGTAACTTCTATTTTGCTATTACAAAATGAACTATGTAAAATAGTAAAGGCTATGAAGCTAATATCTATAACTCTAGTAGAACTAATTATCCCAAAAAGATCTTTAAGCTTGGTTAGTCTTGGATTCCTAGATCGATAGAGGATATTGCAGCTAGTCTTCAATGTCACAAATGCAATCTTCAATACTTCCTACATTTTAAGCTTCTACATCCCTCCTCAATGTGGCATGTCAGGCAAAGCACAACTTGCACAAAGTTTCCAACGTGAATCCAGAATGAACATGAATAACCTGGAAGTATCACTATAACATTGGTAACCCTGGACCATGTCGATTGTTGCATAGTATCATTCCATTGTTCTATCAAGGTGTGAGAAGCATGATCATCAGGTCTGCACAACCTCAAGCTTCCAACTTGCTTAAATATCACACCCATTAACTTGAAAATTATACTCCTCAAGAAGAAACAACCTGGCATTTTCCTCTGCGTTGTAGACTCCCGAATGTCTTCCTCTAGGTTGAGAGTGTGAACAAGTGAATGAGCATCATTTTTGGGCAGGTGTAAATATCAAACCAGGCAAGGATTTTTGGCTTTGTGCATGTATTCACTAACTACCATCCTATTTTGCTCCATGATATGCGTGTTCCTACTATTGACACTCTCTCAATAGAATGAGCACCAAGTGCTAATATCACACATTCAAATATATCCAATAGATAGGGCATGTATACAATAACAATTTCTACAAAAAAGAACATATTGTTAGTCTTAAAAAATACCACCATGCTCTCCTTCATAGATATTTGAACAAGGTGGTAGTTGTCTTATTCTCGTATCATCCCCATCACCTTATCATCCAACACCTTTATCATTTTTAACCTCTAGAAACCCTAACCCTAAGATATGGGTATTGCAGTTTGTCATTGTTCACAATTCTTCTCTCTTGAGCATCCAATTGAGAAAAACTATCTTAAATAATAGGACCAATATCTAAAGCATAGTTGTCTATGTGGTCAATCGACTTATTCCCTTCTCTCAATATATGTGAAACCCTAACTGTACATCTCTCTATCAAATCATGTATCTCCTCTACCTTTTCTGTAATTTGACAAAGTTGAGGTCCAAGTACCCTTAATCACATTTTTAAGCAACATAGAGTTTGTTTGTAGTTAAATTTGAGTGAAATGATGATCAACACATAACCTAATAGACCTCCATGATTGCAATAATTTTATCTTCTGTGTTAGTTACTTTCTGAATCTCCTCATCATATGCATACCTTATATCTCCTCTCTCATCCCTCAAGCAGAACCCAATAGAACTCCTATCTGGATTGTCCCTAGAAGCTCCATCAGTGTTAACTTTAATCCATCCAGGATAAGGGAGTTCCCATACTACCTTTGTTATCTTCAACTTGGGAGTATAGTTCTCTACTAGATGCAGCAAAATAGGCCACTTATGAGGTACATTGTGCAAGCTTGGTTTACTTACTTTGACAAGTAATTGAATGGTAGATGACACCTGATAGATAACCCTACTTATGGACACCGTCTCCCTATGTTTATAGCTTCTTCTCCTCTTCCATATTTCTTTTAAAAAAAATAATACGGGAAAGCCTGAAATACAGGTTTAAGCCTATACACAACTTGATCTGTCCAATATTTCACAATCACCTATTGAAGTGTCAAACCCTCCACGGATAGTCCTACACATGATAAGCAATAAGACCAGATTCTATTGGCTGCCGCAACTTTTAAAAATACATGTGACATAGTTTCTTCTCTTGGATTCAAATAGCACTAACACCTAGAAGACATGTTATAACCCTATCTTCTAAGAGTATCATCCAAAGGTACTTTGTTCTTCCAGACCGTTCACATAAAGAATTAAATTTTCAAAGGCAATCCCTACACCCACATGTTTTGTAAGCAATTCTAGATTCCCTTCACCTCATCAATTGTTCCCATGTCTTAACTTTAAATTCACCCTTTGTGTCCAACATCTAACATGGTCTATTTTCCAAAACATATAGGGCAAACTCCCCTGGTAGAATGTCCCTCAATATTTCCTTATCCCAAGCACCCTCATGGACTATATCCATCACATTATTCTTTGTTTCATCACAAAAGAAGTTTGGAGGGGTAATATTAAATAGAGCTCCCAATCATGCCCAGTTCTCAAACTAAAAAAGGGGCAGATCCCAGTTGCCACAAAATTTGATGCTCAATTTCATCCCTTACTTGAGTCATCTTCTTCCATATTTGTGATCCCTCTCCCCTTTATGTCACCACAATTTCAATTTTTTATAGTACTTCTAGCTCATAAAAGAACTCCAACGTGGGGTTTGGTTCTAAAGTTTCACTAAATCTTGCTAAATAAAGCTTCAGAGACATCATGCAGTGATATCAAACCAACATCTTCTTCTTCTTGAGGAAAACACAAAGTGTCCTAAGAAGCCTAGTGTCTACTTTTTCTTCCAGTAGAATTGCTCCAAAATAAATAAGCAAATATCTTATGCAGTTTGTAAATCACAGACATAGGAGGACTCACGCCTGGTAGTACATGTATGGGTAGGTTATGGAGTGCATGGGAGATTAAGATAGCCTTACCTCCAACAGACAAAAGCTTTTCTTTCCACGATTGTAGTTTATCCAGCACCTCGTTGATGAGCCCTTGATAGCAATCTATTCTCCTTCTAATATAGAAAATAGGACAACCAAGATAGGTGAATGGGTTCTTGCTTGCCAATGCCAGTAACTGCTTGGACTGTGTTCACAACCTCCTGATTAGCTGAATAATGCATATACCTGCACTCTTTGCCTTATTGATCAATTGCCCAGAAGCAGCTTCATACTCGTACAAAACTTCCATCAGTAACTGCAAATAAGTAGCATCAAAAGATAAAAATATTATAATATTATCTGCATAGGCCCGATGATTGATTTTTGGGCTCCACTTGGGCAATCCATATCCACAGAAATATAAATTTATGTGAAGTGCATTCAACTTCCTTAACAAAGCTTCTGCTGCCAAGATAAATATTGAAGGAGACAGTGGATCTTCTTGCTTAACCCCTCTAGTTGATTTGAAGAAACTATATGGCTTCCCATTAAGAAGGATTGAATACCAATTGTTTGAGACAATGCCAAATATCAAGCTAATGAATCTCTCATTGAATCCCATTTTCCTCAATACTTGAGTCAAAGAAAGCCAAGACAACCTATCATATGCCTTAGTTATATCTAACTTGATCATAATATTAGGTCCATATTTTGTTCTCAGTCTATTATCAATTATAATTTCTTATGTAAGTAGCATATTCTCTACAATACTTCTACATTTTACAAATATGCACGCTCATCTGAAATTAGATTAGGTAATAGTCCAACTAATCTTTCATATAGCACCCTTGAGAATACTTTGTTAATGAAGTTGTTTAGACTAAATGGTCTCATATCATACAATGTATTAACCTCATTCTTCTTAGGTATTAGTACTAAGTTTGTGTGTGTCACAAACCTTGGTAATTGATATCCAATGAATAAGTCTCTAACCATAGCATAGACATCATCCCCTATTATCTTCTAGCATGATTGGGAAAAGCAGTCATTGAAACCATCAAGACCTTCAGCACTCTCCCTATTCAAACCAAGTACGACTTGCTTGACATCTTCTTTAGATGGTAATTCTACTAGGTCTTGATTCTGCTCTATATTCACCATAGTAGAAATATGCTTGAGGATTTCAAAATTAGTAGGGACACCATCTTCATGAAATGGGATTGAAAGAACTTCACGGCTTCTTTAGACATTGAAGCACTATCCTCTAACCATTGACCCTCATTATTTTGTATTCTTATTACTTGCAGACTCTTCCTCCTTCTATTTTCTTATGCATGAAAAGGTTTGGTGTTTCTCTCTCCGCCTTAAAACTATGACATTCCAGATTTCTATTTCCAAAATTATTCTTCCTGATGCAAATATCTTATCATTTCTACCTGCACCTTCAAAAACCTTTTCCTATTATGTTGAGTAGGGATAAGCTTAAATTAAATCTCATGTACAATGACCAGTTCTTCAAGACTTGCAATTTTCTAAATAATATCTCCATATGTAGCTCTACTCCACACTAACTGTAACAATTCGACCGGTCGTTTTGAGCATTTGCATTTGGTTCGGTGATTTGAGGTAATGAGTAGCTTCCTATGGTTCATTATAACTTTTGTGTATCATCGGTTTTGATTTTCGAGTGGCTCGAGATTGGTTAGGAAGAATAATTCATATTTTAGAAGCTTTGAGTTGGAAGAGTTGACCAAGTTAAACTTTTATGTATTTGACCTCGGCTCCCAGTTTTGATAGTTCCGTTAGGTAGGTATGGTGATTTTGGACTTGGGCGTATGTCCGGATTTACATTTTGATATTTTAGAAAGTTTTGGCTCTAATTGACGAAAGTTGGCAATTTGAAGGTTTGAAAAGTTTATAGGTATGATCGGGACTTGACTTTGGTGTTATCAGGTTTGGATTGTTATTCTGAGAGTTGAAATAGGTTTGTTATATCATTTGGAACTTGTGTGCAAAATTTGAGGTCATTCCGAGTTGATTTGATATGGTTCGACACGAGTTTAAGAAGTTGAAAGTTCATTAAGTTTGATTTGAGGTACGATTCATGGTTTTGATGTTATTATGTGTGATTTGGGGCCTCGAGTAGGTCCGTGTTATGTTTTGATACTTATTGGTATGTTCGGACAGGGTCCCGAGGGGCTCGAGTGAGTTTCAGACTTGTTTCAGACTATTTTTCATTCATATGTGGTTGCTGGTTTCTGCTGGTTCTGGTGTTGCGCACCTGCGGTTGATTTTGTGAAAGTGAGGTGGTCGCAGAAGCGTATTCATGGTCGCACCTGCATAGAAGGCTAGAGGTGGTTAATATCCGTAGATGCGGAGTAGTAGACGCATCTGCAAGGCCGTATATGTGGTAGTTTTGGCGCATAAGCGAACTTGCTGGGGGCTAAGTGTTACGCATATGCGATGTTAGTTCCGTAGATGCAGCTCTACAAGTGCGGGAGGAGCTCCGCAGGTGCGGAAGGTCGGGCTGTAGGGAGTACTCGCAGATGCGAGATCTTGACCACAGAAGTGGTTGGCGTAGATGTGACTAAGTGGCCGCAAAAGCGAAAATCCATGGGCATAAGCTTATATTTCATGGGTTTTGTTCATTTTATCACATTTGGAGATTTGGAGCTCGGTTTTGGGGTGATTTTGTAGAGGATTTCACCACATGAATTAGGGTAAGTATTTTCTACTCGCATTTGATTATACCTTTGATTTTAGCATTTGATTGATGTTAGCATTTGATTGTGTTTTGAACATCGATTCAAAGTCAAATTTAAGTGAAATTGATATGGTTGGACTTGTATTCGAATGAGTTGATAGAATTTGTGAGATTGATCGAGTTTTGGGGTGCGAGCCCGAGGTTGACTTTGAGCATTTGATTAAAGATTTGACCTTTATCGTTTAGGTTTATTTCCTTTGGCACTATTTGATATTTTTTAGTTGCTTTTGGCTAGTTTTGAGCCGTTTAGAGGTTGATTGGCGTAGGATGGCATTTCTATAGTGTTGTTTGGGCTTTCTCGGTATTGGTTTGGCTTGTTCGAGGTAAGTAACATATCTAAATTTGGATTTGAGGATAATTATTCCTGAGAGCTATGATATTTGAGATAGGTTGGGGGTGACGCACGTGCTAGGTGACGGGCGTGTGTGCATATACCGGGATATTCATGATCCAGGTAGTTCTTAGGCTGTTATATATCTTGTTTAGCTATCATGCTTCTTTGATATCATATTTTCTCCATTTGTATGACTGCACGAGTTACTGTTCATGCTATAAATCATGTCTAGGCTATTTGCTTATTTGTTGAGACATGATAGGTCTATGTCTGCCATGTTGAGCTATTTGCTTTAACCGTGGTAATACTGTTCAGTCATGATAGTTATATCCGTATGTTATATTTCTTTCTCCTTGCACTTTGATATGTTGTTTCACATGTTATTAGTGTCCTTGTATGTGACACGAGTTTGAGCTGTATTTGTGGCACATTGTGATATTCCGTATTGTATAATTGGATTAGGTTTATGTGAGATGTGAGTCATTGAGACTTGAGCAGATGAGTGACTGATGTGGTCTATAGAGCCATGTTATAAGTGATATTTGGAATGGGTTGCACACTACAACAAGATTGATATTTGGATCGGGTTGTACGTCGCAATAGATTATTATTTGGATCGAGTTGCACGCCGCAACATGCCATATTGACTTTTGATTTGCACTTGGGCAGGATCCGCCCCTCTGGAGTCTGACATACCAGCAGTGAACGCAGGCACAATGACATATACGCGTGCATTGGTGAGGGACTTTTGAGCCATGCACCCATACAGTGCTGAGTGATTGTATGTGTGATGAAGTGGGGCATTTGAGCCAGGCACCTTGAGTATGCTGAGAGTGAGTGTACTTGATGATAGTACTGTGAAATTATTTACTTGACATATTGGCATAGAGATGTATTTTCCTCATACTAGATGGTAATATGACATTTGATAACTTGACATGTATATTTGATATGTAGGCATAGAGATGTATTTTCCTCATGCTAAACGGTAATGTGACCTTTGGTGACTTGAGATGTATATTGACATATAGGCATAGAGATGTATATCCTCATGCTAACTGGTAAAGAAAAGTCTTATATGATGTTGTGAACTGAAAAAACACCGTTCTTTTTGATAAACTCATGTTTAATTGATTTTAGTGGTATGATTTGGACTTTGATTATTATACTTGAAAAGCATGTCTACTTTCTCGTAAATGTGAACGAGCTGAGCATAATACCTTTTAAGTTAATCACTTTTACTGTCTTCATTATATCATTACGAGTTGTTATTGGCTATTGGTGTTGGACTCTGACCTTCTTTCGATCTCATTACTTCTTTCAACCTGAGGTTAGGTTTGTTACTTATTGATTACATAGGGCCGGTTGTACTCATACTATATTTCTACACATTATGTGCAGATTCTGGAGCTGGTGCTGTTATTTATGGTGGGAGATGGCATTGAAGATGTACCTGCCTTTCGGATTTAGCTACCACTTGTCCTTGGTATTATTTGATTTGAATTCTGTTTATGTACATTCCAAACAGATGTTGTATTTATTTCATACTAACTTTGTAAATCTAAGTCTTAGTGGCTCATGACTTGTACTACCAATCCTTGGGTTGTTCCATTTATTGATTCTTATTATCTCATTTGAGTTGTGTTGACTGTTGTTTTGCTTTCCTAGTGGGTTGGGTTAGGAGCCATACCCATTAGCCAGATTTTTGTATCGTGACACAAACAATGCCTTCTTCAGCTTCTTTAATTTGTAATTGAACAAGTGAAAAGAGTTAGCACCAAAACCAGCATGCCAAGTCTCCTTTACCATCTTTATGAATATTTCATGTTTTGTCCAGAAATTAAAAAACTTAAAAGTCTCTTAATAGGTACTGTATTAAGATCACATGATAAGACCATAGGGCAATGATCTGAACCAGTTTTAGATAGTTGCGTGACATCTAAACCTAGCCACATCTGCTGAAATTCCATGTTTGTCGAGCACCTATCTAATCTTTTAAAAGTACAGTCATCATCAGTTCTCCCATTCCACCAAGTATATATAGTGCCTTTAAACCCTAGATCAAATAGGCTACAAGTATTGATACATTGTCTGAAGTCCTCTACTTCATTCATTGAAACTGGCCTGCCTCCAAACTTTTATTCCTTATCCACAATGACATTTATATCCTTTCTTAATAGCCAAGGGACTGTCATATTAGTTGCTAAAGCATACATTGTATCCCACAACTCAATTCTGTCCAAAGCATCACACTTTGCATAAACAAGTGTGATAATAAATTCCTTTTGCAGTTCAGTGTTGAAAAGATTAAGAGTCAGTCGTTGCTCCATGTCAACTAATAGTTGTACCTCATAAATTTCATGAATATTTTCCCAAGCTTTGTTATACACATTGACTAGAGCTTGGTGAGGACCAAGATTTCTTCTATATCTCTCTAACTTGTTGACATTTTGCATTAGCTCCATTAAACCTACTAAACCAATTAGGTTTCTATACATTGTAATAAGCCTTTCAAAATTCTTATTTATATTTACTGACCTTATATTCCAAATAAGAGATTTCATGGATAATTATTGGATTTAGATACAGTCGTTCTCATTTTCACCCAGTGCCTTGAACACTAGGATTATCGTTTTTTGCTTCGTCCTTCCTTTATCAACTGATTTTCCTTTTTCAATTTGTCTTGGAGAAAAGTCACCTTGTCTTGCTACATTCATAAAGTTCTGGATAGCAGATTCCTCATCCAAGTCCCTACCTTTCTTAGCATTATTTCCCTCTTCATCATGGACAACTTCTTGATTGACTAACTTGTTCTTTACTGGCTTAGGAATCAGAGATTTGTTGACACTAATCTTTGGCATCTTCAGCAATTGATCATTCTTAGGAGAAATCACCACAGACATATTCTTAGTAGCCCTAATATTACAAGTAACATCCTTCTTACTAGGGTTTACTGCCACTACCATATCCTTTGCAAGACTAAGGTTAAGGATAGTACTTTGATCCTCAACCTCATTCTTCTTGGATTCTTCCTTATGACCATCTGGAGTCATGTCATTAAGAATGGCAGCATTAGGCACTTCTACGCTTTCACTTATATTCATATCCTTCCCCTTAGGGCTTGTATATTTTGGCTTTAAACCTTGATCCTCCTCATTCAAGGACTACACATCAACAATAGGTCATTGCCAATATATTGTATATTATTTTCTTCCTCAAAATGTTCCTCTTCTGAATGTATCTTACCTTCTTCATCTAATTCTTCCTCTATTTGATCACTCCACAATTTTTTCAGTTACACATTCCCTGTAGCTAGGGTTTGTGATTGACCTTCTTGACAAGCCTAGTTAGTGGTAACCTTTTTATCTAGGATTCCACATTCCAACTCCCCATTGATACTATTAGTATCACCTTCATTGTCACTTGATGCCCTTATCCTATTAGACACGAGATTAAACATCAGCGCCATTGGATTTAATGATTTTCTAGTTTTTCTTAGATTGTGGTTAGGCTTACATGGCCCATTCTCAATCGGGGCTAGATAGATTGTTGCCTCCTTCTCCCCATCTTCATCATCCAAAGATGAATTTCTTTAGCAGTTTGAACCTGTTGAGCTGAACCATGGACAATTGGAACTATTTCTTTCCCAGTTTTGGTTTGAATTCCATCACCACTACCTCTACTCATCACTCGATTATTCCTAACTTCTTGCCACTGCTTAATTGGATTATCCATTATTTTACCATTGGTCAGCACTTTTAGAGGTGCCTTCCCCTTGTCATTGTTCTCCACTCTGGATTGATCAAGTTCCTTCACATTTTCAGCAATCAATTCTGGGTGGAGTCTTCTATATTCAACCTCATTATGGCCTTGATGGCGTCTAGCATCTTTTGCTAGGCAAGACAAAATACAATATGCAGAAATAAACTTAAATAACAGTATTAAATAGTCTCAATGTGAAAAAATATGAATAATTGAAGTCAATAATAACAACATAGTTGGAATCCATCCGAAGAATCTGGTGTCATCGAGTACATGAGCTTTATAGAGTAATAATTACACTATATGGAAAAAATACAACACCGTGTGAACGACTAAACAATAATAACATGATATAAGAAAATGGAATTCAAGACCTGCGAACGAAACAATAATGCTACTCGGACTCTCCAATAGGAACATATGCCACCCTCTAGCAATCACCTCTATCAGAAGCACCTAGATCTACACATAAAGTATAGAGTGTAGTATGAGTATAACTGATCCCATGTAATGAATAAGTAACAAGACTAACCACGAGCTAAAAGTAGTGACGAGTTTGGCAAGGTCCAATATTCGTTTTCAATAGCAAACAACAACAATAATAATATAATAACGTAACAAGAGAAAGTAGCTCAAGTAATATCAAGTTCAACCTTTTTACAATAATAGGAGGAATAAGCATGCTTTTTAAGTATAACAGCTAAGATATAAATCTATCCACAGAAATCACCTAGACATGGATTTATCGATTTAATTGTTATTCCATGTTCTAAACATCAGGTACCAATTAGCATGAGGAAAGAAACACAACCCTATGCCTGCATGACAAGTATACATGCCAAAATCCACGACTTCGCATTTTAATCATCAAGTATACCAAATCTCAGCACATGTATAGTGCCCGACACAAATACCCCTCAATCATCACACACACACACACAAAAACTCTCTCACACTCTCTCTTTCTCACACACACTCTCTCTCTCTCTCTCTCTCTCTCTCTCAATTAGCATGGTATGGGTGCCTCACACAAGTCCCTCACCAAGCACATATCGGGTTCATACACTCGCAGGTCCCAAAGTAACATGGGCTATCACCTGACTCTGGAAGGGCAGATGCTAGCCCAAGTACTGATCGAATCAGAAGTCGATGATCATCATAACTCAATCCAAATGGGCCTGGCGTACGCGTAACCTCATATCAACACCACTCTGCCTAATGCAGGGCTTGGCGTGCATGTTAGCTCACTATCAATATCAACACAGCTCTATGAACCATGTTTAGTTATTAATCCACTCGAATCTCAATATGCCAACATCTCACAGTATCAAATTAATATGCTGCACGGGTTATACTAACGTGACACAATTTCGCTCAACCCGTGTCAACAAGTAAGGACACTAATAGCATGTGAAATAACATATAAGAAGTGTACAGATATGGTGATAGAACACACATATATAATATCATGATGGGGAAAATTTGACTACAATCAAGGCAAACAGCTCAACATAACAAAATAACTCTATCATGTCTTGAATGGATAAGCAGATAGCCTAGACATGATTTCTAGCATGAATAATATCTCAAAAAGTCATATAAGTAAAAAAATACGGTATCAAATAGGCATGAAAACAAAATAAGGCACATAATAACCTAAGGTCTACCCGGATCATGAATAACCACGGTGCACGCATGTACTCTCGTCAGCTTTCACGTGCGTCACCCCCAACATATAATAATTTCATAGCCAACGGGAAATATTAGCCTCAAACCAAGCTTAGGCAAGATACCTAGCTCAAATTCACGTGAATCAATACTCCAGAATTCCCTTGCCTCTCAAATCGGCCTCCGAACGGATCTAATCTAGCAAAAAAGAACTCAGTAATGTCAAACAAAGCTATAGGAATCAATTTCAAATAATAAAACTTTAATCTTTATTCAATTCCCAAAAAGTCAACATGAGTCAACCGGGACCCACAAGGTCAAAACTTGATTCATGGGGTAGATCCCGATTACCCATAATCCCATGAGTTCAAATATGTGATTAGATTCCAAAATCGAGTCCAAATCGACTTCCAAATCCCCAATTTCCACTCTCTTATGTTTTAAGAAAACCCCCCAAATTTCTCTTGTAAATCCCAAAATCTATGTGTACTAATCTATGGGGAAACAAGAGACAACCTCAAAGTGGTGATTATTCTCCCCAAAAATCGTCTCTACCCGAGCTTCAAAACTCCAAATAATGAAAAATGGAATAAATACCTTGATTTTAATCACTCTGTAGTGATTATCGCTTATGCAGTCCCAACGGTCACTTCTGTGACACTGCATCTGTAGAAATATCTTGCAGATATAGAACCTACTTAAAACACCGACATGTCTCTTCTTTGTTCAAACATCAGCTGCGGAGCCGCTGGTGCGGAGAATTAGCGTTTCTGCGCTTCCAGCTTCGCATCTGCTGACTTCTCCTGCCCAAGCCAAGTTTTGCTTTTGCAGACTTCTTTCACACAGCTGCGACCTCGCACCTGCGTTTAAAGTTTTGCAGGTGGAACACACCAGAACCAGTTCTGCGAACCTTCCCCCAAATGACCCGAAACAATCCCAAGCCCTCTCGGGGCCCTATCCAATCATACCAACAAGTCCCAATACACGACATAGACCTACTCGAGGTCTCAAATCACCCAAAGTAATATCAAAACTACAAGTCACACCCTAATTCAAACTTAGTGAGCTAATAAAACTTCCAACTTCCAAACTTATGCCGAACCACGTCTAACCAACTCAGAATGACCCAAAGGTTTGCACACAAGTCATAAATATGACACCCTAGGCGAATCCCACATCGATAAAAATACGGGAGAGATACTGGGTATATAAGTAAACAAGCCTTAGACCCTAGTGACATATTTTAAAGTCGTGCGGGGCAGGCCCAAAGCGGAAAATATCACTAGTGGGATGTACTATTACATATGGTATTAGATCCACTTCGCGTGTAACCTTGAACAGTGGTGGGGGAAACCTCAGCGACGCTGAGTCCCTAAGGGGGTGTATGTGACACCCTAGGCAAATCCCACACCGACAAAAATAAGGGAGAGATGCTGGGTATATAAGTAAATAGGCCTTAGACCCTAGTGATGAATTTTAAAACCATGCAGGATTAGGACCAAAGCAGAAAATAACACTTGTGGGCTGTACTATTATAATAAATTACCACACGAACCTAAGGCTCGGAATCCCAAACGGACCTCGATAACCACAAAGTCAACAATGAGACAAACTTATTAATTGTTCAAACCTTCAATTTTCCAATTTTTGACAATTAAATCCAAAACATCCTCCAAATCCCAATCCGAAAATACGTCTAAGTCAAAAATCACCGTTCAGACTAACTAAAACCATCAAAATACCATTTCGACGTCGTTTATTCAAAAGTCAAATATTTTTTAACTCTTATAATTTAAACTTCTAACAATGGATCTAAGTGTTCCAATTCACTCCAAAGCCTTTCTGAAACAAAACCAACCATCCTCGCAAGTCACAAAACAACAATCAAGCATACAAAAAGTATCAAATAGGGGAACAGTGCTCAAATACACAAAACGACCGGCCGGTGTGTTATATTCTCCCCCTCTTTAGCAAATGTTCGTCATCGAATGAGTTTAGAATCATAACTGGGATGTTAAATAGATGAGGATATCCACTCCGCATATCATGCTTGGTCTCCCAAGTTGCCTCGTCGACTGGGTGACCTTCCCACTGAACCTTCACTGATGTGATATCTTTGGACCTCAACTTCCGAACCTGCCGATCAAAAATGGCCACCGACTCTTCCTCATAAGTCAGATGCTCATTCAATTATACTAAACTGAAATCCAACACATGTGACTGATCCTCATAGTACTTTCAAAGCGTGGAAACATGAAACGCCATATGAAATCCCGACAAGGTGGGTGGAAAAGAAAGTGTTTAGGACATCTCACCACCTCTCTCCAGCACTTGGAATGGACCAATATACCGAGGGCTCAACTTGCCCTTCTTCCCAAATCTCATCACACCCTACATAGGCAAAACTCAATGAAGAACCTTCCACCCTCCATGAAGGTCACATCTCGAACCTTCCTATCAGCATAACTCTTTTGCCTGGACTGCATTGTACTAAGTCGCTCCTGAATCAACTTTACCTTCTCCAAAGCATCACGAACCAAATCTATTCCCAATAACCTAGACTCGTCGGGCTTGAACCAACCATCCAAAGAATGACACCGCCTCCCATATAATACCTCATACGGAACCATCTAGATGCTCGACTGATTAGTTGTTGTTGTATGCAAACTCCGCTAATGAACGAAACTGATACCCTTGGCCTTTGAAACACAGGCTCTCAACACATCCTCCAGAATTTGAATGGTCCGCTCAGATTGCCTGTCCATATGAGGGTGAAATACAATGGTCAACTCAACTCGCATGCCCAACTCAAGCTAAACGTCTCTCCAGAAGTGCGAAGTAAATTAAGTACCTCGATCTGAGATGATAGACACAGGCATTCCATGCAATCAAAAAATCTATCTGATGTATATCTTAGCCAACTACTCTGAAGTGTAGGAAGGCATGTTTAGAATGCAATCTGCACACTTGGTCACATTGTACACAATGACCCAAAAAGCATCAGATATCCTCAATATCTTTGGCAACCCTACCACAAAGTCCATGGTAATGCACTCCCACTTCCACTATGGTATCTCAATCTTGTGAAGCAAACCACCCAGTCTCTGATGCCCATACATGACTTACTGGCTATTCAAACACAGCGCAACAAATCCACCAATAATGCTTCTTCAAGCCACGATACATCTTCGTAGCACCTGGGTGAATAACATACCGTGAACTGTGAGCCTCCGCATAAATCAACTCACTCAAACCATCCATATTAGGAACACAAATCCAGCTCTAAACCTGGAATACACCATCATCACCAATAGTCACCTTCTTAGCACCACCTCGTTTCACCATGTCCTTAAGGACAAGCAAGTGGGTATAATCATATTGGGATGCCTTAATGCGCTCAAACAAATATGACTGTGAAACAACGCATGCAAGGACTCTACTACGCTCCAAAATATCAAATCTCATAAATCTATTGGCCAAAGCCTGACCACCTATAGCTAAAGGCCTCTCCAGAGCACGAATGAATGCTAAACTCCCCACACTCTCTGCCTATCTATTCAAGGCGCCAACCACCTCATTAGCCTTCCTCAATTGATAAAAAATAGTGATATCATAGTCCTTCAATAACTCCAACCACCTCTGTTGCCTAAAGTTCAAATATTTTTTCTTGAATAGATGTTTAAGACTCTGGTGATCCATATACATCTTACAAGACACGCAATATAAGTAATGCCTCCAAATCCTGAGCGCGTGAACAATAGATGCTAACTCCAAATCATGTACTAGATAGTTCTTCTCATAGGGCTTCAGCTGGCACAATGCGTAGGCAATCACCCTACCGTCTTACATCAACACACACCCAATACCAACACGTGAAGCATCATAATAGGACGTATACAACCCCAATCCTGAAAGCAGTACAAAATTGCAACTGTAGTCAAAACTGTATTGAGCTCCTACAAGCTCTTCTCACATTCGTCTGACTACCTGAATGGAGCGCCCTTCTGAGTCAACTTATTCAATGGGGCTATAATAGATGAAAATCCCTATACGAAGCGATAGTAGTAACCAGCCAAACCCAAAAAACTCCTAATCTCTGTAGTGGTAGAAGGTCTGGGCCAATTCTAAACTGCTTCAATCTTCTTCCGATCTACCTTGATCCCGTCACTAGATACCACATGACCCATGAATTCCACCGAGTCTAACCAAAACTCATACTTAGAGAACTTAGCATACATCTTCTTCTCTCTCAAAGTTTTAAGCACAATCCTCAAATGATGCTCGTGCTCTTTCCTACTACGAGAATACACCAATATATCATCATTAAACATAATGGCAAAAGAATCCAAATAAGGCTAGGTCATACAGTTCATCAAATTCATGAAAGCTACTAGGGCATTAGTCAATCCAAATGACATCACCAAAAACTCATAATGTCCATAACGAGTCTTGAAAGTCGTCTTAGGGTTGTCCAAAGCCCTAATCTTCAACTGATGACACCCCGATCAGGTAAATTTTTGAGAACACCCTAGATCCCTGAAGCTGATCAAACAAATCATCAATTTGTAGCCGTGGATACTTGTTCTTGATGGTAACCTTGTTAAACTACCGGTAGACAATACACATTCTCACATACCTATCATTTTTCTTAATGAACAACACTAGTGCACCCCAAGGTGACATACTAGGCCTGATGAACCCCTTATCCAACAAATTCTGCAATTTTTACTTCAATTCTTTCAACTCCGCTGGAGTCATACGATATAGAGGAATGAAAATAGGCTGAGTGCCTAGTGCCAAATCAATGTCGAAATCAATATCCCTATCGGGTAGCATGCCTGGTAGGTCTGCAGGGAACACATCCCGAAACTCCCTCATTGCTGGAACTAACTCAACAGTAGGAGTATCAGCATTAACATCTCTTTCAAAACCTATATATGCCAAACAACCTTTTTCAACCATCCGTTGAGCCTTCAAAAATGAGATCACTCTACTAGGAGTGCAACCAAGAGAACCCTTCTATTCGAACCTCAGCATAGCCAATATCATTGTCTTAGCGTGACAATTAATAATAGTATGGTACAAAGATGGCCAATCCATACCCAAGATCACATCAAAATCCACCACATCTAACAATAGAAAGTTCATTCTCGTGTCAAACCACAAATAGTGACCACACAGGACCGATAGACGTGATCCACCATAATAGAATCCCCAATCGGTGCAGATACATGAACATAGGTAGCAAGTGAATCATGTGGCATATCCAGACAACAAGCAAAGTATGATGATACATATGAATAAGTAGAGCCAGAATCAAACAATACTGAAGCATCTTTGTGGCACACAAAAACAATTCCTGTAATAACAACATCATAAGAAACAACCTCGGTCCTCCCAAAGAACGCATAGCATATAGATTGAACTCCACTGGACTGAGCTCCCCCTCTAGGATGACCACGTCCTGGATGACCTCCACCCCGAGCTGGCTGCACAGGTGGTGTATCAACTGGTGCAAGGAATCATAGTATGTCCTCCCTGCTACCCTGGAGCTCTAGGAAGATGGGGGCAATATTTCCCGACGTGATCTAGATCTCCACATGCATAGTAACCTCTAACCGAAAAATGACTGCACGGCTTAAGTCGGACCCCGTGAACCTAAAATACCTACTAGAAAAACCTGGTAATGATGAACCCTATACCGATGGAGCGTGATAAGAACTCTGCACTTGAAATGCACTGAATGAGGACTGCACAGAAGCTCCTCGACTGGGCGGTGGTGAATGATAAAATAGTCTGCTAGAATGGCTTTTCCCAAACTGACCTCGGCCTCCAGATGAGGAACCACTAAAGCTGCATGAATGTCGGGACCTCTTGTCCCTACCCTATATTATCTCTCTAGTCTCGATGCAGATGAGCTCTATACAATGCGCTATCTCCACTGCCTGGTGAAATAAAGTTTTGGTCTCTACCTCTTTAGTCATAGCAAGGTGAGTACCATCAAGGAATCTCCTCACTCTCTCCTTCTCAGAGGGAATCAAAATAGTAGCATAATAGGATAGCTTGGTAAACCTCATCCCATACTCGATAACTGACATCAGACCCTGTTGAAGGAACTTAAACTGCCTCCTCAGCTCCTCGCTCCTGGTGTGGGTTACAAACTGATCCAAAAAGACCCTGGAGAACATAGCCCAGGTAAGAGGAGGTGATCCTGCTGGTCTGCCCAACTCATAAATATGCCACCACCTCTTGGTTGGACCCTGTATCTGGAAAGCAGTGAAGTCAACTCCATTGGACTCGACTAGTCCCAAATTGTGCAGAATCTCATGAAAATGATCCAAAAACCCTTAGGAATCATCTGAACGTGTACCACTGAAGTGAGGAGGATGTAATTTCATGAGCTTAGCTAGCCTTCTTAAGCTCATCAACTGACCTCGCGGTCCTATTCTCAGGCCGCACGACAACAGTAGGCTGAACTCCCTTAACTGGTAACACTCCTGGGGTCTGATAACTAGGGCCACCTGCTCTAGGGCACGAGTAGCTGAGTCTTGCCTCTGCAACTAGCTTGGGAAGTAGCTGGTATAGTAGGAAATGTCCTATCCTGGGCTAAGCTCTTGAACAAACCAACCATATGGACCAAAGCATCCTGAATAGATGGTGAAACAAATAAACCCTGGGGAACTTGAGCTGGTTCCTCCGACTCAACATAATGATGAACCTGCTCCTCAAAATGAGTAGTTGGTGGCTCCATGCTAGCTTTTCGAGCAGGGCACCTAACTGAGGCAACGCGTGCTCCACCTCTGCCCCTGTCTTTACCTCGGCCTCAGCCTCTCGTAGTCCTAGCCTAGAGTACCGGCGCCTTCTCAGCTGCACCAAACGAGCGTGTCCTCACCATCTGTGAGAGAATAGAAGAGCAAAGATTCAGATATAGGGATAAACAAATCCGCATGATAGAAAATTAAAGAAAGAGAAGTTTTCCTAACAACCATGTAGCCTCTCGAAGATAAGTACAAACGTCTCCATACCGATCCGCAAGACTACTAGACTTGCTCATAACTCATGAGACTTAAGCAACCTAGTGCTATGATACCAACTTATCACGATCAAAAATCCAACCGGAGCCGTAACGGTGCCTAACACCACTTGTTAGGCAATCCAACAACCAATATGCAAAAATAAACATAAATAACAATATTAAATAGCCTTAGTGCGAAATAAAATAAATAACTGAAGTCAATAACAAAAACACAACTAGAATCCATCCCAAGAATTTGGTGTCATTGAGTACATGAGCTCAATAGATTAATAAGTACACAATTTGGACAAATACAATACTGTCCAAATGACTAAATAGTAATAACATGAAATAAGAAAAAGGACTTTAAGGCCTGCGAACGGAACAACACTGCTATCTCAGAGTCTCTAATGAGAACAGATGCCACCCTCTAGCAATAACCTCTATCAGAAGTACCTGGATTTGCACATAAGGTGCAGAGTATAGTATGAGTACAACCGACCCATATACTTAATAAGTAACAAGCCTAACCTCGGGTTGAAAGCAGTGACGAGCTTGGCAAGGTCCAATATTCATTTTCAATAGCCAACAACACTGATAACAGTTTAATGATGGAACAAGGAAAAGTATCTCAAGTAATATCAAGTTCAACCTTTTCACAATAAGAGGAGAAATAAGCATACTTTTTAAGTATAACAGTTAAGGCACAAAACATCCCATAGAAATTACCTAAACATGGATTTATCGATTTAACTGCGATTTTAAGTTCTAAATAGAGACACCAAGTACCAATTAGCATGAGGAAAAAAATACAACTCTATGTCCGCATGGAAAGAATACATGCCAAAATCCTTGACATTGTAGTTTAATAATCAAGTATACCAAATCTCAGCACATGTATAGTTCCCGGCACAAATACCCCTCAATCATCATACACACACACACACACACACACACACACACACACACACACACACAAAAACTCAGCATGGTATGGGTGCCTGATATAAGTCCCTCACCAAGCACGTATCAAGCTCATACACTCACATGGCCCAAAGTAACATGGGTTATCACCTGACTCCGAAAGGGCGGATACTAGCCCAAGCTGATTTGATCAAAAGTTGAGGATCATTATAACTTAGCCCAATTGGTCCTGGTACATGCGTCACCTCACTATTAATACCACTCAGTCCAATATAGGGCTTGGCATAAATGTCATCTTACTATAAATGTTAACACGGCTCTATGGCCCAAGTCCAGTCATTAATTCTCTCGAATCTTAATATGCTAACATCTCACAGTATCAAACTTAATATACCGCACGGGTATACTAACATAACATAATTCCGCGCAACCCATGTTATACAAGTAAGGACACTATCAACATGTGAGATAACATATAAAAAGTGTACCGAGATGGTGATAGAACACATGGATATAATATCATGATCGGGAATATATGACTACAATCAAGGCAAATGATTCAACATAGCAAAATAGCTCTATCATGTCTCAAACGGATAAACAAATAACCTAGAAATGATTTCTAGCTTGAATAATAGCTCAAGTAGTCATACAAGTAGAGAAAGCACGGAATCAAATAGGCATGATAGCAAAATAAGGCACATAAAAGGTCTACCAGGATCATGAATAACCACGGTGCACACATGTACGCTTATCACCTCACACATGTGTCTTCCCCAATATATAACAAATATCATAGCCAAGGGGAAGATTACCCTCAAACCAAGCTTAGGCAAGATATATACATCAAATGCACGTGAATCAATATTCCAAAATCCTTTGCCTCTCAAATCGGCCACCGAATGGGTCAAATCTAGCCAAACACAACTTAATAATGTCAAACAAAGCCATAATAATCAATTCCAACCAATAAAACTTCAATCTTTATTCAATTTCCAAAAAGTCAATAAATATCAATCCGGGCCCCCAAAACTCGAGTCAAGGGGTGGATCCCGACTACCCATAATCCTACGAGTTCAAATATGTGATTAGATTCCAAAATTGAGTCCAAATGGACTCCCAAATCCCTATTTTTCACTATTTTAAGTTGTAGTTGTAATAATCTATGTGAAAACAAGATACAACATCAAAATCATGTATAAGCTACGTACTCTCAAAGTGGTGATGAAATTCTCCCCAAAACTCACCTCTAGCCGAGCTCCAAAATTTCAAATAATAAAAAATGGACTAAACCCTTGATTTTAATCTCTGCCCAACGATTATCGCTTTTGCTGACTCAAGTGTCGCTTTTGCGACACTGTAGATGCAGAACCCACTTAAAACACCGACATGTCTCTTCTTCGGCCAAATATCTGTTCCTGCGTAGTCGCTGGTGCAAGGAATTTGCACTTCTCTGCATGCGCTCTTGCGCTTCCAACTCCGCATTTGCGGACTTCTCCTGCCCGAGCCAAGTTTCGATTTTGCGTACTTCCCCCACGCACCTACGGTCAATGTTCCGCATGTGCGACAATCTAGAACCAGTTCTGCCAACCTTCTCCCAAATGATCCAAAATTCATTCGAAACACTCCCAAGCCTCCCGAGACCCAGTCCAATCATACCAACAAGTCCCAAAATACGATATGGACCTACTCGAGTCTCAAATCACACTAAGTAACATCAAAATTGTAAGTTGCACCTCAATTCAAACTTAATAAACTAATCAAACTTCCAACTTCCAAACTCAGGCCGAACCACGTCTAACCAACTCAGAATGATCCTTAATTTTGTACAAGTCATAAATCACCACACAAATCTATCCCAAGGCTCGGAACCAAATAGACCTCGATAACCACAAAGTCACCATGCGTCCAACTTATCAATTCTCCAAACCTTTAAAGTTTTTACTTTTGATAATTAAATCCAAAACATCATAGAAACCTCCAAGTGATAATCCGCACATATAACTAAGTCCAGAATCACCATCCGAACCTATCAAAACCATTAAAATACCATTTCAAGGTCGTTTACTCAGAAGTCAAACCTTGATCAACTATTATGATTTAAACTTTCAACAATAGAACTAAGTATTCTAATTCACTCCAAAGCCTTCTTGAAACCAAACCAACCATCATCGAAAGTTACAAAATAACAATCAAGCATACATGAAGTATCAAATAGGGGAATGTAGCTCAAATACATAAAACGATCGGCTAGATCATTACAAATATGCATGCATTGCAATACTTGGGGATGTAATCGTATTTGATTTTCAACCATTCGGTCCTTATTTCCCTAATTGTTTCATTCTCAAAATCCATGCGTACTTTCTTAGGCAAATTAGAGAGTAGGTCTAAGGATATTAGAGAAGTTTAAGGTGTTATTAATGATATGGTTAGGGTTTAGTGATTTGGAATGGGTAGTAGAAGGTTGGTCGCCAGCCAGAATGCCAATGAAATCTCGGCTTCAAGCGTGTATTAGGGTTGTCGCATAACAGATAAGAGAGTGTCTTCAACTTTCCTCACCTGATCTGGAACTTGGTCCACATCTGGAGCTATAGGTCTCCTTGTTATGCTCTTTGGTTTGTGCAATGCAGCAATGACCTTTTAATAGTGTATGATGTCTATCTTTATAGACATGGTAAAAGACTACCTTGAGGTATTTATGGATGATTTCTCAGTGGTAGGAGATTCATTTGATGATTTTTTTTGCAAACTTGAACAAAGTGTTGGTTAGATATGAAGAGACAAATTTGGTGTTTAATTGGAAAAATATTATTTCATGGTTGAAGAAGGCATAATCCTTGGGCATAAAATCTCAAATAATGGCAATGAAGTTGACAAAGAATAAATAGAAGTGTCTACCTCCAACTTCGGTGAAGGGAATGAGAAGTTTCTTAGGCCATACAGATTTTTACCAATGATTTATCAAAGTTTGTTCTAAAATTGTGAACCCCATTTGAAAGCTCCTTGAGAAAGATGCAAAGTTCAATTTCAATGATGATTGCACGAAAGCTTTTGAAGAGTTGAAGATCAAGTTGACCATCACTCCTGTTATCATGTCTCCGGATTGGAGCTTGCTATTTGAGCTCACATGTGATGCTAGTGACCTTGTGGTGGGGGCTGTTTTGGGCCAAAAAATAAACAAGATCTTTAACATGGTCTACTATACTAGTAAGACCATGAATGGTGGACGAATCGATTAAACGGTTATGGAGAAGTAATTGTTTGCCATTGTGTTTGCTATTGAGAAATTCTAACCTTATTTAATGGGTGCCCAAGTATTATGCACACAAATCATGCAGCACGTTAGTATCTTACGAGCAAGAAGTCGAAATCTTGGTTAATGAGATGGGGTATTCTATTGCAAGAGTTTGATATTTAGATCCAAGACAAGAAGGAAAGTAAAAATTAAGTGGCAGATCACTTGTCTCATTTGGAGGAGAAGGGAAGGCTATATGATGGCCTTGAAATGAATGACTATTTCCCCGTGAGAAAATCTAAGCACTATCCATGAGATAAGTACCGTCATATGCATATTTTAAAAATTATATTTCTAGTGGCATTATCCCGACAGACTTCACTCCAAACCAAAAAGAAGAAGGTCAAGAAAGATTGCAAGGACTAGTATTGGAATGAGTTATACTTTTTATGGATTTGCACGGATAAAATAATTAGGAGATGTGCACGGACGATGAGCAGAAGGATATTCTGGTTGCTTGTCATTCTTTGCCTTATGGTGGTCACTATGGTGTATCAAGAATGAGGCAAAAGTCCTACGTTATGGATTCTAATACCCTAATCTTTACAAGGATGCTAGTGACTTCGTGAAGAGATGTGATGAATGCCAAAGAGGCGGTGGAACTGTTAAATAGCATGTAATGCCTCTAACGACTATCTTGGAGATTGACATATTTGGGGTCATTCATGAGTTCTTATGGTAACACTTATATCTTGGTGGAAATAGACTATGTATCCAATTGGGTGGAAGTCGTGGCCATACCCAAAAATGAGGCTAGAAGTGTGGTTGCTTTCTTGAAAAATAACATATTCACCAGATTTGGGACTCCGAGAGCAATTATAAGTTATGGGGATCGCATTTCTGCAATAAGGTCTTTGATACTTTGCTTGAAAAGTATGGTGTCACTCACAAAGTGACAACCCCTTATCATTCGCAAGCAAGTAGGCAAGTAGAAGCGTCAAACTGGGAGATAAAGAGTATCTTGTCCAAGACGGTTAATGCTAACTGGACGGGTTGGTCTAAGAAGTTTGATGATGCTTTATCGACATATAGAACGTCCAAGAAACACCTATCGAAATGTCTCCTTATTGATTGGTGTTTTGGAAAGCTTGCCATCTACGGGTGGAGTTGGAGCATAAAGCCATATGGGCTTCAAAGAAGTTGAATCTTGATTGGGATGTTGCTGGTAGCTTGTGGGTGACACATTTAAATGAATTGGATAAATTCTGATTTTATGCCTATGAAAGTTCGTTACTGTATAAGGAAAAAATAAAATATCTTCATGACAAATACATTTGGAAAAAGAAGTTCAATGTCGAAGATCTAGTGTTATTGTTCAATTCAAGGTTAAAGATATTTTTCGGGAATTAGACCATTTGAAGTGGTGGATGTTACTCTATATGGTAATTTGGATTGAAGAAAACAAATTATCAAATTTTAGAGTCAATGGTCATCCGGTGAAGCATTACTTGGGAAAGGCTGGTGAGGACCAAGAGATTGCGATCCTTTACTTCTTAGATCCTTGAGTAGATATTGTGTCGTCTCACGACATTAAATAAAGTGCTTCTTGGGAGGCAACCAAAGTTTCTTTTATTTCTCTTTTATTTGTTTTCCACTTGTAGTTTTTGTTTTTGTTCGATTTGATGTGTTTTGTGGTTGAATGTGTTAGGTGATTTAGAAGATATTTGAGTTGAAGGGAAAAGTCATGAAGAGCTGCTGGAAAAAAGGTTGGGAAATAAGAAAGTGCAGACCGCACTTTGAAAATTGCGGACCGCAATGACTCATTGCAGGAGGCACTTGTCCTCTGACTGAGTGTAAAAAAGTTACACTCTCTGAACTGTCTAAGTTTTTCAGTTCAGATGGGAGTGCGATGACCATTGCAGCATAATTTTGTTGCAGACCGCACTCTCCGGAGAAGCAAAACATGCAAATTGCAAGTTTCATGAAAATTTTAAGCATCAGTGCGAACAACAGTGCGAGGCACAACTGCAGACCGCAATGACTAACTCAGAGATTAGGTAGATTATTATAGTCAAATTGTGGTCACATAACTTAAACTGTGGACCGCACTTCAGCAAATGCAAAGAAGTTACAGGTAACATAGTGCGGACCATATTGCACTATAACGTAGCCTAACAGCTCTCCAACCATTGTTGAACTCAAAATCACTGATAATCACCACTTCAATTCACAAATTCACCCACTAATGATTCATCCTCAATTTTTATGGTATGTGTTCACTTTTCTTTCTTTTTCTTTATTCTTTTTTTTTCTTGATTTTTTTTTTTCTTGTTTCTACATTAGTTGTGTGCATATGGAGATTTCTGTGGGAATCTATTGAGAATTTACTAAAAGGAGGGAAAGCATAAATTTGTACTTGATAGTTGTGCTCGAGAGATCAAATGTTGGCTTCTATGATGGTTTGCATAATTATCATTGATAAATTTCCTATAGGATTGCATTTTTTTGTTGAGTTTCAATCGGTATAGTTCTTTAGCATTGTCAATGATTAAGGTATTCGTACCTAGAGTTCTTTTCAGATGAAGTTTAGATGCAAACTGCAGACACACTTCTTAATTGAGGACCGCAATATCTGTAGGCTAATATTAAGAACCGCAATATTTGTAGGCTAATCTGTGTACTCTCTGAACCTCCTGAGTGCAAAACCGTGATCGATATGTGTGACCGCAATCAGGTTGGCACTAACAAGGACAATGGGAACTTTATAGAGTTGAAACAACTTGGTTATCCTAGCTTGATGCATTGTGGCTGCAATCCTCCAATTGCGGTCCACAATAGACCCAGTGCGGATTGCAATCCCCAAATATCCCATGTTTCTCCCAACTCTTTTTCCTTCTTTTCCATTACTCTTTTTGCTTTCTTTTTTAGTTTTTAGGTGACTATTTAGCATAGTATGTGAACCATACACTGTGATACTCTTCTTTGCATGCATCTCTATGCTTTTACAAGCAAAATGATTAGATCATGGGCAAAAATGAGGCTTCTAAAGGTCGTGGTGGACCTAGGAACGCTAAAGCCAAAGGTATAAGGCCTTTGACCTCCTGTTGTTAAGGTTGTGCTTGCAAAGAAAAAGAATGCTGGTTGAGGAAGAGGGCAGGCTCAAGATGAGTCAGATTGTTATGTCCCTTCTAGGGAAGATTATGAGGGAAATTTGATGGCTCAATCTGAAGAATACAATGAGGGGTATTCACAACCTTAGGGACAATCTAAGTCCAAATCCGAGCAAGTGACCTCTCAGGCCGCCCAAAGCCCTAGCCATGGTCTTGACACTGCACCAAATTGAGACAACTCACCAGATGAGGATGAAATAGACGATGGAAAAGGTGGTAGCAGAATCAGGGATGCCCAAGACAGGTCAAGTAGAAATGTCCAATGGTAAGATATATTTTAAGCTACAAGGCTTTTATTAACTTCAAGCGAAGTTGGAGAGAGAGAGATCTATCACTTATGAAAAGGCAATCAATACAAAATATTTAGCTCATCACAATTTGGCTTTCTTAGAACAGTTTACCAAAAGGAGGGGTATGGATGCAATTTATTGATCCACTAGTAGATGTACAAGAACACATTGTGCGTGAGTTTTACGCTAACACTAATCATATATTTGAGGGAACCAAAGTCACCAAGGTGAGAAATTTAAAGATGAAGTTTGACTAATAGACACTAAATGACTAACTGGGACTTGATGATGTGGAGCCTACAGAATACTTAGCTAAGCTAGCTGATAAAGATGCAGTGCAACCATGGGTAGCCAAACTCTTTGCACCAGATACTTGTCCACCTTGGGTAGCTGTTGGGGTAAGGATTTACAGAAATACCCTGAGTTTTGAGGCAAGGGGTTGGCAAATATTTATATGTTGTTGACTTGACACTTCCCATAATGATAATTGCATGTCTTTGGAGAAGGCAATATTATTGCTTCTATTATGGCAGGATATCCAATCAATGTAAGTTCTCTTATCTATGCTAATATCTCGCTGGTTGCTCATCAAGAGAATACATCCTTGCCATTTTCATGCACTGTCACTGAATATCTGTTGGATGATAAGGTAGACCTCAGGCTATTAATTAAACCTACAAGGCCCTTTGATATGTATTCTCTGAAAGACACCAAGAACAAGAAAAGCACTCAACCTGAACTTGCTCCAGGCCAGTCTAAAGAGCCAGGAGTGCCTAGTGTAACCTCTGACATGCCCTCCTCATCTATCGCACCAACTGATATTATTATTGATACTGAGAGTGCTGCACCACCACCTTCTTTTGCTCAAGCTGCGAGACCTTCCCCAAGCCCTTCTGTTACAGGCCCACTATCCCTTTGGGGAATTTCTGGGGCTCTGGTCTGAACAATTTGATGCAGAATGAAAATACCAAGTTGGCAGAGTTAACAACCACGATGTCTACACTATCCACTTCCCAGCCTTCTCTCGTTACTTCAAATTAGATACAATAGTTGATCGATAACTAGAAGGTGATTATGAATACACTATTGCATCATGGCTCAGTGATAGAGGATCTAGTTGAGCAAGTAAAGGAGTTAAAGTAAAACCAAGCAACAGATACTTCAATAAATGCATTGAGAGAGGAGGTGAAGAACGCCACTCCCTGAAACCTTTCATTTGATATGTCGATTGATTCTTCTCATCCTCCTTAACTAGTTCAGACCTTTTAGACTCCCCCATCTACTCAAACAGAGCCTCGTGCCAGCATACATGTTGAGGAACAAGAGAAAGATGCTCGAGTGGATCGGTATATGGCTTCTAGCATTGTTGCAGTACTTAGGTATATGTTTGCCATATCTGTTGTTGCCACTAGTGATGATACCATCCGCCTTGATGAGGATGAGCATACGGAGAATGGAAACGATCCAGCAACTATTGGATATTCTTAGGGAGTTTTTTTACCCCTTAGTTATCCTTACTTTTGTTTACAAGCATCGAGAACAATGCTTAATTTTTATTTGGGGGCGGGAGATTTAATTGATGGTTTGTACTTACTTGATGATAACATTTGGTACTTTTGAGTAGCTTATACTTTTGGTAGTAATGTAGTTATGTTTTCTTTTTGAATAATGTTGAATGCAAATAAAGAGTTGGCAGAGTTGAGCAAGTGAAGGAGTTAAAGTAAAATCAAGCAACAGAGGCTTCAGCAAAATGCATTGACAGAGGATGTGAAGAAGGTCAATTCTTGCGACCTTCCGTTTGATATGTTGATTGATTCTTTTCAGCCTCCTCAGCTAGTTCAGACCTCTCAGGTTTCCCTGTCTACTTAGACAGAGTCTCATGCCAGCATACATGTTGTGGATCGAGAGAGAGATGTCAGGTGGATTAGTAAGCTATCTTATAGCACTACTGTAGTACTTAGGGATATGTTTGTCATACATGCTGTTGCCACTGGTGAGGATACCATCCGCCTTGTTGGGGATGATTATACAGAGAATGGAGATGATCCAGTAGCTGCTAGAAATGCTCAGGGAGTTTCTTTACCCCTCATTTTCCCTTACTTTTTTTATAAGCATCGGGGACAATGCTTAGTTTAATTTGGGAGGTGGGAGATTTGATTGACGGTTTGTAATAACTTGATGATAGCATTTGGTACTTTTGAGTAGCTTGATACTTTTGGTAGTTATGTAGTTATGTTTTCTTTTTTAACGATGCTGAATGCAAATACCACGTTGATAGAGTTGAGCAAACGAAGGAGTTAAAATAAAATTAACAGAGGCTTCAGTAAATACATTGAGAGAGTAGGTGAAGAAGGTCACTCCCTACGACCTTCCGTTTGATATGTTGATTGATTCTTCTCAGCCTCCTCAGCTAGTTCAGACCTCTCAGGCTGCCCCCATCTACTCAAACAGAGTCTGGTGCCAACATACATGTTGAGGATCGAGAGAGAGATGCCTAGGTGGATGGATTCTTACACTCCTGCATTACTTAGGGATATGTTTGCCATACCTGTTGCTACCACTGGTGATGATAACATCTGCCTTGCTCAGGATGAGCATACAGAGAATGGAGATGATCCAGCAGCTACTCCTGGAGATGTTTAGGGAGTTTCTTCACCCTCATTTGTCCTTATTTTTTTTATAAGCATCATGGATAATAAATACTTAGTTCTTATTTGAGGGTAGGAGATTTTCATAGTTTGTAATAACTTGATGATGACATTTGGTACTTTTGAGTAACTTGATACTTTTGGTAATTATGTAGTTATGTTTTCTTTTTGAATGATGAATAAGCCTCTGGTTTTGTTTAGAATACGGTTCTTTCTAGGGGGTAGTTTTATTTTGTTGAATCGGGTACTTTTACCATGCTTTGGTAGTATTAGTAATAGTTATCAAAGAATAAAAGCCTTGAATGAGTTCTTTATTTACTAAGTTATTTGTGTTTCAGTACAAATACATTTAACTACATGCATATGATTTAAAACAAGTCCTTGAGTTATTTTGAGGTTCTTTGGTTACTCTTTTGAGTCATCGATTAGTTTGTACAGGCCATAGAGCTCTTGTGAGATGATTGTGATCATTGTGGGTACTCTATCTTTTTTCACGGTTCATTATCATGTGAGGTGAGAAAATTTTTGCTAGAGTTCACTTGTATAAGTTGATAGCCTAGAACTTAGCCTGAATGTACTTCAAAGTGAAATCCTAGGCTATTCTTGGTTTGGAACATGATTTTAGGCCTTCTTCGAAACGTTTGAGCTTTCAATTGCCCACCTTTGTACGTTCTCCATAGTAAACGAATTTTGAGCCGTTAACTTTCTCCTTTGGCAACCTCATTACAAGCCTTTACCTTTTGTTCATATACTCTTTTGATGCCCCAACTTTCCTAAGCACACGAAGTTACAACTCAGGCCTAAAGCCTAAGTTTAAGAGAGGAGACAGGAAGATTATTATGTGGAAGCGCCTTGAAAAAGAAAGAAACAAGGAAACAAACAATAGTAATTTTTTTTTTTTAAAAAAGAAATAATAAGAAGACTAGGAGATTCCTTTCCAAGATGAAGGATCAAAGATGAAAGAATTATAGATCAAAGAAGAGTTTGGGTGAAATTGATGACAAAGAGTTATGTCAAGTCTCTCTTACTTTAAGTAAAGGTGATTTCCAAGAAAGTCATTTCATCATGCCGTGTTGATAATACAGAAAGAGGGTCAAGAAGTTCTTTTGACAAAGAAAGGAAGTGCTTTCAACCGTGGATTAAGTGAAGTGATTAGGAAAGGTGTAGTCACTTTTACATCCCATAACTGTATCCCACCCCAAACCAAAAGGCTTCATTACAATACGAACAAAGTCTTAATTAATTTTGAACTAAGTGAGATTATATTAGTAGAGTCATACACGAGGGACAAGTTTATGGTACTTGAAACTTAACTCGTGAACATTTCTTGCTAGAGAAGAGTGGATTCTTTGTGTGCATGAGAAGTTTGTTTTTGTGTGCTATAAATTTGTGATGAGAAACTAGATTTTTTGAAGTGAGCAATGCAAATGAAAAGTAGAAGAAGAAGAGTCTTAGACTTACTATGGAATACATCGATGAGCAAGAGATCATAATAAATGAAGCTAATCCTTGAGGTTCAAATGTCACACTTGGATTGCATAGTTGAAATTGAATCTTTGAATTTGAAAGCCTTCGTTAAGAATCCATGTGTATTATGGATAATATTTGGTAACAACTGAGTCATAAATGATTTACGCTTGACTATTTGTTTGGACTGAGGGTTATAGGAGAGCTGGTATTAATTTATTTTTCTTGAGAACTAGCAATGACTTAAGTTTGGGGCAGTTAATAAGTGATATTTTAGCCACTTGGTACTACATTAGATTATAGCTTTAAGTCCAAAAATGACTATTTAGAGCCAAATTCTAATGGAAATATTGGATTTCAAGTTTTGTGAATGATTCAGGGGGAAAAAAATAAGCTGAAGGCAAACAACTGAATGCTGAAAAATATAAAAGCCATTGCGGTCCTCAAAGTTGATCAACTATCCGCACTTAAGCTCTTGTAGCCGCAATCCAAGAACCAGAAGCCATGGAAAAATAGTCATCTACAGTATCTTTAATTATGGACCACAATAGAACTGTGCGGCCCCACTCTGAACCACAAGACACTCCGCTTTGATGAAGCCTGAAGATCCGAAACATGAAGTTAGCTAAACTGAAACCCTCTTATGTGCAACAACAATGCAGGATGTGCTGTCGCAGCGGTGATGTTCAATCGCAACACCACAACAAAACTCGAGCAACATTTTCCTAGTGCGAACCATACTTCTATTTTACGGCCTCGCTGCACCTCGAAGGGAATTTTTAGCATAAATTTCTAGAAACACTATAAATAGAATTTGTAGGTTTTTAGCACATATTTTGCCTTGAAACTTGAAGTACAATAGCTTTTATGTATTTTTGGGATTTTCAAGAAGGAAGATCATCATTAACAATAGAGTTTGCTTTAATTTTACTATTAGTAGTTTAATTATGTTTCTTTCTTCTAGTATTTGTGTTTTTTACTTTACTTATGAGTAGCTAAACTTATATCTAGGGTTGTATTTCAATCCTAGTGTGTGAAATTTTATGTGCACTTAATATTGAGCTTGTTTAATATTGAGTTACTTATTATTTAGCTATTTTTATGCTTAAAATTATGAATTAGTGGTTGCAAATATTGATTCGTCTCCTTTTGACTTGACTCTTACTTGAGAAAGAAGAGTTAGGTTTGGGTAATTTGGCTAACAAAAATTTAGACTAATTGAGAGTTTGATTAGATCTAATTAAAGAGAGTAAACTAGAGATATGAATCTCTTGACATGGATACTATAGCACCTAATCTTAATGCAATTCGATTGAATCGAGAGACCAATTTGAATTTGACTACTTATTAGTTGAGAAATAATGGGCGGCTAAAATAGAGCGTGGTCATAATATTCCCAATCACCTAAGCAATCTTGGTAAAGTGTACCTATCTAGTTGAATACATAGGTAAGAATACAACCCTAGGCCTTTTATTAAACAAATAAATCTCCTAGTTAATTTTTGCATATTAGGTATTTGTCAAATTTTCTCTAAGAACATTCTTAGCATAATCAAAAGTTTAATTACTCCAATCTTGTTAAAAGCTAAATAAGGATATGTTAAGTCTCTCACTTACATATCTACCTTAACATCCATATAAATTTCTTGTGGTTCGACCCCGACTCTTTGTTTGGTAATTATACTACACATGACCGTATCATATCTCTTAATCAGGTGTGTTGTGGGTATTATCACTTACTCCGGATTCTCATGATGTGATGTTGAAAGAAGATAGGATGCAGACGGGATAACGAGGACCTAGTTAGAAAAACAATGTCGGACCTTCCTGGACAGGTAAGAAACCATCCAATTAATTCGCAAGAGTCCGCAGGATCCTCGGTTGAAGGAAACTCGAAAGTAGATGAACAATTAGACAATGACATTACAGACACAATCATTGAATCGGAAGAATCATATACCAGGAAGCCGACTGCAAAAGATCTAGAAACTATCATACTCTTCATTGACTTCCCGGATATAAGGGTTTACATTGGTTTGTGACTCGATCTTGAACACAAAAGTAAGTCATTCGAATTTTTACGGGCTAACACAAATTACTTTGCTTGGTACTATGCTTTCATTATAGTTATACCACCAGAGATAATAATACATAAGCTCAATATTGACTAATTTTGTACACCGGTAAAGCAAAAGAATGAAGTCAGGGCCATTCTGGAATCAAATCATAGAGGATGTAGTTACAAAACTTTTGAAGATAAATTTAATTCGAGAAGTCAAATATCCGGATTGGCTAGCAATAGTGGTGGACCCACAGAAGAATGATAGGGGGAATTATTGCTACAACATGATACCATTCAGCCTCAAAAGTACGGATGTCGTGTATCAACGACTAGTAAACCAAATGATCAAAGACTATATTGGGAAAGCCAAAGAGGTTTATATTGAAGACATATTAGTAAAATTAATCCAAGTAATAGATCATCTAAGAAAAACATTCATGACTCTCCGTAGATATAACATGAAGTGGAATTCGACAAAATGCATATCGGAGTTGGATTCGATTAACAAGAAGGATAGCAGCCTTAGGAAGATTCATATCAAAATCTCCAAAGATAAGTCATAAAATCTTTTTGGCGGTAAAAAAAATGGAAGGACTTTGAGTGGACTTCGGATTGTCAACAGGTACAGAAAGATTTGAAGAAGTACTTGGCCAAATAATCGTTGCTCTCAAAACCCTAGGAAGGAGAACGATTGCTAATTTATTAGTAGTTTTAGGGGTCTCAGTAAATACAGTGCTTGTACGGGAAGATAAAAGTACAAAATCAACCATTTATTATATTCAAAAAATATTGTTAGATAGAAAAACTAGGTATCCGTACTTAGAAAAATTTGCCCTGGCACTAAATATAGTTTCTACAAAATTCAAGCAATATTTCAATGTCATTATTTTTTTACAGTTACAACTTTTTAGTTACGTCATAAATCGGGGCTCTCGGGATGACTTGCGAAGTGGACTGTTGAATTTAGCAAATGTGACATTACAACACCATACAACCATCAAATCGGAAGTCATAACCGACTTTGCAGCTGACTTTAGTATGGGCATACTTCCTGAAGCTGAAAATAGGCAATTATATATTCTGAGACAATTCTCGAGTCTGGATCTTCTACATAAATGGGTCTTCAAATGTTAAAAGTTCCGGGTTAGAGACAGCGCTCATTGCACCTATCAAGAAAATAATGATTATTCATAAAATATTATTTTATTACTTATAATGAAGCCAAGTATAAAGCTATAGTTGTAGAGCTCGAATTAGCCCAAGAATTAAGAAAAACAAAATATTGATCTAAATAATGATTCTCAACTTGTGATCCATCAAATTCATGGAATATATGTAGCCCGAGGAATCCTATAATGACTCGGACGATCATTTTGAGTAATGAAGCCATGTTCCCTATGTATGTCTTATTCTATATTCCTTTGTTGTTATGTGACTTGCCGGGGTGGTTGGTTTGATTCTGGGGATATTTCGAACTTAGTCCCAAGGTTGGAAGTTTAAGTTGAAAGAGTTTACTTCATATGGACTTATGTGTAAACGACTCTAGAATTGAGTTTTGATAGTTTCGACAGCTCTGTATAGTAATTTTGGACTTAGGAGTGTGTCTGAATATCGATTTGGAGGTCTGTAGGTTATTTTGGCATGAATTGGAAAAAGTTAAAAAATTAAAGATTTGGAAAGTTGAGAAGTCTGACCGAGAGTTGACTTTATTGATACCGGGATAATATTTTGATTTTGAAAGTTAGAATAGGTCCGTTGTACTATTTATGACTTGTGTGTACATATTGAGGTCAATCGGAGTTGATTTGATATGTTTTAGCATCGATTATAGAAGTTAGAAATCTATTAATTTCAATAGGCCTGAATTGGAGTGCGATTCGTGTTTTTGATATTGTTTGATGTGATTTGAGATTTTGAGTAAGTTTGTTTCGTATTTCAGGATGTGTTGGTATGTTTTTATGGGGTCTCGAGGGGCCCCGAGTGAGAATCAGATTGATTTCGGATTGAGTTTGTGACTTAAGGAAAATCTACTATTGTTTAGTTCTGGTGCAACCGCACATGTGAAATTTTGGCCGCATGTGTGAAGCCGCAGATGCGTTAGGCTATGCGCAGGTGTGAAGGTAGGCTTGGGACTATTGGACCACAGTTGCGTGAGCGAATCCACATAAGCGGAGTCGCTTCTGCGTGGGGGAGACCGCAGAAGCGGAAGTGAGCAGGAGGTGAGCTGGCCATGTGTTTCTGCAGAAGCGGACTTTGGTGCGCAAAAGCGCATTCGCAGATGCAGTGAGCATCCGCAAGTGCGGTCTTTAGGCCGCAAAAGCGGAAAGGCGGAGTTTAAGTGAGTTCCGTAGATGCGGAGATTTAACTGCAGAAGCGGTTCCGCAGGAGCAGATAGAGGATTGCATGTGCGAAAATCCTGGCAGTGTTATATTTCAAAGGGGTTATGAGTTTTCTTCATTTTTGGTCTTTACAAGCTCAGCTAGTGGCGATTTTTGAGAGGGATTTTACTAGATTTCAAGAGGTAAGCAACTTTTGATCATTTTTATTCATTAATATTGAATACCCATTGAATTTTTCACCTAGATTATATGTTTTTAAGGTGCGATTTGAGGGATTTCTGGTCTATGTTTTTTAGAGTAAGATTTGGGGATTTGAGGTTCGATTTGTGGTCGGAATTCGATAATTTTGGTATGATTGGACTAATTATTGAATATGTGTTCGAATTTTGTGAATTTTTTCGGGTTGCGAGGTGTAGGCCCGGGATTGATTCTTTGGGTTGACTTTTTGAATTTGATTAAAGAACTTAGCTTTATCGTTTGTGATTGATTCCTATAGCTTGCATTGATTATATTAAGTTGTTTGTGACTAGATTCGAGTCATTCGAAGGCCAATTCGCGACGCAAGGGTTTGTAGGAGCATTGAGTTGCGCACTTTGAGGTAAGTAATACTTCTAAACTTGGTAATGAAGGTATGAATCCCTGGAATACGTATTATATGGTTGGTGTTGCGGTGACGCACATGCTAGGTGACAGGGGTGTGGGCGTGAAGGTTAGTCCTGTTACGTATTGAGTACATTAGGTCGATTGTACTCATACTACACTTTGTACTTTGTGTGCATATCCAGGTACATCTGGACGCGGTGATTGCTAGATCTAGTATTAGTACCTACTCGGAGACTTCGAGGTAGCTTCTATGACGCCCGTAGACCTTGATTCTCCTTCCTTTCATTTTATTCCAGAATTGTTCTATTTTCTCAGATAGTTGTATTAGAGTTTAAGACTATGTTAACATTAGTAGCTCATGTAATCCGTGATACCAGGATTTTGGAATTTGTTGTTGTTGAGTTTCGGTCGTATTTATCAGTTATCTATGAGATTTTCCATTGTTGAACTTGTTAAAAATCATATTTTAAAATCAAATGCATAGTTATCATGTGATTGTCGTTTTTTCTAATTTTATGATAGGCTCCATCACGACAGGTTGGAATTTGGGTCGTGACAAAGCAGAATGCAACTTTACCTGCAAAAGGTCGCTAATCTTTTGGCTGAGTTACGGGAGTGGAAGGTAAATCAAATACCCAATAGGAGAATGGAAAGTAATTCAAATTCCACAAGAGAGACATGCAAAGGTATATGTGATGGCGAATCTCGGAAAAACTACTGATATCACAAAAATCAGGAATAACTCATATACACATCTATTTCGATCAGATGAAAAATAAGATAAATATGTGTCTCAACAACTCCGAGTGTATGCTACCTGATACTGCTTTAGAGGTGAATTATATCAGAGAATGTTCAATGGTCTCTTAACTAAATACCTAGGACCTAGAAAAAAATAATATGTGATGCAAGGAATTGATGAAGGAAGTAGTGAAAATCACTCAGTTTATAGGCTTTAAATCGGAAACTCGTCAGAATCAGACATAGCTAGCCTAAATCGGAAGATGACTATATAGACCCTCAGCAACATTTTCAAACCTCTATTGTTTTTGGCCAGATTTAATAAATATCCGACCAAATAGACTAATGCACCGTCTTCATCTTCCTTTTCAAGAAACGAACCAATGAAAAATTAAATCATGAAAGACCATATGCCCGGGGAAAGGCAACGAATTGACAAGACCAGTGTCCGAGTTTTTAGTTCTCATACTTCAAACTCAAACACTGGTGAGACTACTGATACTTGAGGATTAGCTGATTTGGCTTGAGATGGTAAGAAATGAAAATATCTAGGAACAAGATCTACATTAAAGACACGGCACAAGGTTTAGCATACAAAATTTGCAACAACAAGAAGATTTTGGTCAACAAATAAGCTTGTTATGTACCAAAGGTCCAATAGTGACCATTTTGTCAAAAAATAAGAAAAACCCTTCAAAGTAGTTCATACTTTTAGATCTAAGTTCTATTTTAGCACCAAAGTGGAAATTCATCTCAAAGTACGGAATAAATAATTCAACGCAAAAGTAAAATTTTCATACGAAAAAATAAAGAAAACTAAGCAGAATCATTCTGTTAGAAGGCACAAATGCCCAAAGCAAATAAAATTCAAAAATGTAAAATCCCAAGAATCATCTAATCTCGGAGACACAAAGTCCGGATCAATAGCAACAACTAGAAAGTTGATGGAACAGTCGAAGCATGAGTAACTGAGGGAGTCGTTAAAGTAGGACGGGCATAAGTATCCTCTTTTTCGTTACCTGCATCTGAGTTCTCAAGGGGTTCTTCATTCTCTCCGAAGTTATTTTGTATTCCTTCGAGGAATATAATTCCCAAGAGTATCTAGGTATCTTTTGCCACCATCTCAATCAGTCTATTACCTTTATAAAGCATTTATACCTCAAATAGTGTTTAACCAATTCTTCAAAGATACATAATTTTAAATTATCTCAATATGCTCCAAAAGCTCTTAGAATTGCTTGGCCAAGTTCGCTTAATCAACAATATTTCGGGCGAACTCTTACGCACCCTTAGAAACAACCACTAAATCATTCAGATAGGCGTCTAATGCAAGGTTATCATTACAAAGACTGAAGATTGGTTAAAAAATTACTTCTGTATATTTTTTGCACAAAAGATTAATCTACGCCTTGATCTCTGCACATATATATGCAATCGGAACAAAGTTCACTTCAAACAAACATGTGATTTATATTTGGTCGGACTATGACAATTCAAGTAAAGCATATAAGCTTTTCGTAACGGCTTATTGTATTATTTTTTGGATATATTATCCCATTTTATTAGTCAAGTCTATTAAAATGACTTACTCGGATCGATTATCCCATGTTAATGAAAATTTCAAGTATCATTTTTATTATCCGGGCATGTGTTATTTTTTACTTGGAAGTATTTACATATACTCCGATTCGGATTCAGCATACGATTAGACTAAATATTTCCTAGGGTCAATCCCATTTTACTTTACGCCTTTATTCAAGATCGATATCCCCTTAGATTAAAGTTATGTTGGGATTAATATTCCCTTAGACTCAATATCTATCGGGATCTATATTTCCTTAGCTCAATATCCTATCAGGATCAAAATTTTCTTAGACTCAATGTCCTATAGGGATCAATACGCTCTTAGACTTAAAGTCATATTGGGTCAAGATTTTTTAAGACTAAAAAGTCATATCAATTCAATCTTATCTTATGCATAAAAAATAATGCATCCAAAAAAATATTTCAAGTCTCTAAGACTAAACTAAGACTAAACATGACCACTCGAATAAAAGCTTAATAGCCCAATAGAGACATTCCAAGAACTACATCACAAAAAGATCCATCAGGACCCAGATTAGCAAATTGAAAAGCCAATGGAGCAACTTGGGTTTGATCAACTTGAGGAGCCGAGGATGTAAGATGTGATTCAGTGTCTTCTTCCTCTTCAAACTCATCCGATTCGTTTGAAAGCGCCTCTTCCTTCGAGGAGTCTCTTCCGAAGGTAGACGAGTTTATGACCTGCTGGATTTTCTCCACTCCCAGTTTAGCTTCCTCAATTCCCTTTCAAGTACAAAAACAAACTATGGTTCAAGGCATAATAGCCCAAAAGAGACATTCCAAGAACAACATCACAAAAAGAACCATCAGGACCCAGATTAGCAAATTAAAAAACCGATGGAGCAACTTGGGTTTGATCTACTTGAGGAGTCGAGGATGTAAGATGTGATTTAGTGTCTTCTTCCTCGTCAAACTCATTCGGTTGGTTTGAAATATCCTCTTCCACTTGCACGGGTTTCCTACAGCAGTTATTCCAGTTATCCAGCACAGTCTCGGTATGCGTAGCCACGCCCGCAGAGGGGTTGTTATGAGTGTGGTGATATTAGGTACATCATGAAAGATTGTCCCAGACTCAAGAGAGTCGGATTTCATCAGGGCACTCAGGCTATGGGCTCCGTTCCAGTTGCTACTTCACATGCACAGCCAGTTAGGGGTAGAGGACAGGCGGGTAGAGGGCGCCCTAGAGGGGGAGGCCCGGCCCGTTGATATGCTTTCAGTGGTAAGGCTGAGGTCGTTACACCAAATTGTGTTGTTACAGGTATGGTTTCGATTGTTATAGAGGAGCATCATTGTTATTTTGATTTGCTTCTGCTTATCGGTATGAGTCCTCTTATCTTACTTCACATATGAGTGAGTTTCGTGATTTTGTACTCTACTTATGTGTTTTCCCCTGTTGGAAGATGCTATAGTAGTAGCCCGTGTCTATCATTTTATTTTGTTCACTATTGAGAGTTATGAGGCTATAAGTAACTTTCTGTTACTTATTACGGTAGGTTTTGATGTAATTTCTGGATAGTTTGGCTATAATTTGTGATTTAGATGCCCTACCGGTATGCAGAGTTCGTTACGTGTTGTGATTTTATTTCGCGGAATTGAATTACTGGATAGTTTTGGTTGGTATGATGTGTATTCTACTTTTGATTCAGAGCTGAGGATGGGATCCTCACATTTTCATGCAGTTTGATATGTTTGGACTGGGTTGCGTGCCGCGGTGAAAGTATATTTGGATGAGATCCTTGTGATGATTAGTTAATATGTTTTGATTCTCCCTTGTGGAATTAACTCGTAGTATGGTACTGGTAGGGAGTTGTGCCTATCAAGCTTGCTTGATAGTTCTCTCACGTGTTTCTCTTTGCATATTTAGTCATTTTCGCATTATGCTTATTAGGTTTTAACTTGCGAGGTGTGTGCCCAGGTGGCGTTAAATGCGACTTGTTGATTTGAGTGAATGGTTATAGGATCTTCATGTTTTTTGCATTGTTATCGGTGTTGTGAAGGTTTGGAATAGGGTTCTAGCTAATATGAGGTTAATTGCCGGTGCTAGATTTGATTATGGGCAGCTATTGTGGCCAGAGTTTTTATTATGGGCATATGTGTGATGTGACACGTCGTGTGGTTATACCTTGTGGGTGTAGGCATGAGTTGTTGCAGCTAGTTGAGGCTGACACCGTGTGTTGATGTAGGAATTGGGCCTTTGGGAAATGATCAAATGGTGAAAATTTTGGTTCTAAGGTGTATAAGTGTGGGTGGAAGGAATAATTTTCAGTTGAGATGGTGTTGTCGGGCCTATATGGATTGGGGTGACGTGGGATCACCCGCATGTATATGTACGGTAAGTTCATTCAGTGATTTGATGACTTCAGAACGGTTCTTGGCACGTTCGATGACGAACGTTTGTTTAAGAGGGGGAGGATGTAATGACCCGATTGGTCATTTTGAGAATTAGAGTCCCGTTTAGTGGCTTAAAATCTCGAGCAGCTTCATATTCTGTTTTATGACTTGCGTGTGTTATTGAGTTTGGATTTCGGATGATTCGGGATTGATTTGGAAGGATGATTCTTGTTTTAGAAGCTTAAGTAAAAAAATATTGACCGGAGTTTGACTTTTGTGTAGACGACTTCGGAATGGTGGTTTGATGATTCCAATAGCTTCGTATAGTGATTTTTGACTTAGGAGTATGTTCGGATTTGGAATTGGAGGTCCGTAGGTTAATTTGATGCATTTTGGCAAAAATGGGAAAGTTGAAGGCTTGGAAGGTTAAGAGGTTTGACCGGAAGTTAACTTTATTGATATCGGGTTCGGATTTCGATTCCGGGAGTTGGTATAGATCCGTTGTGTCATTTGAAATTTGCATGCCAAATTTGACGTCATTCCGGGTTAATTTGATACGATTCGATGTGAGTTGTAGAAGTTTAAAGTTCATAAGTTCATTAAGTCAAATTTGAGGCGAGTTTCGTGATTTTGATGTTGATGATGTAATTTGAGGCCTCGAGAAGGTCCGCGTTATGTTATGAAACTTGTTGGTATATTCGAACGGGGTCCCGGGGGCCTCGGATGTATTTCGGACAGGCTACGGGTCATTTCTCCAGGTTATTGGACTACTGATTTGCTGGTGCCTAATGTCCTTATTCGCGATCGCGAAGGTCCAGCCGCGATCGCGTAGGTTGTTTGGTGGGTGACCCTTTTTTCCTTATTCGGGTTCGCAGTGACTGGTTCGCGATTGTGTACGTGTGAGTTCTGCTTCATTGCATTCACAGTAGTTGTATCGCGATCGCGTAGTGGGCGACCATACTGGGGAGGCCGGTACTTTGTTCTTCGCATTCGCATAGATATGTTCGCGATCGCGTTAGCTGAGGTAGTGATGAACCGCGTCCGCATCCCTTGTTCCGCGTTCGCGTAGTGCTTTTGTAGGGGGCAATGTTATTTCTTCTTCGCGATTGCGTAGTACATTCTTTTGGGAAGTTGATGTTTCTTCTTCACGATCACATTATTATTTCCGCGATCGCGATGTGCAAATGCCTGGGCAGCATATATTAATTCCCAAATCAAGGGTTTTGTTCCATTTATCATTTTTTGAGCTAGAGACCTCGGATTTGAACGATATTTGAGGGGTTCTTCACGTGTTGGATTGGGGTAAATGTTCTTTACCCGAATTTGATTTTATTTCATGATTCCATCTTTATTTTTATCATTAAATTAGTGATTTGAGTTGGGAAAAAATGAGAATTTTGTGAAAACTTTCAAAAATGTAAAATGATGATTTGAAGGACGAATTTATATCGGAATTGGATAAATTTGATATGTTTGGACTCGTATCAGAATGGATATTCGGATTTTATAAAATTTGTCGGGTTCCGAGGTGCGAGCCCGGGGTTGACTTTTGGGCTGACTTTTTTAGTATTAATTAAAGATTAAAATTTTATTATCCGAAATTATTTCCTATAGTTGTTATTTATAATATTAAGTTATTTTGGCTAGGTTTGAGTGGCTCGAAAGTTGTTTCAAACAAGAAGGTCATTTTAGAGTATTGGCCTAGCTTCTTTGAGGTAAGTATCTTGCCTAACTTTGTATGGGGGAACTACCCCTTAGGATTTGAGTCGTTTGTGCTATTTGTGTCATGTGAAAGCCGTGTACGCGATGTGACGAGTACGTACCCAGGCTTATATGTGGAAATTGACCGGTCTAGACTCTTAGGCATCTTTTATGTACTTATTTGGAATTGTTAGCACATGTTATATCTTTATTTCGTCATGTCTAATATCACATGCTTTATTTGAAGTTATCATTACATGTCACATTCTTTACTTATCGAGTTTTCTCTTATGTGCTTTATTTGGAGTTGTTATCACTTTTATCATTATGTGATTTCTTTTATTGTGGAGCTACTCTTAGTTGAAATTTTTGTCACATGATATCCTTTTGTTGTCGGATTGTTCTCATGCATTTAGACGTAGTACTAGTTCGTGCCATCTCCTTTATCGTTAGCCTAATTCATACACTAGAGTCCGAAGTTTTTCCATTTCATGGAAGTACTTTCACTATCGAGGTTATCCTTAAACAATTAATAGAAATTGAAGTTATCGAGAGTCATTAATCTGTTCTAATTGAAGTCGTATTTAAAGGGTGTGTTATTCCTTGTTGAGTTACTTTTCTGTTCATTTTGTTGTTGTTAAGATTCTATATATATTGTGTTGAGTTGTGGGCTATTTGTTGTTAAAATATTGATATTGTTGAATCTTTGGAAAGGTTGTAGCCTATGGGCACTTGTGATACGAATTGTTATGATGTCTTGTTGTGATGATAGAACATGTGAATTGTTGTGTGGTTTGGTTGTTGTTATGCGTAGTATAAGTGTGGCATTTCACCGTTGTTGAATGTACGAAGTGATACGGGTGGCTATAGGAGAGATAAGGGTGGCTAATGATAATTGTCAAGGCGGAGTGATACGGCTGGCTAACAGAGAGATAAGGGTGGCAATGTCAGGGGTGATGTGTGATGGTTTGGATACATTGTGTTGGTGATTTTCGTGTGATTATGTGCTTTTTCTTGTGTTTGTCATACACCTTACCTTACTTGCTCTATTATTTCGATGAGATATTTGATGTCTTTGATATTACTTGGTGAGTTGGGTTGCAGTTGTACACTTGCACAAGCATACACAGTAGCATACCACTTATACTAGCTCAGAAGTATGAAACTTGACATTTATTGATTACGCCCACGTGTTTTTGAATTATTTATTTCCGTTTGATATTGAGCCCATGACCATGCCGGGAGAATTGTGAAATGAGATTTGTGGAATGATAAACCAATCATAAAAAGACGCTAAAGATCCAGAGCAAACACTTACTAAAATCCATTTTCTACACCCCTTCAGAATGGAAATCAACCGCAACATCTCTGAAATCAGTATGGTCATGGGAGAACCGCACAAGCTGAAACAATGGTGGAGGAATATTCACCGAGATCATGGAGACGAAATCATGACGCACTTAGGAGCATTGACTGCCTTACTGAATGTTCGGGCCGACAAAGTTCTCATCAAGCTATTGATAGAATTCTGGGATCCAGCCAAAGTGGTTTTCAAGTTCGTTGACTATGAGTTAGTGCCAACACTGGAAGAAGTCACCAACTTCACATAGCTACCATTCACCAGGAGAAAGCCAGTACTCTCGGTTACCATGCCCGGCCACAGGTTCCTCGATGCCTTGGGTTTAGTAGGCAACCGAAATATGAGAAACTTTGAAGATGGGTGGGTAAGCTTAGACTAATTGTTTGATAGGTGTGGACATCGAGAGAGCTGCAAATGACAAATGGGGGAGTTTTAGTGTGATCAAGCTACCTGAGAAAGTCTCCGCCCCATAACCTTCTCCTTGGCGTTTCTAGGACTACTGGTTTTCCCATAGAGGAGAGGATGAATCAGTATCAACTTACTACTTATGGTCTTGGCAACACTCTAAGGTAATCTTCAAGTCACCTTGGTGCCTATGATATTAGCGGAAACACTCCGAGCTTTGTCTGCTTGTTCCAGAGGGTACGACTTCTTCAAGGGTTACAATTTGTTACTTCAAATATGGTCCACAGAGCACTTATTCCAAAGAAAGACCACTATCGACTACTTTGTAGGTGTTAGTAATATGATTAGTAGTCACAATGAGAGAATGAGGCACTCGGTCTCACCGCATGGACAAGAGGAATGGAGAGAGATGTTGACGCACCTAAGTGGAGAATGGATAAACTGGAAGCTTTCGTGGTTGAGCGGCAGGGCGATTCTAAGGACCCCTGGGAAGTACTTCATAGAGCTGATAGGACTCGAAGGCATTCGGTTGTATGCACCCCTATGAGTTCTCCGGTAGTTTGGTCTGAACTAAGATGTACCCCCTTTGGTGGAGAATGGCTCCGTACGAAGAAGACCATAATGGGCAGATCCTGATCCCAAGGGTAAGAAAACTCCAAGAGGAGTGGGATGACCTAATTATGATGTCAATAGGTCAGAATGCATGGTGCACCCCAAAAGACCTTTTCTGGATAAATGAAGAGGATGAGATGGCCCTACCAAGAAAAGAAGGAGTGGCCTAGTTAGAAGATGTGGTAGCAGCCTTACAAATATATCACGAGATTCTGCCTCATTATCTTGTAACCACCTCCATGCATCGCCAAGTGATCCCAGAGGCAGTTGATCATATGCTACCACGTCCGGAGGATGATGATCGAGTGGTCGAGTATATACAAATTTAATCTAAAACAGAACCAGAAGAAGATCCTGATGAAGATCCCGAATTCAATGATGATGAAGAAGAAGAATTTGAGGAAGACCCAGAAGAAGAACCTGAGGAAGAAGATATGGAAGATGATTCCGGGGATGGATACTAGCGGCTTGTTGATTTCCCCCTTCCTTTCCCTATCTTACACCCTTTATATTGTACCCATTTCATTTCCCTAAGGGAAAGTCTATAAGCCCATGTATTCTTGTGGATGTTGGAAAAATATTGTAATCATCGCTCTCGCCTGTTACAATCCAAATATTATTAATGAAAAATGAAAAAAAAATAAAGTTTGCTCCCGATCTAAACGTGTCAAAATCTGATTGTTTGTCAAATATTCGTGACATATGCCCACCTCCGGCAAAGAGAGTTCCCTCACACATTAGGAAACGTGCTTACTTGAATACGTAAACTAACTGCTCTATGTGCTCATATTTGTGCAAACACTGAAACTGACTTCTACTCTTCTTTTCTTTTCTTTACTTGCATTACTTTATTATTATTCCCCAAAATAGAGGTTGGTTTGTATTGACTCAAAAAATCGGCTGAACCACCATACAACTTGAGATCCAAAGGGAAGTTGTCTGCCACTGATGACCCGACTGAAAATGCTTTGGTTATAGCTAACAACCCGGGGCAATCAGGAGAAAAGAATTATACTCGGAACGATGAACACGTTGCTAGGATGGCACAAGAGATGGAATCCTTAAGAGAGGAGGTACAACATATTCGGGAACTAGCACATCTAGCCGTAATAACGCTCCCACAACCACCCTGCTTCCCTTCACTTCACTCGATCCCCGATCACTTTCCTTCAACTACCTGCCAAGAAAACAATACCCCAACTACAATCACTACAACCCAGATTATACCCACAGTAAACCCTGCAAACCCACCAAACCCTACCATACATACCTCTTATGTACCAAATTATGTTCAGACACCACAAAACTAACTGGTCGCTACCAATACAGTTCATACCCCTCCTCGTGACAACGTCACCTTTGCCAACAATCAAAACCAGAACATATACACACAAGCGATATGTTCCACCCATATATGTTGCTTCAGAACCCACCTTCACAGCGCCCGTCACGGTCAGGTTGCCTTATGAAATTGATCAATATGCTAAAATGGAGAGGGAAGAAAAGTATAAAGAGTAAGAGTCGGTATCCGAACAGTTACGAGCATTAAGGAAACAAATGAAGAAGCTTCAGGTCACTCGAGGGAGCAAGAGCCTAGATTACGATGATTTGTGCATACGCCCTGATGTGGACATGTTAGTAAGGTACAAGCCTCTGAAATTTAAGATTTTTGATATGACAGGTGATCCCCCTGTATACGTGAGAGCATACTGCGACAAGCTGGTTGGAGTAGGAAGGAATGAGAAGTTTAGGATGAAGCTATTTATAAGGAGTTTGACAGGAGAGGAACTCACATGAAACACCCGCCAAGACCCCAGAAACTGGAGAGAATGGCAAGATATGGTAGAAGACTTCATGAACCATTTCTGGTTCAACACATAAATTACTCTAGACAGGTTCACCCTAGTGAATTTGCAGAAGAAGCCATAAGAAGCATTTCAAGAGTATGCACGTCGATGGTGGTCAGAATTTGTTAGAGCCCAATCACCATTAGACGACAATGAGTTGACTAAATACTTCATTAGGGCCTAAGAAGGAATCCAATTTGAAAAGATGATGGGCATGATGGGGTAGAACTTCCCCGAACTTGTTAAGATGGGAGACTTTTTAGAGGAAGGCATCAAGTCTGGCAAGATACAATCCATGGCCACATTGCAAGTAGCCAGCAAAGCAATTCAGTCTGGCTCGATAAGCAGTGGAAAGAAGAAGGAAGAAGTATCAGCAATCGTTCCCTACTACCAGTCCAGTTCACCCCACGAAAACAACTCCTACTCTCTCAACACCCATTCTCCATACCAACCTACCTATGCTCCAGTATACAACACACAAACCATACTATAATCCCTAACCTCAGTATAACCCACCTCGCTCCCACATATATCCTAATCCACCACGACCATACGCTCCAGTTCAAACCATCATCCATTAAAATCGACCCACCTGTGCATCCTGACCTCGCAAAGAGGTACCAGAAACTATACTCCGATTGCTGAACTCTTAGCCCAATTGTTTGAGAGGCTAAGAAGAGTTGGCTTGATATATCCAGTAGATGGGAGGTTTCCTGAGCATCCTTTAAAATACTTTGATGCAACAAAATGGTGTGTGTCTACCATTCAGGTGTACCGGGACATGATATCGAGGATTGCATCAAATTGAAGAATGAAATTGAGTTGCTGATCAAATATGGAGCCATTCAATGCTCTCCAGCTTAGCCAAATGTGAACCGTAACCCACTGCCGAAACACAGGAACTAAGGAGATAATATTATCGTTTTGGATAAAGAGTATGACTAGAATGGGACTATCATCACAATTGGCAACATCGAGGCTGCAAGGGTTCCACCCCGAAGAACTCTATTGATCACTGTACAATTGAAACCCCAGTGATGGTCTAGACATACCAACGTCAGTACACCATTGCCATCAAGAATGAGGAGGATCAGGAATACAAGACAGTCCCGTAGACGTACCAGCAGAAAGGAAAAGGCAGGATGATGGATTCCATAGTGGCTCATAGAATGACCAGGTCAGGAAGGTGTTACGCTCCGAAGGAGGTAAACCGAGGAAATTCAGGAAGATAACAAATCCAGAGGAGGAAATAACAGATGTTGAGGCTGCAAAATTTTGGAATAAGATGTCAGATAAAGAATATTCCATAGTGGAACAATTGAAGAAAACTCTCGCACATATATCAATCATGGATCTTCTAATGAGTTCCTACAGTCATAAAGATGCTTTAACGAAGGTGTTAAGCGGAGTGAGTGTGTCAAGTAACACTACCAGCGAGGCGTTGGTAGCAACCATCGGGAAGATATGCGAGGCGAACATGATCACTTTCCGAAGAGATGAACTTTCAGTAGAGGACATGGGTCACTACAGAGCCCTACACATTACAGTCAAGTACATGGATAAAGTGGTGTCCAGAGTACTTGTTGACGGAGGATATGGAGTCAATATCTGCCCGCTCTCTACTCTACGAGAGTTGGGTATTCATTTGAAAGAAGTGAAATAAAGCCATGTAAGAGTGAGAGCTTTTGATGGATCGCAGAAAGACGTCACTGGAGAGATCTACTTAGCTCTGCATATTGGACCTGTCGAATTCCCAATACTATTTCAAGTAATGGACATTTCATCCTCATGCAACCTGTTGCTGGGAAGACCTTGGATACATATGGCAGGGGCAGTTTTGTCCACCCTCCATCAGTACATAAAATTAGAGTGGGGTTGCCAAGAGATTGTAATTCACGGTGAATGGAGACAGTAAGCTTATCTAGAACATGCAGTTCCGTTCATAGAAGGATTGGATGGGGTCACCTTTCATGCGGTCGAAATCATGCATACCACAGAGATAGAGAAGACTGAGCAGAATTTGAGTATGCAGTCGCCATATAGATCAAAGATGGTTACATGAGAAATGATAAAATACGGATACCGACCAGGTACCGGTCAGATGGGATAACAAAGCCGATTTAGCGAAGGGGACAGAAGGGTAGGGCTAGCTTAGGGTATCAACCTCCAACTGGGAAGACTTACACCGGTGGCTTTGGGAAGAAAGCTTTTATGCCAGAGCGTGTTCCGGGTTTGGGTCAGAGCTCAACACTAGAGGACGTCATCATTGATTGAATGGGAAAACTATTCATTACTATGATCGAGGAATGTTGCGACAAAGTTGATATCAAGACACCGACCATTCGGGATGCCAAATCAGGAGAGGGCTTGCAGAATTGGACCGCCAGCCCTTCTCTAGTTCGTCGGGAGTCTTGGTAGTGTGGAACTGTAGTAATTTAAAAACAATGCACAGTCAATTGAGGCCTGAATTGTGCATGTACTGTTTTGTCAAATTGCCTCCTTTAATGCTTAGACGTTCCCCTTTTGATGAAATAAGAGAATTACTTTCTTAAAATCATTGCAAACTTATTTATTGCTTTATTTATACTTAGATTTTCTTTTTAGTAATCAAACTGATAAAAACCCGCGTTTCGCGATTATGACATTTAACGAAACCCTCGGGCAAAACAATCCAGACTACAAGGAGTACGACGAAATCATGATGCCAGATAATCTCCCACAAGAGATCGATAAGTTGGAATGCTAGAAAAAGCCTATCCTTGAAGAGGCAAAAGTAATCAACTTGGGAAGCGAAGAAGATGTGAAAGAAACTCGAATCAGCATCCACCTAGAAGCAAAACAAAAAGAAGAACTGATCGAGCTCCTACAATAATTCATCGACATGTTTGCGTGGTCATATGAAGACATGCTGGTATTGAGTACCGACATTGTACCACATCGATTGCCCACTGAACCTGCCAGACCTCTAGTTAAACAAAAACCCAGAAAGTTCAACCCAAATTTGAGTTTGAGGATAAAAGAAGATGTGTCAAGCAGATAGAGACAAACATGGTGAGAGTCACCAATTATCCCACATGGTTGGCAATTATTGTACTATTACCAAAGAAAGATGGGAATATTAGGATATGTGTGGATTATCGAGATCTTAACAAGGCCAGTCCAAAGGACGATTTTGTGGATTGTTTCACCGTGTACCACCAGATCCTGATACATGAAGAAGATGTAGAGAAGACAGCATTCACCACGCCATAAGGAGTTTATTGCTACAGAGTCATGCCGTTCGGCCTTAAGAACGTCGGTGCTACTGACATGAGGGCCATGACGACCCTCTTTCATGACATGATCCATAAGGAGATCTAGGTATATGTGGACGATGTCATCATCAAATCTCCAAAGGGTGCAGAACATTTGGATGGCCTGAAGAAGTTTTTCGAATGTTTGCGGTGCAACAGTTTGAAGTTGAATCCCGCAAAATGTACATTCATAGTCCCCGTCGAAAAATTGTTAGTTTTCATCGTGAGCATGAAAGGGATAGAATTGGATCCTTCAAATATCAAAGCCATTCAAGATATACCGCCGCCTAAGAGCAAGAAGGGCGTGATGAGTTTCCTTGGCAGATTAAACTACATCAGTAGATTCATAGCCCGATCTACGATATTTTACGATCCTATCTTCAAGCTGATGATATAGGATGCTGCTACAAAATGGATAGAAGTGTCAGAAATCTTTCAACAAGATCAAGGGGTACTTGTCAAATCCACATGTGTTGGTTCCCCCTGATCCCAGGAAGCCACTGTTACTATACTTGTCTATTTTTGATAATGCATTTGGATGCGTGTTGGAATAACACGATGAGACCGGGAGGAAAGAGTGGGCTATCTACTACGTGGAAAGAAGTTTACACCGTGTGAAGCCAAATATACTTTGATAGAGCGGACCTGCTGTGCTTTGACTTAGATCACCTAGAAGTTAAGACATTACATGTCGGCATACACCACACATCTAATATCTCGGCTCGACCCGATCAAGTACATCTTCTAGAAGCCGATGCCTACAGGAAAACTGGCCAAATGGAAAATTCTTCTCACTGAGTTCGATATTGTGTACGTAACGTAGAAGGTCATAAAAGGTTAAGCATTAGATGAACACCTTACAAAGAATCCAGTGGACAAAGACTTCGAGCCGCTCGCTACTTACTTTCCGGATGAAGAAGTGTTGTTCACAGGAGAAGACATCGCAAAGTCATACCTAGGATGGAGAATGTTCTTCAACGGAGAAACACATTTTAAAGGAATGGGAATTGGGAAGTCTTAATTTAAGAATCAGGACAGCATTACCCGGCATCAGCAAAGATAAGGTTCCCTTGCACTAATAATATGGCTGAATATGAAGCATGCATCCTCGGGATTAGGATGGCAGTCGACATGAACATCAACAAGCTTCTGGTTATAGGAGATTCTGATCTACTGATACATCAAGTCCAAGGTGAATGGACTACCAAGAATGTCAATATCCTTCCATACCTGCATTGCGTGAAAGAGCTATGCAAGAAGTTCATCAAGATCGAGTTCAGACACATTCCCAAAATCGAGAACGAGCTTGCTGACGCTCTCGCAACCTTGTCATCCATGATCCAACATCTAGATAAGAATTACATCGACCATATTGAGATAGAGGTTCGCGATTAGCATGCGTACTTGTCACGACCCAAACTAACCTCTGTCGTGATGGCGCCTATCGTGGAACTAGGAAAGCCAACTCATTTCAAAAACAAACCGATATTTTCATTTCAAAGATAATTTCCATGTTATTTAACAAAATAAAACCTTCGTAAAGGAGTTCAAATCAAAGTAAAAGTGTGGAAGAGAAAGCCCGACATCGGGGTGTCACTAGTCATGAGCATCTACTACAATCTGTCTAACAATATCAAGACTAATTCTATCTGGAAAATAGCTAAATACAACTAAAGGAAGATAAGAGGGAGAAGAGCAGGGCTGCGTTCGCCAGGCAGCTACCTAGCTATTCCCGGGAGAATCTGCAATCAGAACAATCAACAACCTCTACCGTGTCCAGCTACACCTGGATCTGCACACAAGGTGCTGGGAGTGACTTGAGTATGCCAATTCAGTAAGTAACAACAATAAATAAAGACTGAGAAGTAGTGACGAGCAATAAAGCATATAACATTCATATTGGGAAATCTCAGTAAAATACCACATGCTTTTAAAATCAGGGTTTGAATCAAAACATCTCGTTTAACCCAGTTCCAGTAAACAAAAATCATTTAAATATATTTTTCAATAGTTTTCAGACAGAGAAAAAATGCAAAGGTGAGCAAAAATGATGAAATCATAAACAGCCCCTCGGGCAAACCTCACAATCACTCTTGCCACTCGGGCATACCTCACAATCACTCTTGCCACTCGGGAATACCTTACAATCACTCATGCCTCCCAGTCACTCAGCACTCGGCACTCGGTACTCGGCACTCACACTCAGTAGGTACCTGCGCTCACTGGGGGTGTCTACAGACTACGGAGGGGCTCCTTCAGCCCAAGCGCTATAATCTGCACTGATAACTCACGTGCTGCACGGACAACTCACATGCTATAATAATAAAGTATGTTGCAGGCGGGCAGCCCCGATCTACACTCATCCTCACAATCAGTCCCTCGGCCTCACTCAGTCATAAACCTCTCAAGCCACTTGGGCATTTCAGTAAAAACAGGGCATTCAGCCCAAAATAATATTTATATGCATAAAAATAGAGTCATAAAACTGAGTTATGCAGTAAACAAGTATAACCATGACTGAGTATAGATTTTCAATAGAGAACAATGAGAGGATAGTAAGAAAAGGCCCCTAAGGGTCCAAACAGCATTGGCACGAGGCCCAAACATGGCATTCAGCCCAATTTATAGAAACTCTGTCTAAAACATATAAGTATCATATAGTTTCAACAAAATATGCAACTTTACATTTGCTACGGGACGGACCAAGTGACAATCCCCAACAGTGCACGCTCACACGCCCGTCACCTAGCATGTGCGTCACTAAAAATAGTAGAATGATACAAAATCCGGGGTTTCGTACCCTCAGGACTAGATTTACAATCGTTACTTACCTCGAACAGGTCAAATCTCTACCCTGCAATGCTCTTACCTCTGGAATCGGCCTCTAAAGGCTCCGAATCTATTCACAATCAGTACAATACCATCAATACGCGCTAATGGAATAAATTCCATAGGAAAAGCTACAAAAATTAGACCAAAACCCGAAATTGGCTCAAACTCAGCCCCCGGGCTCACGTCTCGAAATCTAACAAAATTCACAAAACTAGAAAGCTCAGTCACTCACGAATCTAACCATTCCAAATTCATCAAAATCCGACATCGTTTGGTCCTTCAAATCCTTAAATTACTCTCCAAATATTCCAAGCCCTAACCCCTCATTTTCACTAATTACAATGATTAAACAACGAAAAATCACCATATATACAAGTATTAGGGCTCAAGTAACTTACCTCAATGAAACCCCCTTGATTCCCTCTTCAAATCGCTCCCAAAAGCTCCAAAACCGAATAGAAATGGTGAAGAATGCACCAAAATACGCGAAGTGTGCAATATGTGCACTCTGCCCAGGCTTCTCGCACTTGCGGCCATTTACTCGCACCCGCGCGACCGTACCTACGGTCTAAGGAGCCGTGCCTGCGCAACTCACATTTCTGCCTAATCTCCGCATCTGCGGCAAACTAGTCGCACATGCGCTTGCGCACCTGCGCATGGCGTGCCGCATCTGCAAAGCCTGTCCAGCATTCCCATCTCCACATCTGCGCCCCAGGTTTCGCACCTGCGGGCTCGCAGATGCAAACTCCAACTCGCATCTGCGCAACCTACCTAGCCCAGCATTGCCCGCACCTGCGAACTCCCTATGCGCACCAGCGGCCTCGCATCCTGTGACTCTTTCTTCCGCAGGTGCGAAAATAGCAGTAGCAGCTGCTTCAGCTGCATTTTCCAACTTCGACAAATTCCGTTAACCACCCGGAATCACCCCGAGGCCCTCGGGACCTCAACCAAAAATACCAACAAGTCATATATCAACATACCAACTTAGCCGAACCTTCGAATCACTCAAAACAACATCAAATCATCAAATTACCCTCGGATTCAAGCCTAAAAACTTCTAAATTTCCAAATTCGGCAACTGATGCCGAAACCAACCAAATCACGTTCGAATGACCTCAAATTTTGCACACACATTACAAATGACACTACGAACCTACACCAACTTTCGGAATTCCATTCCGACCCCGATATCAAATTTTCCACTGCCGACCGAAATCGCCAAATTTTTAATTTCGCCAATTCAAGCCTAATTCTACCACGGACCTCCAAATCACATTCCGGACATACTCCTAAGTCCAAAATCACCTAACGGGGCTAATTGAACCATCAGAATTCAAATCCGAGATCGTTTACATATAGGTCAACATCCGATTGACTTTTCCAACTTAAGTTTCTACTTAAGAGACTAAGTGTCTCAATTCACTTTGAAACCACTCCGGTCCCGAACCAACTAACCCGATATAACATAATATAGCTTAATAATACAAAAAGAAGTAGAAATGGGGAAAATGGGGCTATAACTCTCGAAACGACCGGTCGGGTCGTTACATCCTCCCCCTCTTAAACATCCGTTCATCCTAGAACGGGTCTAGAAACATACCTGGAGTCTCGAATAGGCGTGGATATCTGCTCTGAATCTCCCGCTCAGTCTTCCAGGTGGCCTCCTCCATAGGCTGACCTCTCCATTGCACCTTCACTGAAGCTATATCCTTTGACCTCAACCTTCGAACTTGCCGATCCAAAATAGCCACCGGCTCCACATCATAAGTCATATCACTCTCCAACTGAACCGTGCTGAAATCCAAAACATGGGACGAATCTCCAATATACTTCCGGAGCATGGAAACATGAAACACCGGATGCACACTCGACAAGCTGGGTGGCAAGGCAAGCTTATAAGCCACCTCCCCTATCCTCTGAAGCACCTTAAAAGGCCCAATGAACTGGGGGCTCAACTTGCCTCTCTTCCCAAACCTCATAACACCCTTCATGGGTGATACCTTCAGCAAAACCTTCTCCCCAACCATAAAAGACACATCACGGACCTTCCTATCCGCGTAGCTCTTCTGCCTAGACTGCGCTGTGCGAAGCCGCTCCTGAATCAATTTCACCTTATCTAATGCGTCCTGGACCAAGTCTGTAACTAAGAGCCTTGCCTCACCCGACTCAAACCATCCAGCCGGAGATCTACACCTCCTCCCATATAAAGCCTCGTACGGAGCCATCTGAATACTCGACTGATAATTGTTGTTGTATGCAAACTCCGCGAGTGGCAAAAACTGATCCCATGAACCCCCAAAGTCAATGACACAAGCACGCAACATGTCCTCCAATATCTGAATAGTGCGCTCGGACTGCCCGTCCATCTGAGGGTGAAAAACTGTGCTCAACTCAACCTGAGTACCTAACTCTCGCTGCACGGCCCTCCAAAACTGCGATGTGAACTGAGTACCCCTATCTGAAATGATGGAAACTAGGACACCATGCAGGCGAACGACCTCTCGGATGTAAATCTCAGCCAACCGCTCTGGAGAGTAAGTAGTACTAACTGGAATGAAGTGCGCGGACTTAGTCAGTCGATCCATAATAACCCAAATAGCATCAAACTTCCTCGATGTCCGTGGGAGCCCAACTACAAAGTCCATGGTGATCCACTCCCATTTCCACTCTAGGATCTCTAATGTCTGAAGCAAGCCACCCAGACTCTGATGCTCATACTTATCCTGCTGACAGTTGAGACACCGAGCCACAAACCCAACTATATCTTTCTTCAGCTGCCTCTACCAATAGTGCTGCCTCAAATCCTGGTACATCTTCGCAGTACCCGGATGGATGGAATACCGCGAGTTGTGGGCCTCCTGAAGAATCAACTCTCGAAGCCCATCTATATTAGGCACACATATCCAGCCCTGCATTCTCAGCACGCCGTCATCACCAATAGTCACATCACTAGCATCACCTCTCTGAACCCTGTCCTGAAGAACGAGTAAGTGGGGGTCATCTTACTGACGCTCCCTGATACGGTCATAAAGAGAAGACCTGGAGACCACACAAGCCAATACCCGACTAGGCTCCGAAATATCCAATCTGACAAGATGGCCCACCAAAGCCTGAACATCCAATGCCAAAGGACTCTCTGCTACTGGAAGATATGCTAAACTCCCCAAACTCTCTGCCCGGCGACTCAAAGCATCGGCCACCACATTGGCCTTCCCTAGATGGTGGTACAAAATAGTGATATCATAGTCCTTAAGAAGCTTCAACCATATCCGCTGACGCAAATTAAGATCCTTCTGCTTTAACAGATACTGCAGACTCCGGTGATCAGTATAGATCTCACAATGAACCCCATACAGATAATGGCGCCAAATCTTCAACGTGTGAACACTGGCTGCTAACTCAAGATCATGGACAGGATAGTTCTTCTCATGGGTTTTCAACTGGCGCGAGGCATAGACAATCACCCTACCTTCTGCATCAAAACACAACCAATGCCTATCCTCGAGGCATCACAATACACGGTGTAAGAACCTGAAGCTGATGGCAGAACTAACACTGGAGTTGTGGTCAAAGCAGTCTTGAGCTTCTGAAAGCTCTCCTCACATTCATCCGACCACCTGAATGGAGCACCCTTTTGGGTGAATTTGGTCAAGGGCGATGCAATAGATGAAAATCCCTCCACAAAGCGACGGTAGTAACCCGTCAAACCAAGAAAGCTCCTAATCTTTGTGGCTGAGGACGGTCTAGGCCAACTCTGCACTGCCTCTATCTTCTTTGGATCCACCTGAATACCCTCGCTAGACACCACGTGTCCCAAGAATGCTACTGAACTGAGCCAAAACTCACACTTGGAGAACTTTGCATAAAGCTTCTCCTCCCTCAATCTCTGTAATACAATCCTCAAATGCTGAGTGTGCTCCTCCTGGCTACAAGAGTACACAGGATGTCATCAATGAATACAACGATGAATGAGTCCAAATAGAGCTGGAATACACTGTTCATCAAATGCATGAACGTTGCTGGGGCATTGGTCAGCCCAAAAGACATCACCAAGAACTCATAATGGCCATATCGGGTCCTGAAAGCTGTCTTAAGAATATCTAAATCCTGAATCTTCAGCCGGTGATAACTGGACCTCAAATCAATCTTGGAGAACACCCTCGCTCCCTGAAGCTGGTCGAATAAATCATCAATACGAGGCAAAGGATACTTGTTCTTGGCTGTGACCTAGTTCAACTGCCTATAATCAATACACATTCTCATGGAACCATCCTTCTTCTTCACAAATAGAACCGGTGCACCCCAAGGTGACACACTAGGCCGAATAAACCCCTTACCAAGGAGTTCCTGAAGTTGTTCTTTCAATTCCTTCAACTCCACCTGTGCCATACGATACGGTGGAATAGAAATGGGCTGAGTGCCCAGCACCAAATCAATACCAAAGTCAATATCCCTGTCAGGCGGCATGCCTGGCCGGTCTGCATGAAACACATCCTGAAAATCATGTACCACCGAAACAGAATCAATGACAGGAGTCCCTACACTAACATCCCTCACAAAAGCCAAATAAGATAGGAAACCTTCTCAACCATGCGTTGAGCCTTCAAATATGAAAACATCCTGCTTGGTACATAATCTACAGAACCGCTCCACTCGACCCTCGTAATTCCTGGCATAGCCAACGTCACCGTCTTAGCGTGACAATCTAGAACATCATGACATAGAGATAACCAATCCATACCTAATATCACATCAAAGTCGACCATACTGAGCAGCAAAAGGTCCACTTGGGTCTCTAGACCCCCAATAGTTACCACACATGACCGATATACGCGGTCCACAATAATAGTATCGCCCACAAGAGTAGATACATGAACAGAAGAAACTAGAGACTCACGGGGCATATCCAGAAAATGGGCGAAATATAAGGAAATATATGAATACGTGGAACCAGGGTCAAATAATACTAAGGCATCTTTGTGACAAACTGAGACAATACCTATAATCACAGCATCTAAAGCAATAGCATCTGGTCTGGCAGGAAGAGCATAGAAACGAGCCTGACCACCCCTGATCTGCCTCCCCCTCTAAGGCGACCCCTAGCTGACTGACCTCCACCCCGAGCTGACTAGGCGGGTGTTGAGGTAACTGGTGTTGTAGTCGGAGGCTGACTCCTCTGCTGAGATAGACCTCCATGACGACGAGGACACTGCCTCCACATATGCCCAAGCTCCTCACACTCAAAATAACTCCCTGGTGCTGGCGGCGAAAACTGAAGAAAACCCCTAGCACCGGGATAACTGGTAGAAGAACCTGGCATGGAAGATCCCTGAACAGGTGGAGCACGGGATGGACTCTGAGCTGGAAGGGCACTAGGTGATGAGTGGCCCTGATGAGAACTGTGAGAACCATGGCCAGATAATGCACCACGGTGAAATGGCCGAGCTGACTGAGCCTGCCTGAAATGACGACCTCTACCGTGCTGGAACTGACCCCCAAAAGGAGCACCGCTGAATCCACCCTGATCACGAGGCCTCTTGGCCTCCCTCTCAACCCTCTCCTGAATGCGAACCATCTCAATCAGCTGAGCAATGTCGACAACATCATCAAAAGTAGCACCCGAAACCCTCTCTCTGGTCATGAGGAACTGTAGCTGATAAGTGATACCATCAATAAACCTCATGATCCTTTCCCTGTCCGTGGGAACCAACTAGATAGCATGACGGGCCAACTCGGAGAACCGCATCTCATACTGTGTCACAGACATATCGCCCTGGCGAAGCCGCTCAAACTGTCTGTGCAGCTCCTCTCTGCGGGATCGAGGCACGAACTTCTCTAAAAAGACCACGGAGAACTGCTGCCAAGTAAGGGGTACTGCGTCAACAGGCCTACGCCTCTCATAGGTCTCCCACCATCTGAGTGCAGCCCCAGAAAACTGAAAGGTAGTGAATGAGACCCCACAAGTCTCCAAAATACCAGCAGTATGGAGTATCCTCTGACACCTGTCCAAAAAGTCCTAAGCATCCTCTCTCTCTATGCCACTGAAAGGTGGTGGCTGGAGTCTCCTAAACCTCTCCAACCTATGCTGATCATCCTCGGGCATAGCAGGAACCACATAATCCTATGCAACAACAATCGGTTGGGCTGGTGGTGCCTTCGGTGTCTGAAGTCCCTGAATAACCTGCTCGGGTGTGCGAGCGATGGGAGTCCGAGTGCCTCCCCTGGCCTGAGAAGTGGTTGCGGCTGTCGAAATAGAGACCGCCGGAGCAAGGCTGGTACACGCTGTCAGAATCTGAGCTAGGGCCTCCTGAAGGCCTGGAATCACAATAGGCACAGGTGGTGCCTGAGCTGGTGCATCAACAACTAGAACCTGGTCCTGATCTGGGAGAACCGGTGGATTTGCAGGTACTGCCCCAGCTTTTATATGGGCTGCACCTTTGCCCCTACCACGGCCTCTACCACGACCTCGGCCTCTCGCGGCCCTGGCTGGTGGTACTGGTGACTGGCCCTCATAACCGGTAGCACGATTCCTCACTATATGTGAGAGAATGAAACAACAGATGTTTAGTTACTAGAATCAACAGATTCGCACGACAAGAATTCAAGAATGTAGAGTTTCCTAAAGGTTCTGCAGCCTCTCGAAGATAAGTACAGAGGTCGCGGTACCGATCTGCAAGACTCGACTAAACTCGCTCATGACTCGCAAGACCTATGTAACCTAGGCTCTGATACTAATCTGTCACGACCCAAACTAACCCCTGTCGTGATGGCGCCTATCGTGGAACTAGGCAAGCCAACTCATTTCAAAAACAAACCGATATTTTTATTTCAAAGATAATTTTAATATTATTTAACAAAAAAAACCTTCATAAAGGAGTTCAAATCAAAATAAAAGTGCGGAAGGAAAAGTCCGACATCGGGGTGTCACTAGTCATGAGCATCTACTACAATCTGTCTAACAATATCAAGACTAATTCTGTCTGGAAAATAGCTAAATACAACTAAAGGAAGATAAGAGGGAGAAGAGCAGGGCTGCGATCACCAGGCAGCTACCTAGCTATTCCCGGGAGAATCTGCAATCAGAACAATCCACAACCGCTACCGTGTCCAGCTACACCTGGATCTGCACAAAAGGTGCAGGGAGTAACATGAGTATGCCAACTCAGTAAGTAACAATAATAAATAAAGACTGAACAGTAGTGACAAGCAATAAAGCATATAACATTCATATCGGGAAATCTCAATAAAATACCACATGCTTTTAAAATCAGGGTTTGAATCAAAACATCTCGTTTAACCCAGTTCCAGTAAAAAAAATCATTTAAAGTTAATTTTCAACAGTTTTCAGATAGAGAAAAAATGCAAAGGTGAGCAAAAATGATGAAATCATAAACAGCCCCTCGGGCAAACCTCACAATCACTCTTGCCACTCGGGTATACCTCACAATCAGGCCCTCGGCCTCACTCAGTCATAAACCTCTCAAGCCACTCGGTCATTTCAGTAAAAACAGGGCATTCGGCCCAAAACAATATTTATATGCATAAAAATAGAGTCATAAAATTGAGTTATGCAGTAAACAAGTATAAGCATGACTGAGTATAGAATTTCAATCGAGAACAATAAGAGGATAGTAAGAAAAGGCCCCTAAGGGTCCAAACAGCACTGGCACGAGTCCCAAACATGGCATTCAGCCCAATTTACAGAAACTCTTTCTAAAACATATAAGTATCATATAGTTTTAACAAAATATGCAACTTTACAGTTGCTACGGGACGAACCAAGTCACAATCCCCAACAGTGCACGCCCGTCACCTAGCATGTGCGTCACTAAAAATAGTAGAATGATACAAAATCCGAGGTTTCGTACCCTCAAGGCTAGATTTACAATCGTTACTTACCTCGAACCGATCAAATCTCTACCCCGCAATGATCTTGCCTCTAGACTCGGCCTCCAAATGCTCTGAATCTATTCACAATCAGTACAATACCATCAATACGCGCTAATGGAATGCATTCCACAGGAAAAGCTACAACAATTAGACCAAAACCAGAAATTGGCTCAAACCCGGCCCCCGGGCCCACATCTCGAAATCCGACAAAATTCAAAAAACTAGAAAGCTCATTCACTCACGAATCTAACCATACCAAAATACCAAATTCATCAAAATCCGACATCGTTTGGTCCTTCAAATCCTTAAATTACTCTCCAAAATTTCCAAGCCCTAACCCCTCATTTTCAATAATTACAATGATTAAACAACGGAAAATTACCATATATACAAGTATTAGGGCTCAAGTAACTTACCTCAATGAAACCCCCTTGATTCCCTCTTCAAATCTCTCCCAAAAGCTCCAAAACCAAATAGAAATGGTGAAGAATGCACCAAAATTCGCAAAGTGTGCAATATGTACCCTCTGCCCAGGCTTCTCGCACCTGCGGCCATTTACTCGCACCCGCGCAACCACACCTGTGGTCCAAGGAGCCGAACCTATGCAAATCACTTATCCGCCCAGTCTCCGTATCTGCGGCAAACTCGTCGCACATGCGCTTGCGCACCTGTGCATGGCGCGCCGCATCTACGAAGCCTGTCCAGCATTCCCCTCTCCGTATCTGCGCCCTAGGTTTCGCACCTGCGGGCTCGCAGATGCGACCTCCAACTCGCACCTGCGCAACCTGCCTAGCCCAGCATTGCCTGCACCTACGAACTCCCCACGTGCACCAGTGGCCTCGCACCTGCGACTCTTTCTTCCGCAGGTGCAAAAATAGTAGTAGCAGAAGCTTCAACTGCATTTTCCAACTTCGACAAATCCGTTAACCACCCGGAATCACCCCGAGGCCCTTGGGACCTCAACCAAAAATACCAACAAGTCATATATCAACATACCAATTTAGTCAAACCTTCGAATCACTCAAAACAACATCAAATCATCAAATTACCCTCGGATTCAAGCCTAAGAACTTTTAAATTTTCAAATTCGGCAACCGATGCCGAAACCAACCAAATCACGTCCGAATGACCTTAAATTTTGCACACACATCACAAATGACACTACGAACCTACTCTAACTTCCGGAATTCCATTTCGACCCTGATATCAAATTTTCCACTGGCGACCAAAATTGCCAAATTTCCAATTTCGCCAATTCAAGCCTAATTCTACCACGGACATCCAAATCACATTCCGGACACACTCCTAAGTCCAAAATCACGTAACGGAGCTAACGGAACCATTAGAATTCAAATCCGAGATCTTTTACACATAGGTCACATCCGATTGACTTTTCCAACTAAAGTTTCTACTTAAGAGACTAAGTGTCTCAATTCACTCTGAAACCACTCCGGTCCCGAACCAACTAACCCGATATAACATAATATAGCTGAATAACACAAAAAGAAGTAGAAATGGGGAAAACGGGGCTATAACTCTCGAAACGACTGGTCGGGTCGTTACAGTACTGCTTCCATGTAGATGAAGAGCCAGACGGTAAGTCGAGGTACTACGACATCAAAAGGTTCCTTGAAACAAGAGAGTACCCAGAGGATCTGGCCACTGGTCAGAAGCAAAATCTCAGAAGGCTAGAAAATCATTTTTTCCTTAACGGGGAAGTGTTGTATAGGAGGACCTTGGATTTGGGACCGTTAAGATGTGTAGATGCTGCTGAAGCAACCAAATTACTAGAAGAAATACACGCAGGTACATGCAAACCTCACATGAAAGGTTTCACTTTGGCCAAGAAGATTTTAAGAGCCGCATACTTTTGGATAATCATGGAGAGCGATAGTATCTGTTACGTGCAGAAGTGCCACCAGTGCCAGATTCACGAGGATTTCATCCGAGTTCCAACTAATGAGCTAAATGTAATGGGTTCTCCTTGGTTGTTCGCCGCTTGGGGCATGTACGTGATTGGACCTATAAAGCCTGATGCATCAAACGGACACTGCTTCATCCTGGTAGCCATCGACTACTTCACCAAATAGGTCAAAGATTCCATATACAAGGTCGTCACAAAGAAAGTAGTGGCAAATTTCATCTGTAACAACATAGTCTGCCGATTCGGGATACCAGAGTCAATCATCACTGACAATGCAGTCAATCTCAATAGTGATCTCATGAGGGAGATTTGTGAGAAATTCAAAATCGTCCATCGTAACTCCACATCTTACAGGCCGCAAAAGAATAGAGCTGTTGAAGCAGCTAACAAAAACATCAAAAGGATCTTACAAAGATAGTGGACAACCATAGGCAATGGAACGAGAAATTATCCTTCGCCTTGTTAGGTTATCAGACCACCATGCGAACATCCACTAGGGCAATGCCATATATGTAGGTATATGGCACCGAAGCTAGATACCCGTAGAGGTCAAGATACCAACCTTGAGGGTCATTCAAGAAGCCAAGTTAGATGACGTATAATGGATATGGATCATACAGGAGCAACTCATGCTTATTGACAAAAAGAGAATGGATGCAGTGTGCCATGGTCAGCTGTATCAAAATAGGATAGCTAGCGCATTCAACAAGAAGGTGAAACCTCAAAAATTTACACCGGGCCAGTTGGTTTTGAAGCAAATATTCCCTCATCAAGGAGAAGCCAAGGAAAAGATCGCGCCAAATTGGCAGGGTCCTTATGTGGTCCATCGATTATTGTCGGGAAGAGCTCTGATCATAGTAGCTATAGACGAAAGAGTCAGCACGAAGCCCATCAACTCAGATCCAATCAAGAGATACGACATTTGAAGACAGTAGAGTTAGAGTTTGGCTGTAACATAACTATGCCCGATCTGACTTTCCACGGTGGGATACGTAGGCAACTCACGTAGGGTCCGGTCTCTCCCCCTCCTTTGTAATAGAAAATACAAATATCATTTTGTATGTATTCAGAACTATGCCACGACTTGATTTCCTTTGGCAGGAATACGTAGGCAATCCTCATCGTATTCAGTCATCTATTATAATTGAACTATATTCTGGCCTGATTCCATTTGGATACGTAGGCAGTCTGAGTCAAACCCGGCCACTTCATTTTCAATTTCCCATTATTTTGCTTATGTTTTGACCTGATTCCATTTGGATACGTAGGCTCTCTGAGTCGGGCTCGGTCATCATCTTTTCATTTATCATTTTATTACCCTCGAACTACGTTCAGACCTAATTCCATTTTGGATACGTAGGCAACCTGAAAAGGCTCGGTCATAACCTTAGGAAAACCATTGTAATGCATTTGTTTAGATTGACGCAATCACAATGGGAAGAAGCTACGTAATTAGGGGAATCTCCAAGAATCGACATCAACGGGACAAGGTCTTCCAGAAACAATGTTCGTGTTTGAGAGAATTTCTAAACATGTGTTAATCTGAAACAATGACATTTGCCATAAAAATGGATAAATTTCAAAATATTTTCTAAAAAACCAGCATTCCACCTACCAAACTTCGTGGCATAATCCCACCAGACTCAGGGAAAGGCCAGGAATACGGTCAACACAAACCAATACCCCCCTCCCCCCAGTAAGAAATTGTTTTTTAACGCAGGACTAACAGGATACGAAGAATGCTGGGAGCATGCTCAGAGCAATGATGGACCCGCTACTCTCTCATGATTTTTTATCTCTCTTTCATTATTTAATTTATTTCCTCATATGCCTAAAAACTAACTCCCAAATTCTTTGCAGGTATTCTGGAACCAGACCTCCAATATGGTCTAATCACATTGTAAATAGCAAACCATCTGCTCAACCAAACGGAATACTTTGTCTATAGCGAGCCACTGGCCCCGCCAACCGGAGCCATGTATATAGCTAAACCATCTGCTCAATCAATCAGAGCACCCTATACAAATCGAGTCGTCGACTTTGCCAATCAAAGCCCTGTATATAGCAAATTGTTCGCTTTGACAATCGGAGCATTTCACATCGTCACTCCGCCATATCGGATATTAGAAGTAGATAGTCACAAACCTAGTCGCCAACTTTGTCAATCGAAGGATGAACCGTCCAAACCCTCCATACATTCCACCGATCGACTGCTACAAATAGTTTTGCAATCAAGAGTATCTCTGGGACATGCTCCTTATTTCTTTATTTTATCTTGAATGTTTTGACATTTTACTCATGCAGCTAACATGTATTTTACATTTTTCAAGTCAGAAACTCCCATCGTGCGGAGATACTTTACTATTCAATGCAACTAATCCCATCGTGTAGATACTCCCCTCATGCGGAGATACATTCTACATTAAAAGTCAAGTACTCCCATCGTGAGGAGACTTAATGCTCTGTTAGCTGCAGAACGGTACACAACCCGGCTAACAATCGAGTCAAATTCAAGTATCTTGTCGCCCCGATCCCAAATAACAGCTAGCCGTCAACCAGGCATTATCATTAATGCATTATTTACATTACATCTTAACATATCTGCATTATGATATATGGGTATGTGTATGTTTTGTTTTTGCACGACCAAACATTGCGACGTGGAACTTTTTCTAAGAAGAAAACCAAGCTACAACGCTATGAGGGACAACAAACTCATAAGCGGGTCAAGGATCCAAACTCAAACTCAAATACGATCAGTGAAGCTCTAATTCATCAAATCTTTCATATCAAGCCGCAATTCAAAGTTATCGTGGGTATCAAAATCTTTCGTCTTGAAGTATCATCATAATACAATACTGGGGCAATTCCTGCAAGCATCGCCGTCTCCAAATCATCATTCCAGAACTACATGAGGCCTGATCCTCATTAAGCCCGAGGTATGTAAGTAATTCAAAGCCAGAATTCGACCTCAATTCTCCAAAATTCCTCTGAAGTCTCCCTAGCTCTTTCCCTAATTCCATTGCTCATAATGTTTCTTAAATCCATATGTCATTCCTGCAATGTATGCCTAAAGTCGGGACAAAATTAGTCATGGTTCGATTTCTTTGCCCGAAAACTCTTTTATCATCTCCGGTCAAAGAGGGGCAGCTGTTAACGACCAATTTTGACTCTCCTTTTTAAAATTAATTTATTTATACTTATTGATTTCTAATAAATATGTTGAAAATATTTTCTAATTAATAATACCTACTTTATTAAAATTAAGTAATTAATGGCGCTAAACTAATAATTTAGTATTGTATAATTATAAATATATTACTCTTAATATTTTTGAAACTATTAAAATAATTTTTATATTCATTACATAGGTTTATAATTAATTTAATAAGGTTATTTCTTAATTTTTGCAAAATAGCCTACTATTTCAAAATAAATCTGAAATTAGTGTCACAAATAGGAAAATAAGATATTTAATAATTAATTAATTAATTACAAAAATTAGTAGTGTATTTGATGATTATTATTTCTACTATATTTTATTGAAATTAATTAAGTCCATTTAAATTAATTCTAAAAAGGTTAAAGGATAAATAGGCTCTAATTGCAATTCCACAATTAAACACGAAATGACTACTTCTTAAATCAAAACAGCCCAAATACATAAGACCAAATCTAAATCTGAACCAGGTCCAACCTCTCTTTTTCCACCTTGGTAATCCATGCTACCTTACTCGACCCAATTAAATTGTGCCATATCATCGCTTCACCATACTCACACAAGAAGCACACTTAATCTGAGTCGTCCATCCATTTGATCAACGGCCCACGTTTTACCTCTTATTTTCTTTAATTTTAAATACATCTTCAGATTCAATCTCAATCGTCAAAACCAGAAGATCCAAAGGTCCATATATTTCTTCATTTTAAACCTTTAACCCCTGAATTATCAGTGCCCTTGATCTAAAGATCCAATGGCCCAGATTACTCCCACCTGTTTAAACCTAGAGACGACTCAATCCTTACCCAAAACCCTAATCATTTCATTCCTTGACTCGGCCTCCCCCTTTCCCTTCCTCTCTCTAATCTCTCAACCTCACCAACCCATATCAATCTCCAAACCTTGCACAAATTTGTGTAAGGTCAGCAAATCAACTAGAAAATCATCTCTTCTGTCTTCCCTAGCCGCGATTCTCACCGATTCCCTTCTCGTTTCATCACTTAAGATTCAAATCTCCCAAATCTGAAAACCCTAGCATACAAATGAAACATCAAATCTCCAGATTTCTCTTGTGCTCTGTTAAATCGGAGCATGCATGGAGCTTCTTCAGAGTTTCATCATGAAGATTATGTGCCCAAAAGTCAAACACAGTGACCTCTAGGTTTCTGAGCCTTGTACGATAAGTTTGCCTTCAACGGTCAACTTCCCTCTCCTCAGGTAAAATCGCTACTTCTTTCATCTCTATCTCATGTGATGTCACTCGATGTTGCTCACATCATCAACCCTTCATCAATTTCTACTATTTTTTAAAATCTGTTGAAACCTAAGGCATTGAATGCCACTATAAAAGGAAGCCTTCAATACTCTTACCAAAAAAACAACCTAACTACAGAAGTATCATTAACTACACCTAAAGTTCTAAGAAGAAAAATCAAAGTTAGGGTTCATAACTGAGGTTTGAATTCTTTCCTCTTTCCTGTTCTGAGCTTACACTGATTGGGTTTTGAGTTTTGATTCTTAAATGGCTAAGAAAAATCCTCGTTTGGTTTGATGCTCAAAGGAAGGTCACTGATCCTTGACCCTTCCTCTCTTTCAATCATTTAATTAAAATCATGCTTATTCTGTTATTTTTCTATTAATCAACCCTGCTTATGATATGTTATAATTAGTTATCTTTGCCTTAACGTATTTGTGATTAATTTATGATCGATTATCAAGACTTAGAGTCGTATGTTTCCTTAACAATCTAAAATCAAAACCATGTACTAGTCGACTACTCTTGTAATCCTAATGAATATATTTTTGAGTTGAGTAGTCTATGTGCTGCTGAGTTTCTGTAATTCACCAAGAACTTGAATGATTCTATATACTTGTCTTGACCTTAAACCTCCGTGATGTTCTACTATGGCCTTTATATCTGCTATACTAGTGTGCCTTGGTGTTGTTTACATGTGAAATGGTTTACTTGATAAACTAAACCAAAATGGATATGAACCTTTAAGGATAAAAACAAGATTGTCATCTTAGTTGGGTATATGTCATTTTAGTTATTTCTTACTTCTTATGTGCTTTTGTTGATCCTGTCGTACTTGAATGATCATGTATAAATGGTTTCTGTCCATTTTCATAACTTCTTGATCACATATGTGAGTCTCACTGTATAAAACAATGCTCTAAAGTAACTAGACTAAGCTCTAATGAACTTCTACTGTCATTCTTGTGTGCATCTTGTCACTTGTTACTTACTTAGCTTAAGTTATGCCTTAGGGATTGGACTATAATTGCATGTGCTATGACTGAGCATTGCCTGTTATGTTGGTAGGCTGAACACAACTTTACCATGATTAAATCATTACCCTTAACCTGTACAACTAAACTAGGTATACTTAATATAAATTTTTCATTATTCTAAACTTCTATAATGTCATTGTTAGTCTGATTCCATGATGTTTGATACTCATCTATGTTTGTAATGTTGTAATCCTGTAAGAATGTCTCATGTGTGTATTTGAATGATATCTCTTGGGAGTTTTGCACTCACTCTTATTTTGAAAAGAACTCTTCTTACCATTCATGCTCATGTGTGTGCCTCCATTATCGCTGAGCCTCACTAAGATTATATAAGTCAACTATGATTTACCTATGAACTTAAGGGGAACTGCTGATGTTAGTTGCCCTACCTGAGTATAGTTTTTAACTCCTAATAAAGTTGGTATGGGCATGAGATTAAGAGCTTTTAGAAGGAAGTAACCATGTCATTTTCTTAAGATGCAATTGACCTGTTAATTTGCATAAGCATCTCTTTTAATACACCTTAGAGATCCCAAATGAAGTTGTTAACTTAGGCATCTAATAGAAGTTAAGGCCTAGTATATGGATAAACTCTTTATTAATTTATATATAGGTTTTTAAAATAATGTGATCATGACTAGGAACTTCTATAAGCTTGAACTTTGTATCTTTCCTACTCTTAAAGTTATATGACTTAGTTGTTTGGGTTTCTGAAAGTGATCTGCTGATGTTCTTTTCCTCTGTGTGCACCTGTGATTGGTTTATTTGAGCATACCTAAACATGTTTAAAATACTCACAGTGTATCATATACTTGTGTTGGGATTGTGGCTACAAGGGTATGATTGGTTGTCTCATAATCATGATGATATTTTGTATAGTTGCTGTGAGAAATATGCATACCCTTGTGTTATTGTTACTGTTGTATTAAAATTTACAATGAGTGCCTCATTCTCACTCAAACCTATAGGAAGAAGTAAGTGTGAGTGTTTAAGGGTATTTAGGAGTAAAGTTTAGTTTGTGGTAAAGATACTCTCCCTGACACAAGCACTGCTCGAGGTCCATGAGACCCTAGCAAACTTTGAAGTGCTAGGGATTCAAATGGTGTCTTGGCCATGAATGGGATTTTACCTTAAGCCTTTAATCATTGACATTTTCTAATCTCTTTAGGGTTACTATTAAACAAAAGAAAAGACTTCACTATAATTTTCTTTACTCTGTTTTGACTTTACATCAGTTTATTTGCATTCATAATTACTAATGCTTGTTACAGTTTTGTCTTGGGCCTTGCATTGATATTACTTATGTTTAAGTGTTATATTGGACCATGTATCTAATGTCTTTCTTTATCTTTACACATGTGATCGAACTAGGCCTGCTGAGTTCTCAAGAACTCAGGCCCAAGTTCTAGCTTGAATTTGGAGTCGTTGAAGGTATTGTTGTTTGTTCGATGTTCACTAGGCCTAACTTCCTTCAGGCCCAAACCATGAGTCCATTTCCTTTCCTTTATCGCTCTTATATGTTTGCTGCTATTTTTATATATATAACACTGATAATATTTGAGTGAATATTTCTCTTTTTTCTTTGAGTTAAGTTAACAACCTAGGCAAGCCTAAAACCATAGGTATATAAAAGAAGTATTATCCCTTTAGTAGTTAAATAACTTTAATTTGTTTAAATCTCTATTATCTAATCTTCATCCTCATACACTAACCGTTTTTCATGAATTTCTCTAAGAGCAAAACATATTTGAGAAGGTCGACAATCTCTCTTTCTGAAAAACCAAAATAAAAAAATGATTTCCATGTCGGTCTTTCTACAAACCAAATGAACAACAGCTGCAAATCAAAGATCATCAAATGATTCTTCTTCGGAATTTGAGCATAAGATTTGAAATCAATTTCTAAGGTATATCTAAAGACATTTCCTTAGTAGTCCTTATTTTACACAAATGGCCACCTTATTTCAAAAGTCAAGTATTTTTAACTTACCTCCATTTTACAATATCAGTAAGTATAAATATTATAAACCCGTGTTCAACACTCATTCAATTATATAGACATGTTAAAGGCTTTTTCTTTAAAATAAAACCTACACTCTATTTTCAAAGTATATATACTACTTCCCTTTTAAAATGATAAGTTTTAAAACATAACATAAGGTAAGCCATATACTTTTAAGCAATAACTAATTATAATATAGACATCAAATTCCCCAAACCTAGTCTAAGTCCTATAAAGTTACCTTAGGTAGATTCTAGGGGGTGCCTAACACCTTCCCCTTAGAAGAACAAGAACACTTACCCAAATCTTAGTAGTTAGCAGGTTAATAGGATAATGATTTAACAATTGAATAGGTACCCTAGTATACCTTTAAATATTAGGTGACGACTCTCTTTATCATCAACAGAGAAACCACTAGTTGAATCTTGTTTTGACTCATGCAAAATAGGGTGCAACACATGTTATAATGTTTTTTATGTTGTACTCCCTTTGTGAGCTAGTGAATCATGTTAGAGATTATTTTTTGGTTGATCTCTTATTCAAACATGTTAGTTTCTTTTCTTGTGGCTTGATCGCCTGACTAGAACTGTGGTAGCACACTTCGCACATGCCTACACTCTAGCATGTCACTTATATCAGTCCATGAATATGTTAATTGATATTCGTTGTTCATGTGCATGTATTCTTGTATATGCTTTTCTGTGTGATATGGACTGGGTTGCTAGCATATGAGTTGTCCGTGCGGATCTGAGTTATGTTTAGCACGTGAGTTGTCCGTGTGGTAGTTATATATGCACGTGAGTTATCCGTGCAACGTGTGGATAAGGATCCATCCCCCTAGGGTCGCCCTCTTATGTTTCTCTCTTGATGGTGTACACGCGGTATGAAGAAATGTGGCCAGTGCGTGTTATGGTTATTGCATTTCTTTTCTACTTGTAATTTCCTTGGCTGTATACATGTTTTATTCGAATATCTTCTCTATATGCTAGATCAGGAATGTATACATGCCTTATTTTGTATATCTTCTCCATATGCTAGACTATTGAGTGAAATAGAGCATGCTACGTTATCTTTGTGCACCGTGGAGGCTTTATCTGTAATTTATGACTTGATATTATTATTTTTTATGTACTTGTGCGGTTTATGAATTGTACAAGTTATTAGCGAGTATCATTAATAAATCTTGCCTTTATTACCTCTCCGAGGTTAGTTATGAAACTTGCTGAGTACATGGGGTCGGTTGTACTGATATTACACTCTACATTTAATAATGCAGATTCAGGTGTTGGACCAAGTCGTGAGTAAGTGAGACTCTTTGCTGCTGATTATGTTAGAGACGAGGTAGAGCTGCATTTCGACCGTAGTCCAAGCGTCTCTTTTCATTTCTGTATTATTGCTTTCATTCAGACAGTATTTTACATGGTATTTCAAACTTGTACTTCTGTTTTAGAGCTCATGACTCTGTATTTACAATCTTGGGGGATTATTATGTGTCGACGTTTTTATTTTTATGTTATTGGCTTTAGACTTGTATTATTCCCATTATTTTGTTATGTTGTTCCACTTTTATTATGTTTGGCTTCCCTAGCAAGTGCGTTAGGAGCCATTATGACCAGTTGGTGATTTTGGGTTGTGACAAGTTGATATAAGAGCCCTAGGCTCATAGGTTCTGCGAGTCATGAGACAGTTTAGTAGCGTCATGCAGATAGGTACTGTCACGACACCAATTTCCTTCCATAGGATGTCGTGATGGCACCTAGTCTTTATGACTAGGAGAGCCTACCATTTAATAATAACTTGACAGAAATATTTAACAAAAATACTAAAGCAAGTCTGATAAACTGATATAATCTACTGAAATTGAATCACAACAACACACTTCCCAAAACCGGTAGTACAAGTCATAAGCTCTACTGAGTTCAGTAGAAATTCTCAAAGTACAACTATTCTGGAATAGAAATAAACAGTACAAAATAAACTTCAAAAGGTGACTCCTAGTCCCGCGAAAGCGATGGGGGGTATAACTTGAGTCTCCATAGCAATGCCTGATCAGCTAGCTAATGATCAACAAACTCCGAATTACCTGGATATGCACAAAAATATGCAGAAGTGTAGCATGAGTACACCACGGCGGTACCCAATAAGTATCAAGACTAAACTATGTGGAGTAGTGAGGAGGGACAGTCAAGACACCTACTAGACTTAATAACATGTACAATTATGAATATAAAACAAACATAGAACAATAATAATCTAAACATGGTAAGAATAATGTTACGACACTCACGTTAAGAACTAGAAACAATAATTAACAACAAGGAGGCAACACGTAATAATGCCATAAAGTAAACAGAATACAGTTTAAGTCCGGTGAAACCAAGTAAGGGATAACAAGTAACAGCCCAATAAAATGATCGCTTTCACACAAGGATTATACAAGAATTTTCCCGAGGTTCCACACCTCATAATCACAAAGCACGGGTCCCAAGTCATGAACCCTAATCACTTGGAAACTTGTGCCCACATTTTAAATCACAACCATACGGACAACTCACATGCTAATATCATCAATACCTCATATTCGCACGGACAACTCACGTGCTAAGAGAGTGAAAATATCTCATATCTGCACGGACAACTCACGTGCTAGCAATAACAGTATCTCATAACCTCATTGACAAATCACGTGCCAACGGTAAGACTCTCACACAGAAGGCAAGTATACGAGAATACATGCAATTGATCAATAAACATTAGGGTTCATCTTCTTAAACCGATATGAGTGATTAATTACGTGTATTATTGTACAAGTGTTCTATCACAACTCGAGTCAACAAGTAAGAGCAGAGACAATGAATGACACATAGGAAACAACACAACAAAATGTAAAATGCATGACTCACACAAGGTAGGCACACCACTACATAAATATTCAATAACAATACCCCCGGGCCATCACAAGTCATCAGAAATCATTCTCGACATAGCCCCCTGTCTCGCCAAGTGCACAACAATAAAGTAAATGTCCACCTTGTCTCGCCACATGCGCAAGCCCACATATATAGCCCGATGTAATGACCAGGCCGGTCGTTTTGAGTATTTTAGACTTGTTCCCTTATTCATTGCCTTTTCTATGTTATATTGTAGTTATGTGACTTTCTGGGGTGGTTGGTATTGGTATCGGATGAGTATCGGAGTGAAATGGGACACTTACTACCTAAGTTGGAGGCTTGAGTTGAAAGGGTTAATCAAAGTTTGACTTTATGTAGACGACTCCGGAATGGAGTTTTGATGGTTTTGGTAGCTTTGTATGGTTATTTTGGACTTAGGAGCGTGTTCGGATATTGATTTGGAGGTCCGTAGGTCGTTTTTGCTTGAATTGGTAAAAGTTAGAAAGTTGAAAGTTTGGAAGGTTGAGATATTTGACCGGGAGTTGACTTTATTTATATCGGGTCCGGATTTTAGTTTTGGAAGTTGAAATAGGTCCGTTGTGTCAAATATAACTTGTGTGTAAAATTTGAGGTCAATTGGAGTTGGTTTGGCACGTTTTGACTTTAGTTTTAGAAGTTAGAAATTCATACATTCACTAGGCTTGAATCGATGTGTGATTCGTGGTTTTAGTGTTGTTTGATGTGATTTGAGGCTTCGAGCAAGTTCGTATCATGTTTTATGACTTGTTGGTATGTTCAGACGGGGTCCCAGGGGGGCGGGCGTGTTTCGGATTGAGTTCGGACCATTTGTTCTTGAAATGGGATTGCTGGTCTTCTGAGTTCTAGTTTCCTTCATCGTGTTCGCGGAGAATGTGACGCAATCACGTAGAGTAGTTTTTGACTAATGGATGTTTACTCTTTGCATTCGCGAAGTCAGGAATGCGATCACGAGGTTGAAGAGCTTGTGCATCGCAAACGCGTGCATGGGACTGCATTCGCGTATAAGGAAGGAGAGGTTGGGGCTGAGGCATGATGGTAGGTTATAATATCATGTTTTAGTCGCTTATTGCACTCTAATTCACTACACTTTACATGTGTTGAGCTTTAATTTGCAGTATTTTGCACTTATTGCGTATTTTATGCCTTGTAGGAATGACTCCGAATTATGTAGATGTTGTGGAGCTAAATCAATTAATTGGAGCTTTGAAGTCTGAGTAAAATCCCAAGGGATTAAGCCGGGATCGTTTTCGGGGTCGGGGATCACTTTTGGACGTCAAAAATCAAGGAAGAAGCAACACCCTGAGAAAATTCACTAATACGACGCACCATGCATAGCATTGTATGACGCATCAGTGCAAATGTGCGTCAGAAATTTGAGGAGTTTAGAGACTTGTAATTTTTGGGTCTGACAGAAAAATACATTAATGCTAGGCATAGTGTGTGGCATAGTGCATAGAATCAGTACAAAATTTTGTCAGAAAATCTAAGTTCATAGAGTTTACAACCGAGAAAATTGCACTAATGCTACGCACCCTGCGTAGCATAGTGCGACGCATAAAAAGTAATAAGTTTGCAAGTTTTCCTATTTCGGCTAAGAAAGGGAGGTTTTGTCTGGGGCCGGCCTTACTTGGTATAAATACATGAAAAAGCGTTATTTTCTGGACTTTTAACATACTTTTGACCTAAGGAAGCTAAGGAGGAGTTGGAAGAACACAAGCACAAGGATTTCATTATTCTTTCCTCACTCAAGACCCGAGTTTGGATCGAATCTATATTTTTCTATACTTTAATTATATTTATGATGAATTTCTCCATGTCTATGGAGTAGTTCCCTTTAGGGTTTGATGGATTTCGTGTATTGATGATTGTTTATGAATTATAACTCTAGTTTTATGTATTGAATAGTTTTGGAAGATTTAATTATTGCATCTATATTCACTAGTTCATGTAATCGAGAGAGGCATAACTTGTGATATCTTTGCATTATATTGTTGGTTGAGTTCATAGATTCTTCTAAGTAATCGAAAGAGGCTAGTTGAATCATTGATTAAACCTAGTTAGGAGAATAATCGAAAGAGATTTTCCTAAAGACCAATCCACTACGCATTTTTGCATATCTTCACAATGCTTAATTTGGTTCGTTTCGTGAGGTTAAGGCTTAATCGAGAGAGGAGTTTCTGCTGAATGTTTGAACCAATAATTGAGTGAATTCGAGAGACTCACTTGAAAATTAGAAGTGAATTATCTAGAGTTAGATCTCGAACAATTATCTTGCACCTATCCTATCAAAACCCTACATTCTCCCACTGATAACCTTATTTGCTTATTCCTTGTCTCGATAGTCACTAGTCTATTACTTTAGATTCTTAGTTAATTTTAAATATTAATCATATAAATCTCAGATGTTGATTCACCTGGATAGCAATCAAGCTAGAAACTACGAGAATACTGTTTAAACCCAATCCGTGTGAATATAATATTTTACTATACTATCTTTGATTAGCGAACATAATTTAAGTGTGTTTTTTGTGCTCATCAAATTTTAGCATCGTTGCCGGGGATTGGCAATCAATAATGTTCAAAATAGTTTTTGGTGTTAATTTAGGAATTTATTTTATTATATTTTTCTTTTTTTATTCTTCACGGGTTTCCTCTTCCGTGTGCAGGCAACATATTGACTCCTTTGGTGTATGACTCGATCTTCTTCAAAGGAATTGACTCCATAAAACCCAGAGGTAGAAAAGAGTTTGCGAAAGTTGAGGAAAGAGAAAGAACTCACCGAAAAGTTCTTGGGGCAACCTTCAACCCAAGAACACATGGCTAATAACGGTGATGATAATGTAGATTTGGCTACAAGGGAGGCAGCCCAACAATGAGAAAAAGCTGAACGGGATGCTGAGGAAGCAGCTATTAGAGATGCAAAGATTATCTATGAAGAAGAGAGGGGTCGGAGAATTGCTCAAAATCAACCTTTGGCTGCAGACTAGTTCGGAAATATAGCTCCCATGCTTGGGAGATCATTGGATGATTATGCCAGATCGGTCTACAATCAAGGCTTATCAAGTGATAGGCCACCTCCAATTGCAGCTAACAATTTCGAGTTGAAGCAAGGGTTGCTTCAAACCATTCAGAATTGTTGTGTTTTTAGAGGAAAGATGAATGAAGATCCAAACATACATCTAATGGACTTCGAGGAGATTATGAACACCTTTTAATACAATGGGGTGTCACAAGATGCAGTGTACTTAAGGGCATTCCCCTTTTCACTTAAAGATGATGCAAAGCAGTGGCTTCGAAGCTTGCCCATGGGATCGATTAGAACATGGGAGGAGATGACCAGAACATTCCTTGATAAATATTTCTTCTCAGCTAAAACGGGAAAGTTTAGAAGAGAAATCCATAACTTCTGCTAGAAAGAGACTGAAACTATTTTTGAAGCATGGGAGAGGTTTAAGGCGGTAGTTTGAAAGTGTCAACATAGTGGAATTGAACTCTGGATGCAACTCCAGGACTTTTGGGATGGATTGACACCGGCCTCGCGTAGAACATTGAGCAATGCAGTTTGAGGCCCTTTGATAAAGAAGACTCCAAAGGAGATAGTTACAATTCTTGATGAGTTATCTGAAGATGCCAATCACTGGACCTATGAGAATGCAAAAAGAAGAAGATCAACCGGTGTGCACCATGTTGATGCTAATACATCTGTGCAGGCACAACTTGATACTATGGCTAAAGAAATACAAAAGTTGACCTTAGCCTCGATACAAAGTGAGCCTCATGCAGCCTGTGTTGTATGCAGAACAGGACACCCTACTCATGACTATCAAGCCTCAACTGAGAAAGTGAATGATGTGGGAAATTACAATTTTAATGCAATGGGTCAGAAACACCCCGGCTTTTCATGGAGTTCACCTGGGGTGCCTGATGTGCCATAGAAATGTGGCACTTTTGATACTAATTACATAGACTTTAGCTCATATTTGAAATCATTATAATTCATTTCTTATGTAGTTTTGGTATTTTGCAGGAAACCGGACTTTAAGAACTAAGAACATGAAAAAGATGACAAAAATCCATGGAAAGGCAGAAAATGCGGCAAGTCTGCGACCGCAGACCCATCGCAGAATGAAGCAGAACATTCCAATTTCTGAGAGTCAAGTCTGCGATCCATTGTGCGGTCGCATAACTCTTATGAGGACCGCATAGTGATCGCATAAATGCAAGAGGAGTTCCAGCAAAGATGATTTTGCGGTACATTATGCGGTCGCGAAACCAATATGCAGACCGCATAACCATAATGCGATGGAAAAATGGTAAACTTTGTGATCAATTCTGCGGTAATAAATATAGATGTGCGGACCGCAAAAGTGTTCTGCAACCCATTCTGAGGTCGCAGACTTGATCTGCAGGGTTATTTTTGTTACTTTTTTACCACGGTTTTTAGACCATTATAAATAGAATGATTAGGGTTTTTGTGGACCATCTTGTCTGAAAAAGAGGCTACACTTAGAATATTGAATACACCATTATTTTGGAAGCTTTTGAGAGAGAATCCAAGACTTTATTCTCTTTGTAAGATTTATGACTTTATTTATTACTTTGTTCTTGTATTCTAGTATGAGTAGCTAACTTTAAATACTAAGGTTGTGGACCCTAAAGTGGGTGTAATGTTAATGGGTGTGTTACCATTGAATATATATATATATATAATGGTTGGATGATTTCTATTCATTTCTCATGCTTCATTTATGGTTGATGGTTGCAAATATTGACTAGAGCCATTTTACTCTATCTTTACTTGGAAAAGTGTGTTAGGGTTTGGTAGAATTGAATATCAAGAACTCAAGGCTTTAAACCTTGTTTAATAGAATCGCTTAGGGATAAGCGAGTTCTACTTGGCATAAATTAGTTTCTCTTAATTGTAACTCTTTTATATTTGGGAAAATCATAAAGAGGAAATACTACCGAGTTATTGAAAAATATTGGGTAGTCATTTAGGAACTATTTGCACATCAAAGGACCTTCCATTAGAAATATATCATATTAACACCGATAGCATTACATTCCATTGATGGGGACACAACTTTGGTTTCTTAATTAAATTAATCAAATTCTCTTAACAAAATAGATATTCTTGACAATTCACAATTACAAAACTCTTTTTAAACTAACGGAGCAGAACTACGGCTTAAGTCAAGTTTCACACTATTCAAGCAACCTTTTCACACCTATTCCCTGTGGGATTCGACCCCAGCATAGTTGGGTTATTATATTTGACACCGACCTCTTTACACCATTTATATAGGTATAATTTGAGCGTATCAGTACCGCAAATGCATGGAAACAAAATAATCCTAGACTCTATGGACAAGGAGCTCCTAGTTTTATGAATCAGCCAAGGCAGCAGTTGCAGCCTCAATAGCCCAATCAGCATGGTCTAGAAGATCTAATGAAGGCCTTCATTGTAAAACCTGATGAAAGATTTAAAGTACAAGGGACACCAATTCGAAGTTTAGAGAAGCGAGTGGGACAGATTGCCACCATATTATCTGAGAGGGTTCCAGGAACTCTCCCGGCTGATACTGAAAGAAATCCCAAAGAAACGGTGAATGTTATAACCTTGAGAAGTGGGAAAATGTTAAAAGATCTCACTTTGATCCAATAAGATGTGATACTTGAAAAGGAAAGTGGGGAGCAGCTGAAAAGTGATGATGATAAGAAGAAGAAAGGCCAGAAGAAAGTTGAGAAAAAGAAGAAGGAAGAAAATTCGAGAAGGGAGGAACCTGAGGGGAGCGAGCATATGCATGCTTTACCTTTCCCTCAAAAGCTATATAGAGAAAAGATGGACAAGAAGTTTGAGAGATTTTTGGATAAGCTGAAATAGGTTCGTGTATACTTACCACTCATAGAAGTGCTCTCACAGATGTCTGCTTATGCTAAATTTTTGAAAGAGATCCTTACAAAGAAGAGGAAAATAGAGGAGACCTCAGTGGTAAAGCTCACAGAGCATTGCAGTGATATTGCAAAATAAGCTCCCACAAAATTGTGGAGATCCAGAGAGTCTTAATATACCTTACTCTTTAGGAACTATTAATTTTTATAAATCCTTATGTGATTCTGGTGCTTCAATTAATTTTATGCCTCTATCTATCTACAGGAAACTGGAGTAGGAGATTGGAGAGATAAGGTCTGCACCCATATCTTTGCAGCTGGCAGACCAAATGACTATAACACCCGAGGGGATAGTGGAAGATGTGTTATTTCGGATGGATAAGTTCGTATTTCCTGTGGATTTTATAGTGGTAAATATGGAGGAAAACAAGGAGGCCCCCCTCATCCTAGGAAGACCATTCTTAGGGGTGGATAGAGATATATTAGATATACACGAGAAAAAACTCATGCTTAAAGTGGGTGAGGAGACTTTGACTTTTAAGATGGACATAGCAAAGGGGGCACAAAAGGACAAATCAGTTGCAAGTGTTGAGTGGAAAGTAAAGGGCTCGAAAGAGAAGGCTATGGTGAACAAGAAAGATAAGTGTGGGGTGTACCCAAAGAAGGCCGAGAAGAAGCTATCTGCATGGATGTGTGCATTAGTTCGGGCGTGAGGAATGGAGCCCGACTTCGACTCAGACCCCAACTAGATATTCAGAGAAGTTTCTTTTAACTTATGCTTTTTAATTGTGTGTCATGGGGACATGCCACAACTTAAAGTGTGGGGGTGAGGGATATTTGTATGTATGTTTTTATATGTGTTTCTTGTTGTTAGTTGTAGTAGTTAGAGATAGGAAAAAAACAAAAATTTAAAATATTCAATTTTTCCCGACGATGGATATAATCAACAGGTCTCTTGAGGGATTTAAGTAGAAGGAAAAGGATAAAAATATTTTCTTTTGTAGGTAGTGTAATAAGTCCCCCTTGGTTTTTCTTTGTGCCACGGTTCTTTTCCAAAGGTTTTGTTTGAACCGGGTGTAGTTAGTTTTTTATGTTTAAGAAGTAGGAAACCTTGTGCTATGATTGGAATTGAAGGCAATATCTCTTGACTTTATTATGCCTTGAGAATAGTAAGTGCTTTAGTTGTGACGCTTAGGATCAGTTTTTGACTCTTGTATAAGTGCCCTAAATTATATGATCATAACTTTGCTTAACTGCTTTGACTAGAGTGTCTTGATGAGTCCTATCCTGAGTGAGTTACTGTGATGACCCAAAATGTCATCTTTAAATTTAATAAGTAATTCTGTGTTCTAAGACCTCGAAAAGTACTATTTATTATTCCTCGACTTGCGTGCACAGTCCGTATAATTTCCGAAAAAGTTTTTGTGTGAAAAATAGATTAAAATATAAAATAGAGCTTTAAAACTCAACTGAGTTGACTTTGGTCAACATTTTGAGCAAACAGACTCGGATCAATGTTTTAACAGTTCCGGTAGGTCCGTATTGTGATTTGGGACTTGGGCGTATGTCCGGAATCGAATTTCGAGGTCCCTAGCCCGAGATATGGAATTTTGATGAAAAATATTAAAAGTTTGAAAGCTTAATGATTTTTAAGAATTTACTGATATTGGATTTATTGACACCGGGTCCATATTTTGGTTTCGAAAACCGGTATAGTTCTACTATAATATTTATGACTGGTTTGCCGAATTTGGTGAGAATCGTAGTTGATTTGACGTAATTTGGACGTCCGGTTGTGAAAATATAAGTTTTAAAGTTTTCTTGAAAATTTCCTTTGATTTTGTGTCCGATTCGTAGTTCTAGGTGTTATTTTGGCGATTTGATCATGCGAGCAAGTTCGTAAGATATTTTAGGACTTGTGGGCATGTTTGATTTGGAGCCCCGAGGGCTCGAGTGAGTTTCGGATGCTCGACGAGCCATTTTGGACTAAAGAAAGATGGCAGATTTATGGTGTTTTGTTGCAGAATTTTTACTCATCGCGATCGCGTGAAGTCGTTCGCGATCGTGTAAGGCAAACTGAGAGGCCAGCCAAAGTTGCTCTTCGCGTTCGCGAATTTGAGGATGCGATCGCGTAGGGGTGTGAAGTGGCGCTTCACGAATGCGTGGACAAGGTCGCGTTCGCGTAGAGTTAAAGAGGCTAAAGCTGAGCCACGCACTTACTCATCGCGATCGCGTGAGGTCGTTCGCAATCACGCAAGTCTGCGAGTCAAAGCATCGCATTCGCGTAGAGTAAATATTTGGGGCAGCAAAGTAGAGCGTCGCGATCGCGAGGCTATTCATGCGATCATGATTAAGAAACACTGGGCAGCCAAAAATGTGCTTTGCGATCGCGAAGCATTGTACGCGATCGCGTAAGGTAAAATTTGGGCAAACAGAACTTAAGTTCTGGAAAATGGCATTCGTCCCATTTTCAACCATTTTCCATTTTTGAGCTCGGGTAAGGCGATTCTTGGGCGATTTTCACGGGAAAACATTGGGGTAAGTGTTCATTATCCTATATTGATTATATTTCATGATTCCATACTTGTTTATATCATGAATCCGTGAAATTTTGGGAGAAAATTCAGACTTTTATAAAATCTTCCAAAAAATGAAAATTTAAGATTTGAAGGTCCATTTGACATCGGAATTGGATAAATTTTGTATGGTTGAACTCGTATCGGAACGGAGGAGCGGGTTGCACGCCACAACATAATTGATTGAAATGAATATATTGAAGGATCGGGTTGCACGCCACAATAGACTTATTAAAAGTCCATATTGGAGGATCGGGTTGCACGTCGCAACAGACTTATTAAAAGTCCATATTGGAGGATCGGGTTGCACGCCGCAATAGACTTATTAAAAGTCCATATTGGAGGATCGGGTTGTACGCCACAACACACTTTTATATATATATAGTATCGGGTTGCACGCCGCAACAGACTTGACTAAAATGAATATAGTGGAGGAGCGGGATGAACGCCGCAACAGAATTGAATATGAATATATTGTGAGAGCGGGTTGCACGCTACAACGGAAATTGATGGAAATGATAATTGGTTATGACTGCTGAGTTGACTTCAATTATTATAAATGAGTTACCTGATTTATTTCTATTATTTGTTGTTGTTACTAATATTGCGTACAGGTTAATGTAAGTGACCCGCCTTAGCCTTGTCACTACTTCGTCGATGTTAGGCTCAGCACTTACCAGTACATGGGGTCAGTTGTACTGATACTACACTCTGCACTTCTTTTGCAGATTTCGGAGTTGGTCCCAGCGGCGTACCATAGACTTGCTCGGATTTCAGCTACTCAAAGGAGACTTGAGGTATAACTGCACGGCGTCTGCAGTTCTGAAGTCCTCGTCTACTTTACTTTAGCTGTGTGTTTATTTCCAGACAGCTTTATTTTATTCAGGCCCTTATTTGTATTATTCTAGAAACTCGTGCACTTGTGACACCAATTCTGGGATGGTATTTAGACACCGTTATTTTTATGGATTATTCACTACATTTCAGACTTTACTTCCGCAATTGTTCTTTGTTATTAACAAATTTAAAAATAGATAATATTATTCTAACGCTGGCTTGCCTAGCAAGTGAAATGTTAGGCGCCATCACGGTCCGAAGGTGGGAATTTTGGGTCGTGACAATTGGTATCAGAGCACTAGGTTACATAGGTCTCACGAGTCACGAGAAAGCTTAGTACATAGGTCTCACGAGTCACGAGCAAGCTTAGTAGAGTCTGAAGGATCGATACGGAGACGTCTGTACTTATCTCTCAGAGGCTATGAAGTTTAGGAACAATATCACTTCTTTCTTATTCTGTCGTGCGAATTTATTCTATCATCGATGATTGAACCATTCAACTCTTATTCTCTCGCAGATGGTGAGAACACGTAATACCTCTACCGATGGACAGGGACCAGAGCCTCCGGTGGCAACTATGGCCAGGGGTAGAGGTCGAGGTCGAGATCATGCTAGAAGTCGAGGTCGAGGTCATACTAGAGGCCGAGGTAGAGCTCAGTCCAGAGCTCGAGCAGCTGCACCTGTTGTTGAACCTCAGGTGGACCTTCAGGAGGAGGTTCCAGTTCAGAATGTACCAGTTGGACCAATTCAGGCCACGGAAAGATTCATAGCCACTCCAGTACTTCAGGGCGCTGTATTTTGTTTGGTAAGTCTTATGGAGGGCGTAGCCCAGAATGGTACATTTCCAGTGGCACCAGCCATCTCACAGGCTGGGGGAGGAGCACAAACTCCCACTACTCCCGCTCTGGAGCAGTTAGCTCCCCAGAATCCAGCTCCAGCAGCCCCGCCAGTTGAGGTAGTTCAGCTAGTTGTTGCGGCACAAGCCGGTGATAGGCCCGCCATATCTTTTGAGGCCTTATTGAGACTGGATAAGTTTACTAAGCTCTTTCCAGTTCACTTCAGTGGTACACCTTCTGAGGACCCACAGTATTATCTTGAACGCTTCCACGAGGTGCTGCGGAACATGGGTATAATTGAGATCAATGGGGTTGATTTTGCTGTATTTCAGACGACGGGTTCCGCCAAGAGGTGGTGGAGAGATTATACATTGACCCAACCAGTTGGATCGCCTGCACTTACCTGGGATCAGTTCTCTCAGCTATTTCTGGAGAAGTTCCTTCCTATCACACTGAGAGAGGAATTCCGCCAGCAATTTGAGCGTCTACAATAGGGCAGTATGAATGTTACTCAGTATGAGTCCCATTTTGTGGATTTGGCCCGTCATGCTCTCCTTTTACTACCTACTGAGGGAGAGAGAGTGAGGAGGTTTATTGAGGGACTCACTCACCCTATTAGGCTTCATATGGTCAAGGAGACCGTAAGTGAGATTTCTTTTCAAGCGGCTGCTAATGTCGTGAGGAGGATCGAGATGGTTCTTGCAAAGGAGAGAGGGCAGAGGTCTGATAAGAGGCATCGTCAGTTCGGTGGTTTCAGTGGTGCCTCGTCTGTAGGCAGGGGTAATTTTGGTAGGGGTCATCCTCCCAGACCATTTCATTCAGCACTTCATGCAAATCATGGTGCTTCAGGGAGTCACGGTCCTATTATGCCTTATTATGGGCAGCCAGCATTCAGTTCACATTCAGCTCCTATCAGTGCACCGCCACTCTAGAGTTACTACAGCAGTTATCTGGCCCATTTAGGTCATCTTCAGCAGCCACGGCATCAAGATGGGTGTTCTGAGTGTGGGAACATTGGTCACATCAGGAGAAATTGCCCTAGGTTGGCGAGCAACAGATCTTGGCAGGATTCTCGTGCCATCATACCGGTACCGGTTGCTTCACCGCCTGCTCAGCCAGCTAGAGGTAGGGGTCAGGCAGCTAGAGGTGGAGGTCAGGCCATTAGAGATGGAGGTCATACCGTTAGAGGTGGAGGCCAGCCAGTTAGAGGTCGTCCCAGGGACGCAGTTCAAAGTGGTGGGGATCAGCCCCGATTTTATGCTTTCCCAGCCAGGCCTAAGGCCGAGTCATCTGATGTTGTGATCACAGGTATTATTCCAGTTTGCCATAGAGATGCTTCAGTTCTATTTAATCCAGGATCTACTTATTCCTATGTGCCCTCCTATTTTGCTTCATATTTGGTTGTGCCTTGTAATTCTCTGAGTGCTTCTGTGTGTATCTATACCGGTTGGAGACTCTGTTGTAATAGAACATATCTATCGTTCGTGTGTGGTTACCATTGGTAGTCTTGAGACTAGTGTGGATCTTCTACTTCTTGATATGGTAGATTTTGATGTCATCTTAGGTATGGATTGGCTGTCACCCTATCATGCTATATTGGATTGTCATGCCAAGACAGTGACCCTAGCCATGTCGGGGTTACCTCGGTTAGAGTGGAAGGGAACTCCTGGTCATTCTGCTAGCAGGGTTATTTCTTATATGAAAGCTCGGCGTATGGTAGAGAAAGAGTGTCTAGCCTATTTGGCTTATATTCGCGATCCCAGTGCGGATGTTCCTTCTATGGACTCAGTACCAGTTGTTCGTGAATTTCTAGAAGTATTTCCTGTAGATCTGTCGGGGATGCCACCCGTCAGAGATATTGACTTCTGTATTGATTTGGCTCCGGGCATTCAGCCCATTTCTATTCCACCATACCGTATGGCCCCGCCGGAATTGAAAGAATTGAAGGATTAGTTACAAGACTTGCTTGATCAGGGATTCATTAGACCCATTGTCTCGCCCTGGGGTGCACCAGTATTATTTGTAAAGAAGAAAGATAGTTCCATGCGGATGTGTATAGATTATCGGTAGTTGAATAAGGCCACTGTCAAAAACAAATATCAACTGCCAAGAATTGATGACTTATTTTATCAGCTTCAGGGTGCCAAGGTATTTTCGAAGATCGATTTGAGGTCTAGTTACCATCAGTTGAAGATAGGGCATCTGATGTCCCTAAAATAGCTTTTTGGACTCGGTATGGGCATTACGAATCCCTAGTGATGTCATTTGGGTTGACAAATGCCCCAGCAGTATTTATGGATTTGATGAATCGGGTGTTCAAGCCTTATTTGGATTCTTTTGTGGTTGTATTCGTTGATGATATCTTGATTTACTCCAGCAGTCGAGAGGAGCATGAGCAGCATCTTCGGAGGGTGCTTCAGACTTTGAAGAATAATCAGTTATATGCTAAATTTTCAAAATGTGAATTTTGGTTAGACTTAGTTGCCTTTTTGGGGCATGTTGTATCGGCAGAAGTCATAAAGGTGGATCCTAAGAAGATTGAGGTTGTTCAGAATTGGCCTAGACCTACTTCAATTACAGCGATCCGAAGTTTCCTTGGTTTAGCAGGTTATTATCATCGGTTCGTGGAAGGGTTTTCATCTATAGCAAACCCATTGACCAGTCTGACCCAGAAAGGTATCCCATTCAGATGGTCAGACGAGTGTGAGTTGAGCTTTCAAAAGCTCAAGACTGCTTTGACTACGGCGCCAGTGTTGGTATTACCCACAGGTTCAGGATCGTATACGGTATATTGTGACGCATCTCACATAGGGCTTGGTGCAATATTAATACAAGATGGCAGGGTGATTGTATATGCGTCACGGCGGTTGAAAGTTCACGAGAAGAATTATCATGTTCATGACTTAGAACTGACAGCCATTGTTCATGCGCTGAAGATTTGGAGGCATTACCTCTACGGTGTCTCGTGTGAGGTATTTACTAATCATTGTAGCCTTCAGTATCTGTTCAAACAAAAAGATCTTAATTTGAGGCAGAGAAGATGGTTGGAGTTGTTGAAAGACTATGATATCACCATTTTGTATCACCCCGGAAAGGCCAATGTGGTGGTCGATGCTTTGAGTAGAAAGGCTGTGAGTATGGGCAGTCTTGCGCATATTCCGGTTAGTGAGAGGTCATTAGCTGCAGATGTTCAGACTTTGGCTAATAAGTTCGTGAGGTTAGATGTTTCAAAACCCATTCGGGTTCTAGCTTGTACAGTTTCTCGGTCTTCCTTATATGAGCGCATCAGAGAGCGACAATATGATGATCCTCATTTACTTGTCCTTAAGGACACGGTGTAGCACGGTGATGCCAAACAGGTTGTTATGGGGAAAGATGGAGTTCTACGAATGCAGGATCGTATTTATGTGCCTAATGTGGATGGGCTTCGTGAATTAATTCTGGAAGAGGCCCACAGTTCCAGGTATTCTATTCATACAGGTGCCGCTAAAATGTATCAAGATTTGCGGCAACATTATTGGTGGAGGAGAATGAAAAAGGATATAGTTCCATATGTATCTCGGTGTCTGAATTATCAGCAAGTTAAGTACGAGCATCAGAGACCTGGTGGTTTGCTTCAGAAGTTAGAAATTCCTGAGTGAAAGTAGGAGCGTATCACTATGGATTTTGTTGTTGGGATCCCACGAACTCAAAGAAAATTTGACGCAGTTTGGGTCATTATGGACAGGTTGACCAAGTCAGCACATTTCATTCCAGTGGCAGTTACCTATTCTTCAGATAGGTTAGCTGAAATTTACATTCATGAGATTGTCCGCCTTCACTGTGTGCCTGTGTCTATTATTTCAGATCGAGGTACGCAGTTTACCTCACACTTCTGGAGGGCTGTACAGCATGAGTTAGGCATGCAGGTTGAGTTGAGTACAGCATTTCATCCATAGACAGACGGACAGTCAAAGCGCACCATTCAGATATTGGAAGATATGCTTCACGCTTGTGTTATAGACTTTAGAGGTTCTTGGGATCATTTCTTGCCACTTGAAGAGTTTGCTTATAATAATAGCTACCAGTCAAGCATTCAGATGGCTCCATATGAGGCATTATACGGAAGGCGATGCCGTTCGCCAGTTGGCTGGTTTGAACAGGGAAAGGCTCGATTATTGGGTACCTATTTGGTACGGGACGCCTTGGATAAGGTCAAGATTATTCAGGATCAACTTCGCACAGCTCAGTCTAGGAAAAAGCGTTATGCCGACCGTAAAGTTCATGATATTGCATTCATGGTTAGAGAAATAATATTGCTCCGGGTTTCACCTATAAAAGGTGTAATGAGGTTCGGAAAGAAGGGCAAGTTGAGCCCTAGGTATATCGAACCCTTTGAAATTCTTGAAAGGGTGGGTGAAGTAGCATACAGGCTTGCATTACCACCTAGTTTATCAGCAGTTCATCCAGTGTTCCATGTGTCTATGCTTCGGAAATATCATGGTGATCTTTCCCATGTGTTAGATTTTAGCTCAGTCCAATTGGATAAAGATTTGACTTACGAGGAGGAGCCGGTGGCTATTCTAGCCCGGCAAGTCCGGCAATTGAGGTCTAAGAGTTATCCTTCAGTTCGAGTGCAATGGAGAGGTCAGACGGTAGAGGCATCTACCTGGGAAATCGAGTCGGACATGCTGAGTAATTATCCACACCTTTTCTCCAGCTCAGGTACTTTTTCTAACTCCGTTCGAGGACGAATGTTTATTTTAGAGGTGGAGAATGTGATGACCCAAAATGTCATATTTAAATTTAATAAGTAATTTTGTATTCTAAGACCTCAAAAGGCACTATTTATTATTCCTCGACTTGCGTGCGCAGTCCGTATAATTTTCGAAAAAGTTTTTGTATGAAAAATGGATTAAAATGTGAAATAGAATTTTAAAGCTCAACTAAGTTGACTTTGGTCAACATTTTGAGCAAACAGACTTGGATCAATGTTTTGACAGTTCCGGTAGGTCCGTATCGTGATTTGGGACTTGGGCGTATGCTCGGAATCGAATTCCGATGTCCCTGGCCCGAGATATGGAATTTTGATGAAAAATAATTAAAAGTTTGAAAGCTTAATGATTTTTAAGAATTTACTGATGTTGGATTTATTGACTCCGGGTCCGTATTTTAGTTTCGGAACCCGGTATAGGTCCAATATAATATTTATGACTTGTCTGCAGAATTTGGTGAGAATCGGAATTGATTTGACGTGATTCGGACGTCCGGTTGTGAAAATATAAGTTTTAAAGTTTTCTTGAAAATTTCCTTTGATTTGGTGTCCGATTTGTAGTTCTAAGTGTTATTATGGAAATTTGATCACGCTAGCAAGTTCCTATGATGTTTTAGGACCTGTGGGCATGTTTGGTTTGGTGCCCCAAGGGCTCGGGTGAGTTTCGGATGCTCGACGAGCCATTTTGGACTTAAGGAAGATGGCAAATTTCTGGTGTTTTGTTGCAGAATTTTTACTCATCGCGATCGCGTGAAGTCGTTTGCGATCGTGTAAGGCAAACTGAGAGGCCAGCCAAAGTTGCTCTTCGCGTTCGCGAATTTGAGGATGAGATCGCGTGGGGGTGTGAAGTGGTGCTTCGTGAATGCGTGGACAAGGTCGCGTTCGCGTAGAGTTAAAAAGGCTAAAGCTGAGCCATGCGCTTACTCATCGTGATCGCGTGAGGTCGTTCGCGATCGCCTAAGTCTACGAGTCAAAGCATCGCGTTCGCGTAGAGTAAATTTTTGGGGAAGAAAAATAGAGTGTCGCGATCGCAAGGCCATTCATGCGATCGCGATTAAGAAAAACTGGGCAGCCAAAAATGTGCTTCGCGATCGCGAAGCATTGTACGCGATCGCGTAAGGTAAAATTTAGGCAAATCGAACTTAAGTTCTGGAAAATATTTTCAACCATTTTCTATTTTTGAGCTCGGGTAAGGCGATTTTTACGGAAAAATATTGGGTAAGTGTTCATTATCCTATATTGATTATATTTCATGATTCCATACTCGTTTATATCATGAATCCCTTAAAATTTGGGAGAAAAATCAGATTTTATAAAATCTTCCACAAAACAAAAATTTAAGATTTGAAGGTCCATTTGACATCGGAATTCAATAAATTTTGTATGGTTGAACTCGTATCGGAACGGGTGTTCGATTTTGTAAGTTTTTCCAAGATTTGAGACGTGGGTCCTACTGTCGAATATTTAAATGAATTTCAAATTTTATCCGGAAAATTATTAAATTTATATGGAATTAATTCCTATGATTCGTATTGAATATATCGAATTGTTTGTGAATAGATTTGAAGCTTTTGGAGACAAATTGAAAAGGAAAAGCTTTGGTCGAGTAATTGATTGGAATTTGCAAAGTGAGGTAAGTGTCGTGGTTAACCTTGACTTGAGGGAATAGAACTCTTAAACTATTTGTTACGTGAAATACATGTGAACGACGTATAGACGAGGTGACGAGTGTCTATACGTCGTCAAATTAATTGTTTGCATATTTATTTGAAAAATCATAAATTATTTTAAATCGTGAATTAATTGTTATAATAATTATTTCTCTCCTATTCTTTGTCAAATATTAATTCTTGAATTCCTGCATTAATTGTTATATCTTATTTAAATTATGTGTATTAATTGCTACTTGATATTTAGCATATTAAATATTAAACTGCCTATTTTCTCCCTGATTTCCATAATAACTTGTTATTTGTCATTGTTTGTTTCATAATTAAATCATAATTATTGTATGCTTATTGTCTTATAATTTTATATTAATTAATGCATTTATTGAGGAAATTTCTTGGTAAATGAATATATTGGAGGAGCGGGTTGCACGCCGCAACAGAATTGATTGAAATGAATATATTGGAGGATCGGGTTGCACGCCGCAACAGACTTATTAAAAGTCCATATTAGAGGATCAGGTTGCACGCCGCAACAGACTTATTAAAAGTTTATATTGGAGGATCGGGTTGCACGCCGCAACAGACTTATTTAAAAGTCGATATATATATATATATATATATATATATATATATATATATATATTGGGGTTATCGGGTTCTACGCCGCAACAGACTTGATTAAAATGAATATATTGGAGGAGCGGGTTGCACACCGTAACATAATTGAATATGAATATATTGTGAGAGCGAGTTGCACGCTGCAACGGAAATTGATGGAAATGATAATTGGTTATGACTGCTGAGTTGGCTTCAATTATTATAAATGAGTTACCTGATTTATTTCTATTATTTGTTATTGTTACTAATATTGCGTACAGGTTAATGTAAGTGACCCGCCTTAGCCTCATCACTACTTCGTCGAGGTTTGGCTCAGCACTTACCAGTACAAGGGGTCGGTTGTACTGATACTACACTCTGCACTTCTTGTGCAGATTTCGGAGTTGGTCCCAGCGACGTACCATAGACTTGCTCGGATTTCAACTACTCAGAGGAGACTTGAGGTATAACTGCACGGCGTCCGCAATTCTGAATTCCCTGTCTACTTTACTTTAGCTGTGTATTTATTTTCAAATAACTTTATTTTATTCAGGCCCTTATTTGTATTATTCTAGAAGCTCGTGCACTTGTGATACCAATTCTGGGATGGTATTTATACACCGTTGTTTTTATGGATTATTCACTACATTTCAGACTTTACTTCTGTAATTGTTCTTTGTTATTAAAAAATTTAAAAATTATTTTAAAAATGGATAATATTATTCTAACGTTGGCTTGCCTAGCAAGTGAAATGTTAGGCGCCATCACGGTCTGAAGGTGGGAATTTCTGGTCGTGACAGTTACGTGCCATGTGTGTGTGAGGTTTTGGGTATTCTGTGCATTGCAGTTGATGTCTAGAACTTGCCCGTGTGTTTGCAAAGCAAAATAGTGGTTTTTTTTTCAGTCTTGGAAGTGATATAGGTGTTTCTTTGTTGATCCAGATATATGTTTTACCCACCTAATTATTATGTATCATAGTTAACCCCGTTGAGTCTGTAATCCTATTTCCTTGGCAACCGCATTACAAACTTTACCCTTTTTGGTTAAATTGACCGTCTATTTGAACCTTGTACCTCTCGTGAGCACTTGAATTTGTTATGAAATTTGTAAAAGTTAAAGTGTGGGGTGTTGGTTTGGCTTTTGAGTGGAACTATTGAAATAGGAGGAAGGTGCATTGTTTTGAAAAAGTAAGAGCCACATGAATTGAATAAGGAAAGAAAAAGAAAAATAGTTGTATTGTTGTGAAACATATTCCTTGAGAGTGGTAACTCTTGATGTTTTTATACTTAAAGGAGTAGGAGTTGATGTATATTGATGTGAAGGTGGAGTTATGGTTTGAGATAAGTGTGGGGTTTTGAACGAGTAATTATGTATTAAAGTGTTTAGGGAGGTGTAGTCACTCTTATATTTAAATGTATCCTACCCGTCCCGCAACCTACATTACAACCAATTAAAGTTCTACTTGATCCTTGACTAAATAAGCTAAATTAGTATGGTAGTACAGTGGCAAGCCTATGTACATCTTTTGTGGCATATGAATATTGTTTCTGAGAGTGAGTGAATTCTTTCTACCTTGAGTTCCTGATTGTTCTTAAATTTTATTATGTGTGGAACTACTCTCTATTGTTGTGTGAGGGCACTTGATTCACGAAGGAAAGGTAGTGTCGTTGACCTCTATGTTAGAGTAAGTGAGAGGGTTGTGAAAATGGCATGGTACTTTTGAGTCAAATCTTGAGGCGAGGATGTTACATTAGAGTGCTTAATCTGTTTTAATTATTCTTGGTGTGATGAGTTTGGAGAGTTGTTTAAAAAGGTCGTGTCTATATGAAATGTAGTTTGATTGCTCGAGGTCGAGCAATGGTTAAAGTGTGCGGTGTTGATGGTAGGCTATAATCTCGTGTTTTAGTCACTTATGGCATTCTAATTCACTGCACTTTACTTGTGTTAAGCTTTAATTGGTAGTATTTTGTACTTATTGCGTATTTTATGCCTTGTAAGAATGATTCTGAGTTATGTAGATGTTGTGGAGCTAAATCAAATAATTGGATCTTTGAAGTCTGAGTAAAGGCCCAAGGGATTAAGCCGGGATTGTGTTTGGGGGTCGAGGATCACTTCTGAACGTCAAAAATCAAGGAAGAAGCAACACTCTGAGGAAATGCACTAATGCGACGCACCATGCGTAGCACTGTGCGACGCATCAATGCAAATGTGCGCCAGAAATTTGAGAAGTTGAGAGACTTATAGTTTTTGGGTCTGACAGAAAAATACACTAATGCTAGGCATAGTGTGTGGCATAATGCGTAGCATCAGTACAAAATTTTGTCAGACAAGCTAAGTTCAGAGAGTTTACAACCGAGAAAATTGCACTAATGCTACGCACCCTGCATAGCATAGTGCAACGCATGAAAAGTAATAAGTTTACATGTTTTCCTATTTTGGCTAGGAAAGGGAGGTTTCGTCTGGGCCCGACCCTACTTGTTATAAATACATGAAAAAATGTTATTTTCTGGACTTTTGACATACTTTTGACCTAAGGAAGCTAAGGAGGTGTTGGGAGAACACAAGCACAAGGATTTCATCATTTCTTCCTCACTCAAGACACGAGTTTGGATCGAATCTATGTTTTTCTATACTTTAATTATATTTGTGATAAATTTCTCCATGTCTATGGAGTAGTTCCCTTTAGGTTTTGATGGATTTGGTATATTGATGATTGTTTGTGGATTATAACTCTAGTTTTATGTATTGAATCGTTTTGGAAAATTTAATTGTTGCATCTATATTCACTAGTTCATGTAATCGAAAGAGGCATAACTTGTGATATCTTTGCATTATATTGTTGGTTGAGTTCATAGATTCTTCTAAGTAATCGAAATAGGCTAGTTGAATCATTGATTATGCCTAGTTAGGAGAATAATCGAAAGAGATTTTCCTAAAGACCAATCCACTACGCATTCTTACATATCTTCACAGTGTTTAATTTTGTTCGTCTCGTGAGGTTAAGGCTTAATCGAGAGACTCACTTGAATATTAGAATGAATTATCTAGAGTTAGATCCCGAATAATTATCTTGCACATATCCTATCAAAACCCTACCTTCTCCCACTAATAACCTTATTTGCTTATTCCTTGTCTCGATAGTCACTAGTCAATAACTTTAGATTCTTAGTTAATTTTAATTATTAATCATATAAATCTCAATTGTTCATCCAGCTGGATATCAATCAAGCTAGAAACTACGAGAATACTGTTTAAATTCAATCCTTGTGGATACGATATTATACTATATTATCTTTGATAAGCGAGCATAATTTAAGTGTGTGTTTTGAGCTCGTCAAGGCACGCGATGTTTTTCGCATTCGCATGACCTGGAACGCGATCGCGTAAGTTGAGGAAGCTGGTCATCATATTCGCGACTGAGCTCCCATGATCGCGAAACATATTCTATGAGCTGGGATAATTTATTCTTCGCGATCGCGTGTATTTTTCCGCGTTCGTGAAAGGCAATAACTGGGCAGTAGTATTTAATTTCCAAATCTAGGGTTTTGTCCCATTTTTCGTCTTTTGAGCTAAGACCTCAGTTTTGGGAAATGTTTGAAGAGATTTTCAAGAAGTTGATTGGGGTAAGTGATTCTAACTCGGACTTGGCTATTATACATGAATCCATCATTGTTTTTATCATTTAATTAGTGTTTTGACTTAGAACAAAATGGGGAAAATTGTGAAAAACTTCATAGACTATATTTTGAGCATTTGAAAGTTGATTTAAGGTCGAATTGGAATAATTTTGTATGGTTAATGTAACGACCCGACCGGTTATTTTGGAAATTAGCGTCCTGTTTGCCCGCTTAAGGTCTCGAGCAGCTTCGTGTTATATATTATGACTTGCGTGTGTGGTCGAGTTCCATGTTTGGATGATTCGGGATCAATTTGAAAAAATAATTCTTGTTTTGGAAGGTTAAGTGAAAAGAGCTGATCGGAGTTTGACTTTTGTGTAGATGACTCCGGAATGGTATTTGGATGATTCCAGTAGCTTCGTAAGGTGATTATGGACTTAGGCATATGTCCATATTTGGATTTGGAGGTCCATAGGTTAATTTGATGCATTTCGGCGAAATTGGAAAGTTGAAGGTTTGGAAGGTTGAGAGGTTTGACGTGAAGTTGACTTTATTGATATCGGATTCGGATTTTTATTTCGGGATTTGGTATAGATTCATTGTGTCATTTGGACCTTGCATGCAAAATTTGAGATTATTCTGGATCGATTTGCTATGTTTCGGCACAACTTCTACAATTTGGAAATTTCATAAACTCATAAGTTCGATTTGAGGTGCAATTCATAAGTTCAACGTTGCTTGATGTGATTTGAGGCCTCGACTAAGTTCGTATCATATTTTAGGATATGTTGGTATATTTGGTTGAGGTCCCGAGGGCCTCAGGTGGCGTCCGGATGGTTAACGTATCGGATTTTGGACTTAAGAAATGCTGAGGAGTTCTAGTACTGGTTCTCCGCACCTGCACAAAATTGGTCACAGGTGTGGACATGCTTATGAGAGGGATGCATCACTTCTGCGAAGGGAAGGTGATGTGGCAAGTTCCGCTCCTACGGAGGGAGTTGCGCAGATACGCAAGTGCACATGCGAAAATGTGATCGCTTCTGCGAGCTGGAATGAGATCTGATCATCCACTTCTGCGGAGTTTTGGGTTGCGCCTGTCATCTTACAGATGCAAAATTATCCCACAAATGCGAAAACTGGGTAGTTAAGTAGAGTCCGCAAATGCGAGGGCACAAATGCGAAAATGTGTCCGCAAATGCGGAAAAACTGGGCAGAATGCCTTAAGTTCGAGGGTTCGACATTTTTATTCATTTTTGGATTTTGGAGCTCGATTTTGGCTGACTCTGGGGAGTTCTTCACGAGTTTGAATTGGGTAAGTGTTTCTTAACCGAAATGGATTATATTTCGTAGTTCCATGAGTATTTTTATCATTTATTAGTGAATCAAATGGAAAATATTGAGAAATTTGTAAAGTCTTTCAAAAATGTAAAATGAAGATTTGGAGGGCGATTCGATATTGGAATTTGATTAACTTGGAGTGGTTGGACTCGTATCGAAATGGGTGTTCGGACTTCGTAAGTTTTTCTTGGGTTCCGAGGTGCAGGCAGGGTTGACTTTCGGGTTGACTTTGTAGTGTAAAATGGAAAGTCAAAGTTTCATTATCTGGAACTATTTTCTATGAGTTTTAATTGTGTTATGAAATTATTTTGGCTAGATTTAAGCCGTCCGGAGGTTGTTTCATGTGAGAAGGCCATTTTAGAGTATCGGTCTAGCTTCGTTAAGGTAAGTATCTGCCTAATTTTGTGTGTGGGAGCTACCCCTAAGGAATTGAGTCGTTTGTGCTAATTGTGTAATGTGAAAGCCGTGTAAGTGAGGTGACGAGTACGTACTCGGACTTATATGTGGAAATTCTATAGGTTTAAAACTCTAAGACATCTTTATGTATTAAATTGGAAGTTGTTGGCACTTGTTATATGCTTTATTCGCCACGTACACTATTACATGCTTGTTTGGAGTTGTAGTTACATGTCACATTCTTTACTTGCCGAGTTGCTCCTAAATGCTTATTGGGAATTATTACTACTTTAACCATTTCGCGAATTCTTTTATTGTCGGGTTGCATTTTTGTGGAGATACTTGCACTACTGAGTTTATTCTTAAACAATAAATTTAAATTGAAGTTATCAAGAGGCATTAATCTATTTTCCTAAAATTGTGATTAAAGAAGATGTTGATCCTTGCTGAGTTACTTTTCCATTCATGTTGTTGATATTGAGATACTACGCTCGTTGTGTTGAGCCGTGGGCTATTTGTGGTGAAATTATTGACATCGTGAAATCCTTGGAATGGTTGTGGCCTACGGGCACTTGTGATACGAGTTGATCATGTTGTGTTGTTGTGATGATAGTAACTGTAAATATTTGTGTGAATTGGCCCGTTGTTGTACGGAGTATAAGGGAGGCATTTCCCGTTGTTCTTATGTGGAGTATAAGGGTGGCATTTCACTGTTTTGTTATTATACAGGGCATAAGGGTGGCATTTCATTATTGTTGAATATACGGAGTGATAAGGGTGGCTATTATAGAAGAGATAAAGATGGCTATTATATGAGAGATAAGGGTGGCTATAGGAAAGATAAGGGTGGCTATTGATATTGTCATGGCGGAGTGATACGGGTGGCTATAGGAGAGATAAGTGTGGCAATGTCAGGGATGATGTGTGATGATGTGGGGTTATTGTGCTGGTGACTTTTATGTGATTGTTGTGATTTTTCTTGTGTTTATTTTACACCTTGTGTAACTTGTCTGGTTGTTTCAGTGAGCTATTCGATATACTTGATATTACTTGTTGATTTAGGCTGCAGTAGTACACTTGCACATGCATACATTGTAGCATGCTACTTATACTAGCTCACGAGCACACGCATACACTGTAGCATGCTGCTTATACTAGCTCACGAGTACGAAAGTTGATAATTATCTGATCCTTGTTGATATTGTGAGCCCGTGACTATACCGGGCGGGTTATGTTATTGGCACACGAGTTGTTCGTGCAGTGGTGATATGAGATGTGGGCACGAGGTACCGTGAGTATATGATAATATGTTATTGGCATGTGAGTTGTCCGTGCAGATCTCTACATCGATAATTTGGCACGTGAGTTGTCCATGCGGTTGTGATTCGAAATATGGGTACGAGGTACCGTGAGTATATGAGGGTGAGATGAGACCCCGTGATTGTGATTATGAGATGAGGTGCTAGGGAGGGACTTTGTTGTGAAAACTTATGTTAGAAAGACTTGATTAATTGGTTGTTCTTGTGTTCCTTATTTGGTTAAATGACATTGACGGTGTTCTTATTGCTTTACTGATTATTCCACTGGTTGATTCTTGTTGCCAGTTACTTCTTCCTCTTTTCCATTATTATCGTTATACTACTATACTGCACATGCTATTTTGTCTAGTGAGTATCTTGACTTGTACCTCGTCACTACTCCACCGAGGTTAGTCTTGATACTTACTGGGTACCGACCGTGGTGTACTCATACTACACTTCTGCACATTTTTGTGCAGAGCTAGTTATTGGAGTTATCGGACTCGGGCAGAGTTAGCATATTGGTCGCGAGGATTTGAGGTAGGGCTACTTGGTCGTCACAGTCCCTTGAAGTTCTTTCCTTTCTTGTACTGTCAGTTGTGTATGAATAATATTATATTTTGATTTTGAGGTATTTATATGTATTCAGTTAGAGTTCGTGACTCTATATTACTAATCTTGGGATATTGTATGATTATTTCTGCTTTGGTTTCATTAGTATTACATTCTATTTTAAAAAATGGCTTGAATTGTTATTGTTATCGGCTTACCTTGTCTTAAAGACTAAGTACCATCACGACGCCTGAGGTAAGATTTTGGGTCGTGACAAGTTAGTATCAGAGCCCTAGGTTCATAGGTTCTGCGAGTCACGAACGAGTTTAGTAGAGTATTGTGGATCGGTACGGAGACTTTTGTGCTTATATTCGAGAGGCTACGGAACTATTAGGAAAATCTCCACTTCTTTCATTCGTGCAAATTTGTTGATGTCAATGTTTGAGCCATTGTATATTTATTCTCTCACAAAAGGTGAGGACACGCGCTACCGGGTTAGCTGAGCAGACACTCGCGCCCCCTGCTAGGGAAGTGAGAGGCCGGGGTCGAGGTAGAGGCCGAGAGAGGACACGTGCCGCAGCTAGAGAACCTATCAGAGCAGTAGTTGAGGAGCCGCCAGTAGCTCCGGTTGAGGGACAGGCACCGTAGGCGCCTGTCGTTACCCCCGAACTTCAGGAGACTTTAGCACAGTTCCTGAGCAGGTTTGGTACATTGGCTCAGGCGAGATTGATCTCGGTTGCACCAGTTAATTTGTAGATTGGGGGAGGAGCTCAGACTCCCACCGCCCATACTCTAGAGCAGCGGACTCATATTGGTCAGGTTTCGGGTGTAGTGCCGGTATAGCCTATTATTCCGGTTCAGCCTCAGGTCATGCCAGGGTAATCAGAGGAGGAGCAGAAGAGGCTTGAGAGGTTCAAGAGGTATAGTCCACCTACTTTCAGTGGCACAACTACCGAGGATGCTCAGGGATTTCTAGAGAAGTGTCACCATATTCTCTACACCATGGGTATTGTGGAGGTGAGCGGAGTTGCTTTTACTACATTTCAGCTGTCGGGAGTAGCGTATCAGTGGTGGCAGGTTTATGAGGAGGGTAGGCCGGCCGATGCAGCACCACCCACTAGAGCTTAGTTTTCAGAGATGTTTTTGAGGGAGTTTGTTCCCCAGACACTTTGGGATGCATAGCATGCAGAGTTTGAGCAGCTGCGATAGGGCACCATGACGGTGTCAGAGTATGCCATCAGGTTCAATGAGTTAGTCTGTCATGCACCTACTTTGGTTTCCACAGTCAGAGAGTGAGTCCGCATATTTTTTGAGGGGCTTAGTTATGATCTTAGATTCTTCATGGCTCGGCAGTTGCAGATTAATACTCCATTTCAACAGGTGGTGGAGATTGGCAAGATGTTAGAGAGTGTTCGGAGTGAGGAAAGGGAGGCTAGAGGGACTAAGAGGTCTCGGAGTTTTGGAGGGTTCAGTGGATTCTATTTTTTAGCTATTATTCATCATGGCGGAGGCTCGGGCATTCGGCCAGCCCAATCTGCACATCAGAGTACTTGTGGTTCTTCAGCTAGTTCTTTTATTGCACCACTAGCACGGGGTTCATACAGCGGTTATTCCAGTTATCTAGCATAGACTCAGTACGAGCAGTCGCGCTCGCAGAGGGGTTGTTATGAGTGTGGTGATACTAGGCACATCATGAGGGATTGTCCCAGATTTGGTAGAGGCAGATTTCATCAGAGCACTCATGCTACGAGCTTCATTCCAATTGCTACTCTACCGGCACGGCCAGTTAAGGGTAGAGGTCAAGCGGGTAGAGGGCGCCCTAGAGGGGGAGGCCCGGCCCATTGATATATTTTCTATGGTATGGCTGAGGCCGCTACACCAGATGGTGTCGTTACAGGTATGGTTTTGATTTGTTATAGATGAGCACTATTCTTGTTTGGTTTGGTTTTACTTATCGAGGTGAGACCTCCTATCATGCTTCGTACGTGGTGAGTTCCGTGATTTGTACTCTATTTATGTGTTTACCCATGTTGAGAGATTTTATGGTGGTAGCCCTTGTCTATCATTTTGTTTTGTTTATTATTGAGAGCTATAAGACTAGGAGTGAATTTCTGTTACTCATTACGATAGATTTTGATGTGATTCCTTTGTGGTTTGATTAAAAATTGTGATTTAGCTACTCTACCGGTGTAGAGGTTCAATATGTGTTGTGATTTTGTTAGCGAAATTGAATTAGTGGAAGATTTCGGTTGGTATGAGGTTTATACTACTTGTGATTTAGAGCTGAGGATGGGATCCTCGCGTTTCCATATGGTTGATATGTTGAATCGGGCTACGTGTCGCGGTGGAAGTTATATCAGGATGAGATCCTTGTGATTAGTTCATATGTTTTGATTCTCCCTGTGAAAATGATTCATGTTATAGTACTGATAGGGAGTTGTCCCTGTCGGGCTTGTTTGATAGTTCTCTTATGTGTTTCTCTTTGCATATTTTGTTATATTCACGTTGCGTTTATTGGGTTTTAGCTTACGGGGTGTGTGCCCGGGTGGCGTTAAATGTGACTTGATGATTCGGATGAATAGTTTTGAGGTCTTCATGTTTCTTGCATCATTGTTGGTGTTGTGATGGTCTGGAATGAAGTTTTTGCGGACATGAGGTTATTCGTCGGTGCTGTATTTGATTATGGACAGCTATTGTGGCTAGAGTTATTGTTATGGGCATATGCCTAATGTGTTACGTTGTGTGTTTATACCTGGTGAGTGTAGGCATGAGTTATTATAGCTGGTTGAGGCTGATACCGTGTGTTGATGCGGAAATTTGGTTCTTTTGGAAATGATTGGATGGTGAGAAACTTGGTTCTAAGGTTTACCAGTGTGGGTGGACGGGATAATTTTCAGTTGAGATGGTGTTTTTGGGCCTTTGTGAATTGGGGTGATGTGGAATCACCCCACGAGTATATATATGATGAGTACATTTAGTGATTTGATGACCTCTGAATGGTACTTGGCACATTCGAGGGCGAACGTTTGTTTAAGAGGGGGAGAATGTAACGATCCGACCGGTTGTTTTGGGAATTAGCATCCCGTTTGGCGGCTTAAGGTCTCGAGAAGTTTCGTGTTATGTATTATGACTTGCGTGTGTGGTCGAGTTCATTTTTTGGATGATTCGGGATCAATTTGGAAGAACAATTCTTGTTTTGGAAGCTTAAGTGAAAAGAGATGACATGAGTTTGACTTTTGTGTAGACGACTTTGGAATGGTGTTTTGATGATTCCAATAGCATCGTAAGGTGACTTTTGACTTAGGCGTGTGTCCGTATTTGGATTTGGAGGTCCGTAGGTTAATTTGATGCATTTCGGCGAAATTGGAAAGTTGAAAATTTGGAAGGTTGAGAGGTTTAACCGGGAGTTGACTTTGTTAATATCGGGTTCATATTTTTATTCCGGTAGTTGGTATAACTCCGTTGTGTCATTTGGAACTTGCATGCAAAATTTGAGGTTATTCCAGATCGATTTGCTTTGTTTCGGCACAAGTTATAGAATTTGGAAATTTCATAAACTCATAAGTTCGATGCGAGGTGCAATTCCTAATTTCGACATTGCTTGATGTGATTTGAGGCCTCGACTAAGTTCGTATCATGTTTTAGGACATGTTGGTATATTTAGTTGAGGTATCGGGGGCCTTGGGTGGATTGCGGATGGTTAACGGGTCGGATTTTGGACTTAAGAAATATTGAGGAGTTCTGGTACTGGTTCTTCGCACGTGCTTATGCGAGTGATGCGTCGCTTCTGCGAAGGGAAGGTGCTATGGCAAGTTTCGCTTCTGCGGAGGGAGTTGCACAGATGCGCGAGCAAGAAATGTGATTGCTTCTGCGAGCTGGGAGTGAGAGTTGACTGTCCGCTTCTGCGGAGTTTTGGGTCGTGTCTGCATTATCGTAGATGCAAAATTATCCCGCAAATGCGAAAACTGGGCAGTTAAGTGGAGTCGGCAAATGCGATATTTTTCTCGCAAATGCGAAAATATGTCTCCAAATGCCGAAAAACTAGGCAGAATGCCTTAAGTTCGAGGGTTCGACATTTTTATTCATTTTTGGATTTTGGAGCTCGGTTTTGGGCGACTCTGGGGGAGTTCTTCACGAGTTTGAATTGGGTAAGTGTTTCTTAACCGAAATGGATTATAATTCATAGTTCCATGAGTATTTTCATCATTTATTAGTGAATCAAATTTAAGAAATTGAGAAAATTGTAAAGTCTTTCAAAAATGTAAAATGAAGATTTAGAGGGCGATTCAATATCGGAATTTGATGAATTTAGTATGGTTAGACTCGTATCGGAATGGGTGTTCGGACTTTGTAAGTTTTTGTCTAGTTTTCGAGGTGCGGGCCCGGGGTTGACTTTCGGGTTATTCTTTTAGTGTAAAATGGAAAGTCGAAGTTTCATTATTCGGAATTATTTTCTATGAGTTTTAATTATATTATGAAATTATTTTGGCTAGATTTGAGCCGCCCGGAGGTTGTTTCACGTGAGAAGACCATTTTAGAGTATCGATCTATCTTCCTTGAGGTAAGTATCTTTCCTAACTTTGTGTGGGGGAGCTACACCTTAGGAATTGAGTCGTTTGTGCTAATTGTGTGATGTGAAAGCCGTGTACGCGAGGTGACGAGTACATACTCAGGCTTATATGTGGAAATTATATGGGTTTAAAACTCTAAGACATCTTTATGTATTAAATTGGAAGTTGTTGGCACTTGTTATATCCTTTATTTTCCATGTCCACTGTTACATGCTTGTTTGGAGTTGTAGTTACATGTCACATTCTTTACTTGCCGAGTTGATCCTAAATGCTTATTGGGAAGTATTACTACTTTAATCATTTCGTGAATTCTTTTATTGTCGGGTTGCCTTTTTGTGGAGATACTTGCACTACTCAGTTTATTCTTAAACAATAAATTTAAATTGAAGTTATCAAGAGGCATTAATCTATTTTCCTAAAATTGTGATTAAAGAAGATGTTGTTCCTTGCTGAGTTACTTTTCCATTCATGTTGTTGATATTGAGATACTACGCACGTTGTATTGAGTCGTGGGCTATTTGTGGTGAAATTATTGACATCGTGAAATCCTTGGAAAGGATGTGGCCTACAGGCACTTGTGATACGAGTTGATCATGTTGTGTTGTTGTGATGATAGTAACTGTGAATTTCTGTATGAATTGGGTTGTTGATGTACGGAGTATAAGGGAGGCATTTCCCGTTGTTGTTATGTGGTGTATTAGGGTGGCATTTCACCGTTTTGTTGTTATATGGGGCATAAGGTGGCATTTCACTGTTGTTGAATATACGGAGTGATAAGGGTGGCTATTATATGAGAGATAAGGGTAGTTATTGATATTCTCAGGGCGGAGTGATACAGGTGGTTATAGGTGAGATAAGGGTGTCAATGTCAGGGATGATGTGGGGTTATTTTGCTGGTGACTTTTATGTGATGTTGTGATTTTTCTTGTGTTTATTTTTCACCTTGTGTAACTTGTCTTGTTATTTCGGTGAGATATTCGATATACTTGATATTACTTGTTGATTTGGCTTGTAGTAGTACACTTGCACATGCATACACTATAGCATGCTACTTATACTAGCTCACGAGTACGAAACTTGATAATTATCTGATCCATATTAAGATTCTGAGCCTATGACTATGCCAGGCGGGTTATGTTATTGGCACACGAGTTGTTTGTGTAGTGGTGATAGGAGATGTGGGCACGAGGTGTCGTGAGTATATGATGATTATGTTATTGGCACGTGAGTTGTCCGTGCGGATCTATACATCGATATTTTGGCATGTGAGTTGTCCGTGCGGTTGTGATTCGAAATATGGGTACAAGGTACCGTGAGTATATGAGGGTGAGTTGAGACCCCATGATTGTGATTATGAGATGAGGTGCTACGGAGGGACTTTGTTGTGAAAACTTGTGTTAGAAAGACTTGATTAATTGGTTGTTCTTGTGTTCCTTGTTTGGTTAAACGACATTGACGGTGTTCTTATTGTTTTACTGATTATACCACTGGTTTATTCTTGTTTCCAGTTACTGCTTCCTATTTTCCATTATTATCGTTATACTACTATACTGCACTAGTTATTTTGTCTAATGCGTGTCTTGACTTGTACGTCGTCACTACTCCATTGAGGTTAGTCTTGACACTTACTGGGTACCGATCATGGTGTACTCATACTATGCTTCTGTATATTTTTGTGTAGAGCCAGGTATTGGAGGTATCGAACACGGGCAGAGTTAGCATATTGGTCGCAAGGATTCGCAGTAGAGCTGCTTGGTCGTCCCAGTCCCTGGGAGTTATTTCCTTTCTTGTACTGTCAGTTGTATATGAACAGTATTGTATTTCGATTTTGAGGTCTTTACATGTATTCAGTTAGAGTTCGTGACTCTGTATTACCTGTCTTGGGAGGTTGTATGATTATTTCCGCTTTGGGTTCGATATTTGTATTACATTATGTTTATAAAAATGGCTTGAATTGTTATTGTAATCGTCTTACCAAGTCTTAGAGACTAAGTGCCGTCACGACGCCTGAGGTGGAATTTTGGGTCGTGACAGTTAGACTCATTATCGAATGTGTGTTCGAATTTTGTAAGTTTGGTCGGGTTCCGAGATGCGGGCCTGGGGTTGACTTTTTGAGTTGACTTTTTCTTTTTTAAAGATTGCAACTTTATTGTCTTAAATAGTTTCCTATGGTTTGTATTTATGGTATAAAGTTGTTTTGGCTAGATTTAAGCCATTCGGAGTGGGATAATCGCGGAAAAGGCTTACTAGTGGATTGAGTTAGCGTGTTTTGAGGAAAGTATGTTACCTAACTTTATGGGGGGAATTACCCCTTAGGATTGGTATTGTTTTGTGTTATATGTGGTACGTAAAAGCCGTGTACGGAAGGTGACGAGTGGGTACATACGCTAAATATGGTAATTGAACGGCTTAAGCTATGTAGATTCTTTTCATACCTTTAATTGAGTTGTTGTAACATGTGATATCCATCCTCGTTAGTCTATCTTCACATGATTCACTTGACATTGTTAATACTTCTCTCATCTCTTACTTGTTAGTTACTCTTACATTCTTAGTTGAAGTTATTATTTTTCTCATTTCCTTGTTAAATATTTAACTGTTGAGTTACCTTACTTGAACTTGTTATTCTTGTAATATCTTATTGTTGGATTTTAGTGTTGAAGTTATAAAGGTCGTGATTCACATTGCAGCAAAGTTGTAAATTATTGAAATACCATTCTTGTTGAGATATACACATTTGGTTGCCATTGTTGAGACTCTTGTACATATTGTGGTTGAGCTATGGGCTACTTATTGTGGAAACATTATTGTTGTTGACTTATTTGGTAAGTTGTGGCTTTGGAAACTTGAGGTGCGATTTGTGATATGTTGTGATATTGATACGCATGCGGTGGTATAAGGATTGGGGTTGATACGCATACGGTGAGATAAGGTGGGCTTGATACGCATGTTGCTAGTAGGGGAACTACTTGAAGCCGCGCGATGTGATAAGGTGGGCTAAAACGTGGGTAGCTATTTCGGGAAAATGATTTTCAAAACTAAATGCAAGGCTCCTGCAGTGGTATAAGGAAAGACTGTGATTTAATTTGTGAAATGCGACTACTAGGCAGTACCTCGGTAGTGAATCTTATTGATACCTTTCATTTACATCACTTGTGTTTTGTTTATATTATTTGCTTGGCATTCTTATTATGTGTTTTCTTCCGTGATGTCTTAATTGCCTTAATTTTGGTGTAGCTATTCTTGTTATATTTCTTCATTGTATCCTTTCCATTGTATCCATTATTATATTGTACTATACCTATTCAGTTTCTTTATTTATTCCAGTAGGTGTCTTGACTTAACCTCGTCACTACTCTACCGAGGTTAGGCTTGAATCTTACTGGGTACCGTTATGGTATACTCATACCATGCTTCTGCACAATTTTTTGTCCAATTCCAGGTAGTTCATACCAGCCTAAGCATCCGTGATTTGAGTTTGGATCGGAGACTTCAAGGTATACATGCCGGCGTTTGCAGGCCTCGGAGTCACCCTCTATCTAGTTTCTATTTCGTTCTCCTTTTATAGCTATTGTTGTATAGGGATGTTTCAATATACTCGGGTAGAGCTTGTGACTCAGTATCACCAGATTTTGGGGTGTTATATTCAGTTGTTTTGCGGAGTCCTTTTATGATAGTTGTTGGTTTAATTGGGTGTTTTATTATTATTATTTCTGTCAATTCTTCATGCATGTTAGGCTTACCTAGTCTTAGAGACTAGGTGCCATCACGACATCCTACGGAGGGAGATTGGGATCGTGATAAGTTGGTATCAGAGCTCTAGGCTCATAGGTGATACGAGTCATAAGAGGGTTTAGTAGAGCCTCGCGAATCGGTACGGGGGCGTTTGTACTTATCTTCGAGAGGATATGGAACTGTTAAGAAACTTCACTTCTTGATTCCTTATCGTGCGAACTTGTTGACTTTGAAATTCTGAGTCTTTGTCATTCCATTCTCTCAAAGATGGTGAGGACACGCACCACTGGCTCCGATGATTAGACACTCGTGCCCCCTGTTAGAGCCGGGAGAGGCTGGGATTGAGGCAGAGGCCGAGGAGAGGCACGTGGTGCAGCCAGAGCACCTCCCCAAGCTACGACAGAGAAGCCACCAGTAACTCTAGTTGGGGGGCAGGCGCCTGTTTCTCCCCTTGCACTTCAGGAGACCCTCACCCGGTTCTTAAGCATGTTTGGTACTCTAGCTCAGGGGGGTTAATTCCACTTGAACCAACCACATCTCACGCTGGGCGAGAAGCTCAGACTCCCGCGGCCCATACCCAAGAGTAGCGGATCCTTGTTGACCAGGTCCCAGAGGTTATATCAATGCAGCCAGTTGTCCCAGTTCAGCCCAAGGTTAGGGCAGCAGCATCTGAGGAGGAGCAGCACAGACTTGAAAGGTACAAGAAGTACTACCCTCTTACTTTCAGTGGCCTAGCTATAGATAATGAACATGGTTTTTTGGAGAAGTGCCACCGTATTCTCCGTACCATGGGTATTGTAGAGACGAGTAGGGTTGCTTTCACTACTTTCCAGATGTCGGCACCAACATACCAGTGGTGTTAGGCTTATGAGTAGGCTTCACTCACAGCTTCACTCACATGGGCTCAATTTTTAGAGATGTTCTTGAGAGAGTTTGTACCCCAGAGCCTTCAGGATGCTTGGTGCGTGGAGTTTGAGCAGCTGGGCTAGAGTACTGTGACTATGTTAGAGTATGCTATCAGATTCAGTGAACTGTCCATACATGCACATGCCTTGGTTTTCACAGTCAGAGAGCGAGTCCGTCGATTTATCGAGGGGCTCAACTATGGTATTAGATTCAGCATGGCTTGAGAGTTGGAGACAGATACCCCATATCAGCAGGTGGTAGAGATCGCATGGAGATTGGAGGGTATGTTGGGCCGAGAGAGAGAGAGAGAGGACAGGGAGGCCGAGAGGCCTCGAGATTCTAGCAGATATAGTGGTGCCCATGCCCCAGTCGCAGCCCGTCATGGTAGAGGCTATGTGAGTTGCCCAGTTTATTTAGAACTTCCAGCCTCTAGTGGTACTCCGGCTACTTCCAGGTCTCAGGTTGCCCATTATACATCGCCACTGTCTAGTGCACCTCCTACATAGGGTGCTTTCAATGGTCAGTTCAGCCGACTAGGCCCGAGCCCGTTTCAGTAGCCACGTCCTACGAGAGCTTTTGAGTGTGGTGATACCTGTCATATGGTGAGGGACTGCCCCAGACTCATGAGGAGTACACCTCCACAGACTACTCAAGCTCCACGTATTCCACCGGGTCCACAGACTTCTCATGCCGTGGTTACCGCTCCAGTTGCTGATCCACCTGCACAGCTAGCTAGGGGTGGAGGTCAAGCTAGTAGGGGTCACCCTAGAGAGGGAGGCCCGGCCAGATGTTATGTTTTTCTAGGTAGGACGGAGGCGGTTGCATCAGACACAGTTATCACAATTATTGTTCTGGTTTGTCATAGAGATGCACCAGTCTTATTTTATCCAGGCTCCATTTATTCATATGTATCATCTTACTTTGCTATGTATTTGGGTATATCTCGTGATTCTTTGAGTTCTCCTGTTTATGTGTCCACACCTGTGGGAGATCTATTGTTGTTGACTATGTATATCTCGGTCGTGTTTTGTTTTATTGGTGGTTTTGAGACCAGAGTTGATCTATTGTTGCTTAGTATGGTAGACTTTAATGTTATTTTGGGAATGTACTAGTTGTCACCCTATCATGCTATTCTTGATTGTCACGCCAAGACGGTGACATTGGCTATGCCAGGTTTACCGCGGTTGAGTGGAGGGGTACCTTGGATTATTTTCCTAGCAGTGTTGAGCTCTTCCTTAAGGCACATGGGATGGCTGGGATGGGGTGTGATGCATATCTAGACTTTGTGAAAGATGTCAGTGTTGATACTTCTACCATTGAGTTAGTTCCAATAGTGAGAGACTATCCAGATGTGTTTCCAGCAGATCTTCCGGGCATGTCGCCCGATAGGGATATTGATTTTTCCATTAACTTGTTGCTGGGCACTCAGCCCATTTCTATTCCACCATATCATATGGCCCCAACAGAATTGAAGAAGTTAAGGAAGCAGTTGCAAGAGTTGCTTGATAAGGGTTTCATTCGGTCTAGTATGTCATCTTAGGGTGCTCTGGACTTGTTTGAGAAGAAAAGGGATGGCTCTATACGCATGTGTATTGATTATTGACAGTTAAACAAGGTTACAATGAAGAACAGATATCCATTGCCATACATTGATGACTTATTCGATCAGCTACAGGGTGTCAGAGTGTTATCAAAGATTGGTTTACAGTCAGGTTATCACCAGTTAAAGATTTGGGATCTGGATATTCCAAAGAGTACCTTTAGGAGTCGGTATAGTCACTACGAGTTCCTTGTGATGTCATTCGGGCTGACCAACGCCCCAGCAGTGTTCATGCACCTGATGAACAGTGTATTCCAACCCTATCTTAATTCATTCGTCATTTTGTTTATTGACAGCATCTTGGTGTACTCCCGCAACCAAGAGGATCAGGAGCAGCACCTGAGTATCGTGCTCCAGACCTTGAGAGAAAAGAAGTTGTATGCAAAATTTTAAAATTGTGAATTCTGGCTTGATTCGGTGGCGTTTTTGGGTCATGTTGTGTCAAGTGAGGGGATCAAGGTACATCCGAAGAAGATTGAAGCAGTGTAGAGTTGGCCCAGACCATCGTCAGCTACTGAGATCCGGAGTTTTCTTAGTTTGGCCGGGTATTATCGTCATTTCGTAGAGGGTTTCTTATCTATCACAGATGGATCAAGGAGTGTGAGGATAGCTTTCAAAAGCTCAAGACCACCTTAAATACAGCCCCAGTGTTGGTGTTGCCTACGGGTTTGGGGTCTTACACTATGTATTATGATGCATCATGTATTAGCCTTGACGCGGTGTTGACGCAAAACAGCAGGGTCATTGCCTACGTGTCTAGATAGTTGAAGGTTTATGAGAAGAATTATCCTATACACGATCTGGAATTAGCAGCTATTGTTCATGCCTTGAAGATTTTTTGGCATTATTTGTACATTGTCCCCTGTGATGTCTATACCGACCACCAGAGTCTACAACATCCGTTCAATAGAAGGATCTTAACTTGCGGCAGTGGAGATGGTTAGAGTTGCTTAAGGACTATGATATCACTATTCTATATCATGCTGGGAAGGCCAATGTGGTGGTTGATGCCTTGAGTAGAAAGGCAGAGAGTTTGGGCAGTTTAGCAAATCTACCGGCAGCTGAGAGGCCATTAGCATTGGATGTTCAGGCCTTGGCCAACCAGTTTGTTATATTGGATGTTTCGGAGCCGAGTTAGGTTCTGGCTTTCATGGTTTCTCGGTCTTCTCTATATGATTGCATCAGAGAATGTCAGTATGACGACCCCCATTTGCTTGTCCTTAAGGACACGGCACAGCATGGCAATGCCAAGGAGGTTTCTATCGGAGATGACGGTATATTGCGGATGCAGGGCCGGTTATGTGTGCCCAATGTGGATGGTTTGCATGAGTTGATTCTTCATGAGGCCCACGGTTCACGGTACTCCTTTCATCCGGGTGCCGCTAAGATGTACCAGGATTTGAGGCAACATTATTGGTGGAGTAGAATGAAGAAAGACAGTGGAGTATGTAGCTCGATGCCTAAATTATCAGGAGGTGAAGTATGAGCACCAGAGGCCAGATGGGTTGCCTCAGAGACTTGAGATTCCCGAGTGGAAATGGGAGCGAGTTACCATGGACTTCGTTGTTAGGCTCCCACGGACTCAGAAGAAATAGGACGTAGTATGGGTGATTATGGATAGGTTGACCAAGTCGGCTCATTTCATTCCAGTGGTGACTACCTATGCTTTAGAGCAGCTGGTTCAGGTTTATATTCGCAAGATTGTCCGACTTCATAGTGTGTCGGTATCCATCATCTCTGACCGGGCTACGCAGTTTACATCACGATTCTGGAGGGCCGTACAGCCTAAGTTAGGCACACTAGTTGAGTTGAGAACAACATTCCACCCCCAGACGGACGGACAGTCCGAGCGCACCATTCAGATATCGAAGGATATGCTTCGCGCCTGTGTTATGGAGTTACGGGGTTGTTGGTATCAGTTCTTTAAGCTTGCGGAGTTTGCCTACAACAACAGCTACCAATCAAGTATTCAGATGGCTCCTTTTGAGGAATTATATAGGAGGCAATGTCGTTCCCCTGTTGATTGGTTTGAGCCGGGAGAGGCTAAGTTATTAGGCACGAATTTGGTTCGAGATGCCTTGGAGAAGGTCAAGTTGATCCAGGATCGGCTTCGTACATCCCAATCTAGATAGAAGAGTTATGCATATCGAAAGGTTCGTGATGTTGCATTCATGGTTGGAGAGCGGGTCTTGCTCCGAGTTTTTCCCATGAAGGGTGTTATGAGTTTAGGGAAGAAAGTCAAGTTGAGACCTAGGTATATCAGACCTTTTAAGATTCCGGAGAGATTGGTGAGGTGGCTTACAAGCTTGTATTGCCACCTAGTCTATCTGCAGCTCATCCGGTATTCCATATTTCTTTGCTCCGTAAGTATCACAGAGATTTGTCCCATGTATTAGATTTTAGCTCAGTCCAATTGGACAAGGATTTGTCTTCTGTTGAGGAGTCGGTGGCCATCTTGGACAGACAGGTCCGAAAGTTGAGGTCAAAGAGCATTGCTTCAGTGAAGGTTCAGTGGAGGGGTCAACCAGTCGAGGAGGCGACATGGGAGACTAAGCATGATATGCATAGTCGTTATCATCATCTATTCATCACTTCAGATATGTCTTTATACTCGTTCGAGGATAAATGTTTGTTTTAAGATGAGGAGGGTGTAATGACCCGACCGGTCGTTTTGAGTATTTTAGCCTCATTCCCCTATTTATTGCCTCCTCTATGTTATATTTTTGCTATATGACTTGCCGGAATTGTTGGTTTTGGTTTCAGGTGAGTTTTGTAGTGAAATGGGACACTTAGTCTCTGAGTTTGAGGCTTGAGTTGAAAGGGATGAGAAAGTTTGACTTTTTCTGTAAATGACTCTAGAATGGAGTTTTGATGGTTTCCGTAGCTTCGTAAGGTGATTTTGTACTTAGGAGCGTGTTCGGATATTGATTTAGAGGTCCGTAGGTCATTTTGTCTTGAATTGGCGAAAGTTAGAAAGTTGAAGGTTTGTTGAGATGTTTGACCGAGAGTTGACTTTATGTATATCGGGTCCAGATTTCGGTTCTCGAAGTTGGAATATGTCAGTTGTGTCAATTATGACTTGTGTGCAAATTTTGAGGTCAATTGGAGTTGGTTTGGCACGTTTCGGCATTAGTTTTAGAAGTTATAAATTCATAAGTTCATTAGGCTTGAATCGATGTGTGATTAGTGGTTTTAGTGTTGTTTGATCTGATTTGAGGCTTCGAGCGAGTTCATATCATGTTTTAGGACTTGTTGGTATGTTCGGACGGGGGCCCCTAGCGTGTTTCAGATTGAGTTAGGACTATTTGTTCTTAAAATGGGATTGCTAGTTTTTCTGAGTTCTGGTTTCCTTCATCACGTTCACGGAGAATGTTCCGCGATCACGTAGAGTAGTTTGTGACTAATGGATTTATACTTTTCACGTTCGTGAAGTCAGGGATGCAATCGCGAAGGTTGAAGAGCTTGTGCATCGCGAACGTGTGCATGGGACCGCGTTCGCGTATAAGGAAGGAGAGGCTGGGGCTGAGGCACGTGATGTTCTTCGCGTTCGCGTGACCTGGAACGCAATCGCGTAAGTTGAGAAAGTTGGTCATCGCGTTCGTGACTGAGCTCCTGTGATCGCGAAGGAGATTCTATGAGCTGGGAGAATTTGTTCTCTGCGATCGCGAAAGGCAATAACTGGGCAGCAGTATTTAATTTCCAAATTGAGGGTTTCGTCCCATTTTTCATCTTTTGAGCTAGAGACCTCAGTTTTGGGTGATGTTTGAAGAAAGTTTCAAGGAGTTGATTGGGGTAAGTAATTCCAACTCGGATTTAGATATTATACATGAATCCATCGTTGTTTTTATCATTTAATTAGTGTTTTGAGTTAGAAAAGTTTGGGAAAATTGTGAAAAATTTCATTGACTATATTTTGAGGATTTGAAAGGTGATTTGAGGTCGGATTGGGATAATTTTTGTATGGTTAGACTCATTATCGAATGAGTGTTCGGATTTTGTAAGTTTTGTCGAGTTCCGAGATGCAGGCCCGGGGTTGAGTTTTGAGTTGACTTTTTGTTTTTCTTTAAAGATTGCAACTGTATTATCCAGAATAGTTTCCTATGGTTTGTATTTATGGTATCAAGTTATTTTGGCTACATTTGAGCCGTTCAGAGTTGGATAATCATAGAAAAGGCTAACTAGTGGATTGAGTTACCGTGTTTTGAGGTAAGTATTTTGCCTAACTTTGTGTGGGGGAATTACCCCTTAGGATTGGTGTTGTTTTGTGTTATATGTGGTACGTGAAAGTCGTGTACGGAAGGTGACGAGTGGGTACATATGCTAAATATGGTAATTGACCGGTTTAAGCTATGTAGATTCTTTTCATACCTTTAATGGAGTTGTCGTAACATGTGATATCCATCCTCGTTAGTCTATCTTCACATGATTCACTTGACATTGTTAATACTTCTCTCATCTCTTACTTGTTAGTTGCCCTTACATGCTTAGTTGAAGTTATTATTTTTCTCATTTCCTTGTTAAATATTTAACTCTTAAGTTACCTTACTTGAACTTGTTATTCTTGGAATATCTTATTGTTGGATTTTAGTGTTGAAGTTATAAAGGCCATGATTCACATTGCAGCAAAGTTGTAAATTATTGAAATACCATTCTTGTTGAGATATTCACATTTGGTTGCCATTGTTGAGACTCTGGTACATATTGCTGTTCAGCCATGGGCTACTTATTATGGAAACATTATTGTTGTTGATTTCTTTGGTAAGTTGTGGTTTTGGGCACTTGAGGTGCGATTTGTGATATGTTGTGATATTGAAAAGCATGCGGTGGTATAACCATCAGGATTGATACGCATGTGGTTAGATAACGTGGTCTTGATACACGTGTTGCTAGTTGGAAAACTACTTGAAGCCATGTGGTGTGATAAGGTGGGCTAAAACGCGGGTAGCTATTTCGGGAAAATGATTTTCAAAACTGTGATTTGATTTGTGAAATGCGATTACGAGGCGGTACCTCGGTAGTGAATCTTTTTGATATCTTTCATTTACATCACTTGTGTTTTGTTTGCATCATTTCCTTTCATTCTTATTATGTTTTTCTTCCGTGATATCTTAATTGCCTTAATTTCATTGTAGCTATTCTTATTATATTTCTTCATAGTATCCTTTCCATTATTTCCATTATTATATTGTACTATACCTGTTCAGTTTCTTTATTTATTCCAGTAGGTGTCTTGACCTGACCTCGTCACTACTCTACTAAGGTTAGGCTTGACACTTATTGGGTACCGTTGTGATGTACCCATACTACGTTTTGCATATTTTTTTTATGCAGATCCAGGTACTTCATACCAACCTAGGCATTCATGAGTTGAGTTTGGATCGGAAACTTCAAGGCATACCTACCGGCATTCGCAGGCCTCAGAGTCACCCTCTATCTAGTTTCTATTTCATTCTCCTTTTATAGATATTGTTGTATAGGGATGTTTTAGTATACTCGTGTAGAGCTTATGACTCGGTATCACCAGATTTTGGGATGTTATATTCAGTTGTTTTGCGGAGTCCATTTATGAGAGTTGTTGGTTTAATTGGGAGTTTTATTATTATTTCTGTCAATTCTTCATGTATGTTAGGCTTACCTAGTCTAGGTGCCATCACGACATCTGACGGAGGGAGATTGGGGTCGTGAAACCTGCCTTATCACGTCGCATGTACAATATCAATAATAACAATAGCACAGACAACTCACATGCGAATACCCTGACAATCCTCTCAACGATATCACGTGTGCCAAAAACATAACAACACAATATAACAACTTGCACCACATGTGCATGTATGCCATAATATTTCCTTAAAACAATTCCAATACCACAACCACACATAGCCCTCGGCTCAACAACACCAAGTACAACAATAACAATAACAACACGGGAGTACGGCAAGTAAATCAACACAAGAATTATAGAACACAAAGAAACGGAAGAACGAGCTCACAATGAAAGACAAGATAAGTAATAACGATTTCAATAAGAATGACTCAACAATAAGAAAGACAAAAGTAACTCAATAATATGAGAAATAACATGTATCAATGATTCCAAGTAAGAGTAACTCAACAATAAGATAGATAATATGTAGCAATGACTTCAAATAAGGATAATTCAACAATAAGAGAGATAACATGTAACAATGACTTCAAATAAGGATAAGTCAACAAATGACGAAATAATAATAACTTCAATTAAGGATAATCAACTACGAAAAAGATAACATGGCACTAAAAGGGTAAATTTTGCAACGGAGGATTTAACATGATGACACAACTTCATTTTAATGTACATAACCTAATAGTCTAAACCGGTCAAATTTCCACATATAAGCCGTGTACACACTCGTCGCCTCGTGTACACATCTTTCACGTAGCTCAAATAGTGCAAACAAACCAATCCCTACGGGGTAGTTCCCCCACACAACGTTAGGAAAGATACTTACCTCAAAAGCCCTCAATCATTACTCAAAAATAGGTTTTCCTTTACAATTCACCTCCGCTCGACACAAATCTAACCAAAATCGGCTTAATAACATCAAATAATGCAAGAGAAATCCATTCTAATAAATAAAGCTATGATCTTTACACAATTTCTTAAAAGTCAACCCGAGGCTCACCCGGTCAAGACCCGGGGTCCAATGGTAGATTCTGACTACCCATGACTCCACGAGTTCATATATGTGATTAGTTTCCAAATTTGAGTCCAAATCAACTCTCAAAACTCAAATTTTTATTTTTCAAAACATGACAAAGTTTCACTTTGATTCTCATAATTTTGATGTTAAAATTCACATATAATCATGTAAAATAATTGGAAATTCAACAAAATCACTTGCCAGTGATTGTAGATGAAAATCGCCTCCTACCGAGTCTAGGGTTCCAAAATATGAAAATGAGACTAAAATCCCGTCTCTCAGCTTCTGTCCAGTCGCAGGTGTCACAAATGTGACCTGGGGTTCACAAATGCGAAGCAACAATCACAAAAGCGAAAGCCTTCCCATTCCTGCTATCATCGCAAATGTGATGAAAGGTTTGGAATTGCAAATATTGGACACTTCGCAAATGCGACCATAGAGATCGCAAATGCGAACTAGCTCACCCAGGCCATCCCATCGCAAATGCGAACAATGGGTTCGCAAATGCGAACCTAGCAGACTACAGCTAACATCGCAATTGCGATCCAAAACTCACAAATGCAAGACCTGAGGCATCTGTGCAAAACCAGCAGAACTTAAACTTTATCAAACACTCTACAATGCGTCCGAAACTCATCTGAGCCCTCAAGGTTCCAAACCAAACATCAACACAAGTCTAACAACATAACACGAATTCTCTCACGCGATCAAATCATCAAAATAACATCCGAAAACACGAATCGGACCTACAAAACACATAAAATCAACATGAAACTCAAGAACTTCTAAAAATACAATCGCGTGTCCGATTCTAATCAAATCAACTCGGAATGACGCCAAACTTTGCGGACAAGTTCCAAATGAAGAAACGGACTTATTCCAAGTCCCGAAACAGAAATCCAAACATGATAGCTATGAAGTCAACCTACGGTCAAACTTGTAAAAATTTCAAGCCTTTAAATTGCCAATTTTCGACAAAACAGCACAAATCAACTTACGGACCTCCGAATTTGATTCCGAGCATATGCCTAAGTCCAAAATTATGATACGAACCTATCGGAGTCATCAACATACTGCTACAAGGTCATTTTAACAAAATTCAAACCTCGATCAATATTTTGTAACTTAAGCTTCTAATGCGAGAATCACTCATCCGAATTCATTCCGGATCATCCGAAAATCAAATCTGAGCATGCATGAAAGTCATAATACACAATATGAAGCTACTCAAGACCTTGAACTACTGAACAAAACCTTAAAGCTAAAAATTATCGGTCAGATCGTTACATCTTCCCCCTCTTAAACAAGCATTTGTCCTCGAACGTGCCAAGAATCTTTCCCAAACCATCAAATCACTGTATGAACTCACCATGCACATACACACAGGTGATCCGACGTCACCCCAAACCACATAAAATCGACAACATTATCTCAACCGAAGATTATTCCTTCTACTCTTGCCCAAAAGCCTTAGAATCAAATTTTCACAACTACCAATTGCCCTATTATCACACAAACACACCGTAAAATCCTCAACTAGCTACAACAACCCATGCATACACCCACAAGGTATAACCACATGACGTAGCACATCATCCATAAACCCATAGTAACAATTCTAACCATAACAGCTGCCCATTACTAAGCTTGGTACAAGCAAACAGACTCATATCGACTAGAACCTTGTTCCAAACCTTCACAACATTGAAAGAAATGCAAGAAATATGTGAAACTCATAACTACTCATCCGATCAACAAGACACCTCAAATTCCACCTGGGCACGTACCTCGCAATCCAAACCCAACAAGCACAACTCGAATATGACTGAATATGAAAAGAAAAACACATGAGAGAACCGTCAAACAAGCCAAACAGGCACAACTTCCCACCGATACCATACTGCAGATCCAATCCACAAGGAAGAAGGAAGACGCACGCAACAACCACAACAAATCTTACCTTAATATGACCTCATTGTGGTGTATAGCTCGGAACTAACACACATATTCACAAAGAACACCAGGTCCCCTTTCTTAACTCGAAATCACAAGTAAAATAAACACCTCATCAACTAAACCACTCTACTAACTAAACCCCATAGAACAAAACTACAACACGAAGCAAACTTCCCATACCTGTAGAACACCCAGATGATAAATCGCGGCCAAACTACCCAGAAATCACGTCAAAACCTACTGTATTAACTAACAGAAAGTCCACCCAAGTCTCATGAACTACAATGGCATCCAAACCATAATAATAGACACGGGCTATCATAATAAAATTCTCAACTGGCGTGAACACATAAACATAGTACAAGAATCACAAAACACAACCATATCTGAAGCAAGGTAGGATGAATCTTACAAATAAATGGGACCGGATCGAAATAACACAAATGCATCTCTATACTCAATCGGATCATACTAGTAATGACATCATCTGGTGCATCGGCCCCCGCCTAACCAGGAAGAGAATAACAATGGGCACAGCCTCCCCCTCTAGAGAGACATTTACTTGCCTGACCTCCACCCTAGCTGGTGGTGCACGTATAGCAGTAACTGGAGAAGAACTCAAAGCCTAAATACCCTACTCTGACACATCTGTCCGGAGTCTAGGAAAATCTCTCACCGTGTGGCTGATATCCCCACACTCAAAGCAACCTCTCTGCTGATGTGGCTGTGGAAGCTGTCCGGTACGGGTACTCTGGGACCCATGGATATTTGAAACACCGCGTGAAGCCTGAAGTGCAAACTGAACTGTCTAACCGACAAAACCTCTACTATAACGTACCCTGCCTCCAAAATAGGGATCAGTAGATCCTCCCAGTCCACGAGGCATCTTAGCCTCCCTGCCCTCTCTCTCTCTCCTGGCCCCGCATGCCCTCTAAATGGCGAGCAATCTCTACCACCTACTGAAACGAAATATCCATCTCCAACTCCCAAGCCATGCTGAATCGGATACCATAACTAAGCCCGTCAATGAACCTGCGGACTCGCACTCTAACTGTAGAAACCAAAGCAGGTACATGCCTGGACAAATCAATGAAACTAATAGCATACTCTGACACTGACATAGTATCCTGGAGCAACTTCTCGAACTCCACGTGCCATGCAACCCGAATGATTTGGGGAACAAACTCTCTTAAGAACATCTCTGAAAACTTAGTCCATAAAAGTGAAGCTGCATCGGCTGGGCTAACTCCTCGTAGGCCCACCACTATTGAAATACCGCTCCCGACAGCTGGAATGTAGTAAAAGCAAGCCCGCTCTTCTCCACAATACCTATGGTGCGGAGAATAGGATGGCACTTCTCTAGAAACTTGTGTGAATCCTCTGAATCCAAACCACTAAAAGTAGGAGGACGATACTTCTTGAATCTCTCAAGTCTCAGTTGCTCTTCCTCGGATGCTCCTGGCATGACCTCAAGCTCAACCGAAATAACAGGTTGTGCTGGCATGACACCCGAAATGTGACCAATGTGGACCCATTACTCTGGGGTACGGGTGGCGGGAGTCTGAGCTCCCCCGGTCTGTGAAGTAGTTGTGCAACCGAAATCAATCCCGTCTGAGCCAATGTACCAAACATGCTCAGGAACTGCGCTAAAGTCTCCTGAAGTCCCCGGGTAGCAACAGGCGCCACTGGTGCATGTCCCACAATCGGAGCTACTGGTGGCTCCTCAGCTGCTACTCTGGCAGGTGCTCTAGCTGTAGCACGTGCTCCTCCTCGGTCTCTCCCTCTGCCCCAACCCCTAGCAACACCAGCTCTAGGGGTAGCATCATCAATAACTGTAGCTCGTGTTCTCACCATCTGTGAGAGAATAAAATGACAAAGGCTCAAACTCTGAAATCAATAAACTCGCACGATATGAATGAAAGAAGTAAAGTTTCCTAATATTTCTATAGCCTCTCGAAGATAAGTACATACGTCTCCGTACCGATCCACAAGACTCTACTAAACACGCTTATGACTCATAGCACCTATGAACCTAGACATCTGATACCAACTTGTCACGACCCCAATTTTCCTCTGTAGGATATCGTGCTGGCACCTAGTCTCTACGACTAGGTAAGCCTAACATTTAGTAAAAACTTGACAAAAATAATTAACAAAAATACTAAAGCAAGTATGATAAACTGATATAGTCTACTAAAATAGAATTCCAACAACACACTTCCCAAAACCGGTAGTACAAGTCATAAACTCTGCCGAGTTCACTAGAAATTCTCTAAGTACAACTATTTCGGAATAGAAATCAACAGTACAAAATAAACTTCAGAAGATGACTCCTAGGCCCGCGAACGCAACAGCAGATATACCTTGAGTCTCCACAGCAATGCCCGATAAGCTAGCTATTGATCAACAAACTTCAAAGTACTTGGATCTGTACAAAAATGTACAGAAGTGTAGCATGAGTACACCACAGCGGTACCCAGTAAGTATCAAGACTAACCTCAGTAAAGTAGTGACGAGGGACAGTCAAGATGTCTACTAGACTTAATAACCAGTACAATTATGAATATAAAACTAACAGAGAACAATAATAAGCTAAGCATGGTAAGAATAATGTTACGACACTCGCGTTAAGAACTAGAAACAACAATTAACAACAAGGAGGCAACAGGTAATAACGTCATAAAGTAAACAGAATACAGTTTAAGTCCGGTGAAACCAAGTAAGGCATGACAAGTAACAACCCAATAAAATGACCGCTTTCACACAAGGATTATACAAGAATTTTCCCAATGTGCCACACCTCATAATCACAAAGCACGGGTCCCAAGTCATTAACTCTAATCACTTGGCATCTTGTGCCCACATGTAAAACCACAACCGCATGGACAACTAACGTGCCAATACTATCAATACCTTGATTTTCCTCCTTTACCACTAGATTGTCCAACTCTTTTAGATCCTACACCTGCCATGTGTAAGAAACAAATCAAAGAACATTTATATAATATAGAGTCGGTTTGGATTAGCTGATTTGAAGTAGCTGATAAGCATTAGGTACTGAAAAGAACTTTTAAGTACTAAAACTGATTTAACAAATAAACAGTTACGTGTTTGGATACAAGTGCTGAAATTGATAATAAACTGCTGCAGTATTTGATAAAAAAGTGTCGATAAGCTCTTTTTTCTGTTAAAATGACTTGAATAACCTTAGAACTATTTACACTTATAATGGCATAATTTTTTTAAAATTTTAGATTGCAGATCGATTCAAATACAAAATATTCTATTTTTCATTTTATTTTAAATATAACTATAATTAGATAAGATACTTTTTATGATAAATATAATTTATTTTATGATAAACATATAATCATAAATTATAATAATTAATAAATTGACAAAAGTTTCTCAGTAAAAAAATAAACCTAAATAGGGTAAAATATTTGAAGAGAAACATTGTCTCCATCACCATAACACTTTGAAACCAATACACCAAAAATTTGATATCTCCTCGTTTATTACATACAGTTCAAAGATTAATACACAATCATATAGATACAAATATGCAAAGGAATAGAGAATTTACTTACCTCAAATAGTCAATGAGAATTACAGACTTGAAGAGGCGGGGGGTTTAGGTTGAAAAAATACGTGAGGCAGTGAGTATCGATGTAGGAGTTTGTTTTGAAAAGGAATATTTTAGGGATAAAATAGTAAAAATCTTGGTCAAATTTAAAGTGCTTATAAGCTAGAAATTTATAAGCTGGGGGTAACCAGCTTATGGCTTATTTTTGGCTTATAAGCACTTTTAACTTTACCAAACACGTAGATAAGCCGAAAAGTGCTTATAAGCTAGTTTGACCAGCTTATAAGCTTAGCCAAACACCCTCATATTAATAATCTAATAGATGTACAACAAATGAATAAACTTGAGAAAGAATGGAGGTGACGGAGCTTAGCGGGTGGAGGAGGCGGAGAGAGCAAAAGCATCGGTGAAAGTTTGAGAGAGTACAATACCAAGCTCAGCGTTGCCGTCGTCTCTAAGTCCTGACCTAGGTTTGAAAGCCAAAAGTTTTGATTCTTTTCCTTTTGCTATAGAGCTGAAATTTTCCGCTTCTGTTCTTCTCTTTTTTTTCCAGTTGTAAAGAAATATGTATATATTAAAGCTTTTATTATTTGGAAGTAAATTATGTAATTTTTTTAAAAGATTAGATTATAACCATAAAATTAGTAAAAACTTTCAAAGATTACTTTTATAATTTTAAAATTTTAAATATGACCATATATGTCAATTTAACATAACAAAAGATAACTTATGTTTCTTAAAAAATGAATTTAATTGTTTGAATAAAAAAAATTATCCCGAAAATAATGAAAGAAATTGTGTGGGAATGTCATATCAAATTATCTTCAAACCAAAACAATTTCACTAAGCTTGACATAACTATTATTCAAAAATATTACTTTTTCAACATAACTAAGTGTTTACCCATAAAAGATACAGTTGAATTTGTAATGTAGTTTATAGACAAGTGAATCGATTTGATTCTAAAGTACGAAATGAATAATAACAGAAACAAGAATACGAAATAAAATTAAGGGAAGCACAAGCCTGAGTATGAATTTAGCCTTTCCGGTGGAAAAGGCGAGAACAATATTCAAGAACAAAGACTGGGAACGATGTTATAAAATGAGAGCAGAGTATAGCTTCTTTGTGTACAAAATAATTTGTGCCTACAATGGATGTTAATTCTCCTATTTATAGCTATATTAAGGGAGAAAAGATCCCCAAATCAAGCTCCTTTTGAATGAGAATAAATCCGTCATTGATGGCTACATAACGGTTGGTTATAAATGCTGATATTTTCTGTAACGGCCGCTCATTGAATGCTATCCGATATCAATACTTTGAACCTTTATCGTCGGCTACTCTACCTTCGGGGCTCATCCAGCGCTGGCCACATGCTGGCAACTGGCGTTGACTACTTGCTGACGCACATCCTACATGCCTTCAGCTCCACGTGTCATCTCTTCATTCGTCTAACTGTCAACAACTAATTTTACCAAATATAGATAGTCCCCCATATTTTTCGGTGACAATACTTTATTGTCACCAGGAAGTAGAGAAAACGTTTTTCCTTAGCGAGCAAGTTTCTGAACAGTTCCTGACATTTGAAAGGACGCACGTCTCTCCGCATTGAATGACCCGAACACGTGTTACCCTATGATTTGGCAAATATTTTCGTCGGTTCTCGAGGTAATCATGATCATAATATTTTTCATCTATAACTTCTCCACTACTCATCATTTTTACTCTTTACTTTCACAACTCCTTCTTCTTCTTTGAATCTCCATAGAACCCTTCTGTTACATTCAACTCTCTCAGTAAAAATTCTCTTCATAAACATGTCTTCAAACACTACCGCCCTCGGAAACTCACACCTTTTCTTCGGAGGTGGCCCTAAGAAAACCAAAACAAAGGAAGTTGAAGTCGATTATGAACCTCTTACCATGAACTCCATCATACCTCTTAAACTTAGTACGAAATACGACCTTCAAGAACAAAAACCACCTACAAATTCTAAAAGTGACAGGTTCTGGCATGTTCATAGTTACCCTTCTTCCATTGAAGGAGGAATGTAATTGGAACAATGTTGAAATCCTCACCCCCAATGAAGTATAAAGAGTTACCTTTACCAAGCCATGGTTCATGTATGTCCGCCTCACTCTTGATTGGTTTGAAGGCTTCTTTAGCGGCGTAAGCAGAAGACTATTAAAAGTTGACGAAGGCTAGACAATGTATAGCACTCTGTCAGCGAAGCCCCCTACTACGAATGAGAATGAACGAACTCGGTCTAGCGCAAAAGGAGAGAAGAATAAGCAAATGGACCGTACATACCCTTTCACTTTGGGACCTTTCACTTTGGGAGCGGGTGAAGGAGCTGACCCAATAATCTTAGAGTTTTGCCACTGGTACCAAGTATATTTGGAACAAGTAGCCCCATCTGTGTGGCGTACGGTGGCTTGCCTCCGCCAATTGTGCCTTGAGACCGAGGAAACCCTAATTCTCACACATATGATGAGACTCTACTCCCCAAAGATTTTCCATGGGGGTGTGCTCAATCTTAGCAAACGTAGTCATCATGCCCTCCTTATCAGCGTTGATGATAACAATGACCATGAATGGATGGAACAGTTTGTTGTCATCGATACCAGGGACATCATCCCAACCACAGCACCAGCTTTTCCCGAATCATGGAATCTTTTCCGTAAGTTTTTCGGGTATTTGTTTCCTTTCCATGTAAAAAGAAAGTTTTTTTCTTTGCTAAATTTTTATTTTCTTCATTCCAGCCACTCACTAAGAGCCTCTGCAAGTTCAAGATCTCGACCGATGGATACAGAAAATTCTGGATATCACCACACCAGAATTCCGAAGGTGGAAAGAGATAGCTCTCAAATATGGGTGGAAAGCCAAAAATCATGGTAAACAAATATTCTTCCTTCCTCCTATCTTACCGAATAACTTAGAAATAATTCACTGACTACCCTTTCTGTACTGTACATCACTTCTGAAGGGATCAGTTGTTTGCCCCGATATTGAGGCTCTCGATGACCCGGAGGAAGCTTAATAGGTGTTGCAAAATGCCTTAAACCAGAGGAGAACTCGTGAATCCGCTCTACCTTCTCGTGAAGGAGCCTCCTCTTAGAGTCCCCAGTCTAAGGATAAAAAACCAAAGAGAAAATGTATCTCTTCGGCGGGGACTCAGGAGAAGAAATCGAAGAAAACACCAACTGGACCGACCACAGTAGTCCTAGATGATGAAGAAGGAGGCGATGATGAAGAAGCTCCTCTTCAAAGAAGGAAAAGATCTTCATCAGCTCAACCGGATGCTCAGGCGGGAGAGCTTCAAACTCCCCCACCAGAGGTCATCCAAGAACTATGGGGGGGAGGGGGGATGGACATAGTCGAAAACGCTTCATCCCGTTTTCGAATCCCCACAAATGTTTCTGGTCAAAGGATTTCAATTCCTAACATCCCTCCACCGCCAAATTCAGGGCCAATAACAACTTCTTCTCCAGCTGCTTCATATCCATCTACACCAGGTATTTCTTCTCCATCTATGCCAGCTACTTCTTCTCTACCGGCCCCAACTGAACAAGTAGGAAATGCCCCTTCTCCACGGTCTCCCGACCACGGAATCTTAGGAAATACTTATTCGGTACCCTCTCAAGACCCTCATAGAAAATGAAGTGTCATTCTTTTGGTTTCGAAGGAGTTCCATATACTTTCCAAGTCGTTGGAGCTTGCTAATTATCTGAAGTCTATGGCCTCGGAGAAAGATTGGAGAATGATGGACTCTCTTTCTACGGAGTGTTTGATAAACAATAGCATGCGTTGCTTGATGAGGGTAAAAATACAATTGCCTTCTATCTCCTTTCAATTTGTGCTACGTATTAGTAACCTTACCACTGATCTTTCTCAGGCCAACCTTCTTGCTTCCGAGGTCCTGCAAAGGTTGATTCTGGAAAAGCAAAAGCTTACTTCAGAACGAGATCAACTTTTGGCCAAAAGAAATTAGCTTGTCGAGTGCCTCCCGATGCTGGAGGAAAGAATTGCTCAAATGGATAACCTCGATGCTCGGTTGCAGCAGTCTGAACAAGATAGGATTACTCATAGCTAGGAAGCTTCCCAGCTACATGAAAACCTTAAGGAAGCAAAGGGTAAGTAGGATGAACTTCATGATATTGTGACTCTTACTGCCGAGCGTGAGTCTGACTTCATGGAACAAGTTAATAACTTGGAGGCTAGCTTACGCTCCAAAACCGAGTAGGCCAATACTGCCGAGGAGAGGAGGGCAAGAATGGAGAAAATACTCAAAAGGGTCACGGAGAAAAATCAACTCCATTCAAGAACCAATGTCGAGCTTGACTCCAAAATCAGCATTATGAAAGCTGAAAATGAAAAGCTTCAATCCAAGATTGAAAAACTCCGAGCCACACTCCAAGACCAAGAGGATTCAATCGTCTTCATGAAAACCTATGCCATTTATCATACGAAGAGGAAGACCTTAGAGGAGGCCAAATAGGGCATTGCTAATATTGATGAATGTATTGAGGGTCAGATACGGAGGGGAGAATGCTTCCCGATCACTCTCTCAGAGAGAGAGAGAGAGAGAGAGAGAGAGAGAGAGAGAGAGAGAGAGTTATTATACAAGGAAGCTACATACACATTTTTGAACTGAAAGCGAGATCTTGCAACCACACCGAAGAAGAAAGGTCGGGGAGCTGGAGACAACTGCTCATGAGAATCTCCATGCTCGGCACGTTGCTTCTGATTCTTCGAACACTAACTCCGAGTATTCGAGAACTGAGGGAGAAATTGAAGAAGATGAAGGCCTCGAACCGGAAGCGGATTACCCTTCTCCCCACTAGAGAAAATGAAGACTATTCTCTCCCTTCGGGTTCTGGCAGCAAGAACTGATGTATATATTTTTCTTTACTTTTGGTAATTATGTCGAAATGTTTTACTAAGTTCGGCATTTTATTCAATGGAAAAAACTTTTTGCTTAAGTGTTGTATAAAAATATTCTTTTTTATTTAACTGACAAAGCTTCGGGAATCTTTTCAAATCCGATAGTTTTTGATTCCGGGCATAAACACTTTCGAAATCTACTCTTTATTATGAGGGTTTCATAAGAGAGGCCCCTTATGTTTACGGTTCTCTTGAAGAAGACGTCTCATGTTCATTCCTGCACAAGTATTTGAAGTTTTTGTTAATTTTTAAAAGATAAAATAAACTAACTTACTATTTGGACATGAAATAAGATAAAAATAATAAGACTTTGATTTATTCCCTTTATCTTTAAAAGTAAATTTACATAAATATTCATTTGCTTAAGTAAACAAAACTGCCAATACATGTGGCTAATTTGTACAACTAATTTCTACGGGGATGATCATGCAGTCCCCAGTCCTGATAAGACATTGATCACGGTTCAAACAGTCCCCAGTCTTTGTAACACCTTTAGTGCCTTATCATATATTATCAAACAAAGGAAGTCTTGCATTCGCCGATGACACTTCCTTCGTAGTATGCTTTACATTGTTGTTTCATTAATAGAAATAGCTTGGGGATGGTAAAATAATTTGTTTCCAGATGTTAACGAGCCAAAGATTATTTAACCATCCACAGGTTGTTTGCCATACGAGTTGATCTACACAGAACTGTTTTTGGAAGTCCTGCATTTGCCGACGATCCTTCCTTCGTAGTATGCTTTACATTACTGCCTCATTAAAAACCTTGCGAGAAAAACCCAATTGGGACAAAAACTGATCGAAGAAAAAAAGAGTGCAGCGCATACTTTCAGTACCAGCAAGGATCTTTAGCAATAATACCTTTTGAGGTGGGTCACGTTCCAATTTCTTGAAAATTTGACTCCACTTAATCTTCCAATTCATACGAACTTTTACCGATTATAGCTGAAACCCGGTAAGGGCCTTCCCATGTTGGTCCCAGCTTCTCGGCATTAACTTCCTGAGTACTTTGAGTGACTTTTCTCAGAACCAAATCCCCGACTTTGAAATATCGGAGATTCACTCTGCGGATGTAATACCTTTTCATCCTTTGCTTTTGTGCCACCGTCCTCACATATGCCAGATCCTGGTGCTCTTTAAGTAAATCCAATTTAACTAGCAATGCTTCATTGTTTGCTTCTTCGTTTGCTCGAAAAAAACTCAAGGTTGGTTCCCCCACTTCCACCGGTATCAAAGCCTCTGAATCATATACAAGTGAAAAGGGTGTTTCACCCATGCTCGACTTCGTCGTGGTCCTGTATGCCTATAACACACTCGGTAGCTTATCCGGCCACTTGCCTTTAGCATCCTCTAACTTTTTTTAAGGTTTTAAATAATTACCTTGTTGGTCGACTCCGCTTGTCCATTAGCACTCCGGTGGTATGGTGAAGATGTAATTCATTTTATCTTCAATATTTCCAAAAACTTTGTGACTTTGGAACCTATGAACTGTGGCCCGCTCATGGAATGCTACCCGATACAATATGTTGAACCTTTATCGTCGACTACTCTGCCTTCGGGTCTCATCCAGCGTTGTCCACATGTTGGCAGCCGACGTCGACTACTTGTTGACTCACATCTTACCTGCCTTCAACTCTACGTGTCATCTCTTCATTCATCTAACTGTCACCAACCAATTTTATCGTATACACTAAGTCATTAGTAACTTCTTCACACAAAAAATATTTTGTAAACTCTATGAAATCAAATTGAAATGTTTCTTAAATTTGTGTGTACCCCATGATTTTCTCAAAATCCCTATGTTTATACAGTTTCTATCTTCCCCACATTCATTAACTACACAACGATGATCATTTATCGTCCATACTGGTTAATATAATCTAGCTAGGGTCATGTAAAAAGAATGGGGACGTATAAAAAATATGCACATAGAATAAACTTATACACTTTCTCTACTATCGAACTTCTTCAATATGATAATTGTGTTCCAAACATAAATTTTAATTTATCTTAGTCTTAAGGTAAAATAATTCTTTACTATTACTTGTAACTTATTCCCATGCCCTCTGATTAGCTTGGAAACTTATCAACGATGATCTCTACGCTTTATATCAATATTTAGGTTTATTTCATTGTCTGACTCACAAAATTTAACAAATAGTGTTGTGGTATATTTTTTTATTTGTAATTATATAATAAACTTAACCACAAAAAGACAATAAATTTTCAGCTAAATCGATGCATAAATAATTCAGTAAGTTATAAAATTCTCAAACAACATCTGTAATTTTCAAAGACAATATTCTGACTCAAGCTCGGAGCAAGTAAATCCCTATGCAAGAAAAAAAGATAAATCCCAGAGTGATGGAAATCCTCAGGTAAATCCCCAGAAATTTTTTCTAGGTAAATAAATCAACAGGTAAATCGCTATAAAAGAATTCCCAAGTAATACAACAATAGATAATCCCCAGGTAATTTCCCCATGTATATAAGTCCCCATATAAATCCTCACGAAAATATTCGAAGGTGAAACCCAAATAATATATCCCCAAGTATTTCCCTTGGTACATAAATTCCCTAGTAATTCCCCAAGAAATATTTTTCATGTAAAATTATAGAAAAATAACCCCAGGTAATTCCTTAGAAAAAATAAATCCCCAGGTACATCCCCATGAAATAATCCGCAGCAAACTCCACATGACAATTACCTGGGGAATTTTCTGCCGACTCACAAATAAACAAAAATTATTTTTTTGTTCATCTACCTACAAATTCACCTACGGATAGAGGACTTGCCGATTATTTTTCCATGTAAATTCCCAGGTAATACGTTTGCACCTAATGGCTCCAAAACTACCTGCAGATTTATCGGGGAAAATTAAATTCGTATGTATAATATTCTACAACTTAAGAATTTTAAATTTTGGCAAGAAAATCCGTAGGTAAATCTGGAAATTTAATCCCAAGGTAATTCATCTTTTCTAGTAGTGTATATATATTTGCACGTGGTACGCGCGCAACCTAGTAATATAAAAATATTTCAACCCAGAAACAAAACAGAAATCCTATTATCAAATACCCTCCTGCCACTGGTTTTGTCATCCCTTTTCTATTTATCTTCTCCGCCATTTTTGGTCTTCAGCAACATACATACCAGCAAAACTATCAGATACTTTTTTCCTGGCCAAATATATAGTCAACCCCTTAAACTTGTCACTATTTTTCACTTAGACATCTCAATTGCAGCAGTGATCTATTAGACACTCGAACTATATTCAAACTATGCCTATTGAGCACCTCATGTTGACCTGGCACAAAGTGTGATTCTCACCCAAGTTTGAGCGCGTGAGTGGACTAAATAATGGCGAATGTCTAAAAATTACCTAGCATCTTATTCTCTATCCACACTTATATTCTATCTAATCTTATCTCCGGTTAGTTCCACCATTTTCGACCCCCTGTGTTTTTTTCTTTCTTCTTATTAATACCATTAATTACATGCATTATTTATTATTCGTTCTAGATGTTACGTTTGAACAGCAAAGCACATAAGTTCTCTTATATAGACCAACTAATACAATTTCTTCACATTAAAAAGTGATATTCCTAACTACAACAATGTAAAAGCAGATGAAATTTAAAGAAAGAAACTGTTTAATGCTAATAAACGACATCATAGAACTTGTACGAAGCACCACAAACGCATTCACCCTTGTGGAAAGCACTCAGACACCCCACTCTTCTCATTTTTTCCTCTGTGTATTATTCAACTAAAATTTGAACGCCATTTAAGTTACCTTCAAAACCTAGTATAAAATTGCTAAATAATACCAGAATAAAAATAAAGAAAGAGAAAAACTTAGAGATAAAGACAAACCCGCATCAAGATTTGTGCTTCTCTGATCCTCATAAGCAAGAAATTCAAACCCATGATTGTCAATTTTTGCCCCTAACAGGACTAAGATCGACAACTTCCCCAAACTAATTAACATAGAAGGGAGAAAAAAGTAACATAGAAGGGTGATGAAGACGCAACATGAGGAGAGAGGAAGGAAATCAGAGAAGGGTATATTTTTTGTCTTTCTTTTATTTTTCACATGTTATTCACTGATTCGTTGGTATGCTATTTCTGAGCGATTGACAATCACGCGGTTTATTTTTCTGTGAGAGTTTATGTGAGGTGCTCAATAGACACAATTCCAATATAGAGGTCACAGTTGCAATTGAAGCGTCTAAATGAAAAATAGTGACAAGTGTAACAGACTGTCTATGTATTTGGCCTTTTTCTCTATTTACACATAGGTACTATCATAGCTTGCTGGAAAGAATCTCATAGCTTGTTGGGAAAAAAGACCCAAGCAGATAATTAATATTAATTTTGAGGGCAAGGAGTTCTATGATCATTGTACTCCCGAGAATTTTCTATTTCATATATAGATTAGGGTCTAGTATACTAACTAATTATCTAGCTTCAATTTGCCATTACTATTTTGAGTCCATTCTTTTTTTGCTGTAAAAGAAAACCATATCTTATCTTCAACTATTTTCTTCTTATTACTTTTTTCTCTTTCCTTTTTTAAGAAAATAAAATTTTATGAAAAATGGTGGCAATACAAGGAAGAAGAAGCAGAAGAGTGGGGAGGCAGCGACGAAGGGTGATAGGTAGTATGGAGAGAAGATAAAGAGCTTTTAAGGGGAAAGAAAATATATTATTTTGATTAGCTTAAGATATATTTGCAATATTTTTTTTTTGTTGCAATGTCAGCATTTTGTGTTTAATAGGTATATTTTTAAGTAGAAACGACATCAGGTAGCCTCTTTCAAGGGCTGCTATTTAAGAATTAGCTAGTACGTTTTGGATTTCAATTTTTTTAGTTCAAAAATATCATGAGTTGTCCTGAATTTAAGATTTTTAGTTTAAAATTTTAGGACAAAAAAAGTACTGGCTAATCCTTAAATAACATCCCTGAGAATGGCTATTTGTGCACTTGCCCCCATTTTCAATCATGTTAAAGTGTCTAACAGGAACAAACTCTAGTTAAAGTGTGAAAATAAAAAGTCATGGCAACTTTAAGTGGCCACAAACGTATTAGGCCTAAATCAAAATCAAGTATTCCATTAATTAAATCTTTGATAATGGGCCAAATCGATTTAGATGTTTATAGGCCAAATAAGTAATGTGATACTCTTCATAAAAGTCAATGGGCATCCAATAACTTTCTGGCCCATTATTGTAGCCTATGGCTTATAACTAAGCCCAAAAAGTCAAGCAGTACTTGCTGAAAGAGAACTAGGGTTTTGCAGCCTTATAGCCTCAGCTTCCCCTTCTCCCAAACCCCCCACACCTCGTCCAAAAGCAGCTGCAACATCTCCTTCCCAAGATGGCTGTCGGGTATCTCTCGCCCGCTCCACTTTTTCTAACTCTTATGTCATATTACTGATTTATTTTTATCATTTTGTTTTTTTTTCGATTCTGATGTTACATTCTTGTGCAGTAAGAACAAGAGGATTTCAAAGGGAAAGAAAGGAGGAAAGAAGAAGGCGTAAGTTTTTGAATAATTCTGTTTTAGTTTTTGGGTGTAAATGTCGACGTACTAAATTGGGTGTGGTGAAAATGTGGGCAGGGCGGATCCTTACGCAAAGAAGGACTGGTATGACATAAAGGCACCATCAGTATTTGATATCAAGAACGTTGGCAAGACCCTGGTCACTAGGACTCAGGGTACTAAGGTTTTATTATCTTCCTCATTTTGTACTTCTTTTTTCTCCTGTTATTCTGTTAAGCTTATGCCTGTTGCTTTTGGTTTTGGATTATTTTGGTTATCATTTATAGTAGTTCTGGACTAGTTCATCTCTATACCCGTTTTAGGAGCCTCTTTTTGTTATTTCTTTAGATGGATACGTGAGCATACTAGGAGAGGTAAGATTAAGAACGAAGATATAGGGGGCAAGGTGGGAGTGACTAAGATGGTTCTGGGCTAGGTGGGAGTGAGATGCGAAAGTTTGACAACGATAGATCCAAGGAGAGGTAGAGGTAGGCCAAGGAAGAATAGGGAGATGAGATTAGATAGGACATGACACATATTCAGCTCATCGAAGACATGACCCTAGAGAGGAAAGCATGGAGGTCGAGCTTTAGGGTAGAAAGTTAGTAAGTAGTCGAGCAATTTATCTCTTTTTTGTGGGAGAGCATGGCTATAGTTTAGAGCACCTTATTTGCTCCCTTTTTGCCTTATTATTGTCATTATTATTATTATTATTGTTGTTGTTGTTATTATTATTATTATCTTATTCTTCAAATTTATTACTATTGTTTCTTTTGCTTTGGTTATCTTTACTATTTTTGATGACAATATTTTTTCTTCTTCATTATTTTTCACCTTAGTTTTTTCTATACTCTTGTATTTTTCAAACCTTATTTGAAAATGCTTTTCTTGAGCTGGGGCCTATCGGAAATAATCTATCTACTTCACACAAGGTAGGGGTAAGGTCTGCCTACACCCCCAACCTTCCTAGACCCCATTCGTGGGATCACATTGGGTATTTTGTTGTTGTTGTTGTTGTAGTTGTTATGGCGTACAAGGATAATTAGATAACAAATATATAGGAATGTGATTAATTAATATAAAACAAACTTGAGTGGAGTTTCTAGGCTGCAAACTGGAGTAATTCGGTTGTGAAATGTGGGCGAGCCCATATCTACACCTTGACTTCCCGAATGTTGGGGAAATATAAATGAAGTTGCTGCACAATGGGTTCTATCTCATACGTAGATTTAAAAATTGATGAGATTGTTACGAACTCTAAACATAATGAACAATTGAACATGTAGTTAGCTCTCTAGTTCCTTCCATCTATATGAGCTACATTTTGGATAAAGGTAGAGTGTTGTTCCTAAAAAAATAATAAAGGAAGAGGGCTGTGGTTGGTTCATTGTCAAATAAAACTAGTCAATTTATGATGAGTCCTCTGTTGAATGTGTTAGGACGCAGTATTGGAAGGAAACAGTGTCCAAATCAGTGTGTCATTAAAGGTGCCCGTAAGGCTCAGTCCATGAAGCTTAGTGAGGGTTCTTCAGCTTGCATAAGGAGGCTGCATTCTAGGCCCCTTGGAGCATATATATCTTGAAGAGGGGCACACTAGACAAAATGTAGTTGAGAATTCCATGTATTGATTGTTAAGAAAGCATTATTAATGAGTATATAGGTGATTAGGAATGAGAAATTAGATGTTTCAAAACAAGTCACTGAATATGTACTAGAAACCTAGAACTGTATTTTTTTCATTCAGTGGAACTTTACTATGGCTCTTAATCTTTGATTAATATGAGTTTTCTACTTCATAAATTGGCAGTAGTTTTTTTAATGCCTTTGCTAACATAATTGTTGTTTGTCTTTATACTTATCTATTGATCGATGCACCCCCACGTGTTAATTGCTCCTTATGCTTAAAGCGTCAAAAGATCACTGGCTTTGACCATTTTGAGGCTGCAAATGATGATATTGATGGTTTATGTAATAGACTCGCATACCAACTAGTTTGAAAATGAGGCATAAGCATAGTAGTAGTTTGCTATAGAACATAGATGTGTGGGATTCTAATTTTTAGTCCCTTCACCTTTGATTTGGTTAAACTGTATTTTAACTGTTCCAGGTAGTTTGTAGTCTAGATTGTTTTGGATGACTTTTAACTCCTGAAACCCCCTCTTCATAAAGTATGTGTTTTGCCGATTATGGTCTGATCATCCTATGGTATGGTGGAACTTTTCATCTTTTAAATATAGATGTATATGAATGCAAGTGCAATTTCACTTAAAAAGTGCATTTATCCCCTTGTGCCTCCAGATTGCTTCGGAAGGACTAAAACACAGAGTATTTGAAGTCAGTTTGGCTGATCTTCAGAAGGATGAGGATCAATCTTTCAGGAAGATTCGCTTGAGGGCAGAAGATGTGCAAGGGAAGAATGTCCTCACAAACTTCTGGGTAAGAAGAGATCCGTTTTAGACTATCATTTCTTCATGACTGTAGAATAGCCTTTTCTTTTATGGACTGAATTTTAACTTGCTGTTGAGTAACTTCAGGGAATGGATTTCACAACAGACAAGTTGAGGTCTCTGGTAAAGAAGTGGCAGACATTGATTGAGGCTCATGTGGATGTCAAGACTACAGATAGCTACACTCTCAGGATGTTCTGCATTGCTTTTACAAAGAAACGTCCAAACCAGCAGAAGCGGACATGTTATGCTCAGAGCAGCCAGATCCGTCAGGTTTGTGGTGCTTCTACTTGATCTCACTTATTTAATATTATCTTGCAAGTTCACTTTCAGTTACTTATTGACATGTTTGTTTTATTGTGTTAGATCCGTCGGAAAATGGTTGAGATCATGAGAAACCAAGCAAGTTCCTGTGACCTGAAGGAGTTGGTCGCAAAATTCATCCCCGAGTCAATTGGTAGAGAGATTGAGAAAGCGACTTCAAGCATCTTCCCACTGCAAAATGTTTATATTCGCAAAGTGAAGATCCTTAAGGCCCCAAAATTTGATATTGGCAAGCTGATGGAGGTAAGATCGCATTGTTTTCTGTTTCCGTTCATGACATTGACCACCATGCGTGGATAGTTCAAGTAACATCTGTTTTTGAACCTAATAATGAGAGTCTTCTTTTTACAGGTTCATGGCGACTATTCAGAAGATGTTGGCGTGAAGTTGGATCGACCAGCTGATGAGACCGTTGAGGCAGAACCCGAGATTCCTGGAGCTTAGACTTGTTTGATTTGGATTCTGTCTGAATATGGTGCTTGTCTTCTAAATTTCTGAATTTGTTTTAGTTGAGGTGTGAGGCGCGACCTAACAAAATATTGGATTATCTTTCTTTGGTTACGTTTGATGTTAAACATTCATCAGAAATTAAGATATCGTTTTTATGCTAAGAAATCTTTAAATACTTTATTGGGGGACATAGATTCTTATGCGTACTAGTGAGATATTGGAGCCTAATGATGGTTTTCTATTAAAACGGGCTTCGAGTCTTCAACTAGGCTGATAAAGGAACAGCTGCAGGCTATGATTTATTTTGTGTTGCTGAGATTGTGAGGTTGCAGGAACTGCTATAACTGATGATAGGATTTGAGGGATTAGAGATTGCTATGAAAAGCCATCTAGTCTAGTGAATACACAACAAACGATCTACGAATGTTAATTTTTTTAATGGGCCCTGCAGCTTTATGATGATAAGCTAATTTGCTACAAGAGACAAGCAAAACCCGAATAGCGAATAGTGGCTGCTTGTCTTTTCATTGCTCTTGGTTCAGCGTCTAGGAAAGGTTTCCTTATTTATGTTGCAAGATTTAATAACACTTGTATCCCTACAAGAATAGGGATTTTAGTGTCCCAAAGATTTGTCACTTGTCCAAATCAATCTTAAGCGAAGAATTTCGAGTTATCTTCTGTCACCATCATCAGCCTCCTAGGCCACTAAGCCATAATGATGATTTATCCCAAACCCAAGAACTATAGAACTCACGTGACGTGAGATCATCAAGATGAAAATATTACGTATATATTTTAAAATGTTATTGAAACAAGGGAGTATATTTTAAGACGATGAATTGAAAATTAACAATTTAAACCATTAGTAATAATGATGAAAGAATACATTTTAACATGTTAGTTAATGTTCATTTAATTTGAATTTTACTGAGCGATATTTTGGAACAGAATAGTTGTGATAGACCTATTAATCCAAGTGAAGCCATTGCCTTTCCTTTCTATATTGTCCACCTTTATATTCTTCGACGGTCAAACTGGAAGCAGTCTCACGATATCAATCCAAATAACCTCCCAACTCTGGAAGGAGTAGTACGTTACTGTCTTTCAAACTTTAAGGGCCCATTTAGAATTATCAACAACTATGGGGTGGAGACAGTGATACCACTTGCTAAAATCGTGGGTACAAAGTGTAAAACTTTCCAAGAAGAGGCTTCAGAGGATCCTCTTGCAGGCAGCAATGGAAGCGGAGAAGAGGGTTGCGTCAAGCAAGAAAGCCGAAAATTACAGAGACAAGAAGATGACGAGGAAAGAGGTAACATGAAATAACTTTTGCCCATTTTGCCCAAACACTTCAATTTTTGAAAAGCTAAAAAATACAAACCAATTTATTAACAGTTCAACATACTCCTTTTGTTTTATGAAGGCAGATACTGGAAAAGAAGAGGAAAGTGCAAGAGATAACCAAAGCTGCTGTTTCTAAGAAAGACCCTCTTTCTTCATTTCCATCTTTTCACCATTACAACACAAAGGGTTCGCATTTTTTGTATTTTAATTATATCTATTGATACTGTATTATTTTGGCGAATTGAGAATGTCATAATTCCCTATTAAATGCTTTCTCTTTTTTGTTTCTTTTTTTTTGGGGTGGGGGTGGATGTTGGGGGGGGGGGGGGGAGCTCCCATTGCACCAATGTAGTCAATCTTTTACATAAAATTTTACTCCATCAATTAATGATGGTTATGTGAGTATGTATTTGCACATGATACTAATCTAAGAAACATAACTTTTTTGAATGTTTATGAACTTATATTTGCACTCTATACATATAGTATCATCAAATATGATTAAAATATGTGAAAAATAATGAATTTCATGTATTAAATAAAGCATTTTTAAATTCATAATTCTTGATCAAGGCCAGGAAAACTATGTAATTATAGTCTGTTATAGTTGTTTACTGTTATACTCTATTCAATTTTTGTATGCGTAATGTATAGTTGATTTTGATCACTAGATTTGTCTGTGTACTTGGACTCTGGACGCGGAGATAACCTCTCTTCTTCAGTAAAGCAGTATATTCAAAACCTTCTCAAGGTATCAAACTTGGCTATCTTATTATATTCGAGCTTAGCTGCAACAACAAATCAATGATGATAGGGATATTTCCTCTTTTCTGAAGGTATATGCCTTTTACAGGTGAATATGGAGCCGGCATATGGAACAGAATGGCCTGAAGAAGAGAAAGTAAAGCGCAGGCAGATGGTTTCTTCTGAAGCTCGTTATATATTTGTCTATGAGACCGTAAATGCGGATGCCAACATTATGTTCAAATTATCAAAGAAAGGAAGGAGTAACGCAGACGGTACAGATGATAAGGGTCATCTTGTGGCTTTTGTACATTATCGCTTCACCATCGAGGAAGAAATTCCTGTTCTTTATGTGTATGAATTACAGCTTGAGCACCGTGTTCAGGGGAAGGGGCTGGGAAAGTTCTTAATGCTGCTAATTGAGCTGATTGCTCAGAAGGTGATGGACTAATCTTTCCTCATTCCCATGTATTATAAATATTTGTTGTTTCAGTTTGATTCCTAAAATTATGGTGGTGGAGAAGCTAACATATTAATTTGAAGACACTTAGTCACAGCACTGCTGAAAATTTCTGTAGTATGTTTCTTCACTCATGGAGATACTTGTCTTGCAGTAGAGTGGACATTTTCAAGTGCTAACAAAAGCTATCACTTTGCAGAGCAAAATGAGTGCCGTGGTGCTAACTGTTCAGAAAGCAAACATGACGGCAATGAACTTTTATAGGAATAAGCTAAGGTGATGTATCAATATGTTAGATTAGTATTTTATTTCCATTTAGCAGATGCCGTTTACATGATGATGGTATTGAAGTATCAATATATGAAGCAACAAAATTATAATAACCTTAGGTAGCTACACTTTGAGTATAAGTAAATCATACTTTTTTACTTTTATAGAAAACTATAGTATTCATCCTCTTTTTTTATGCATCACTGCATGTACCAATAATCAAATTCACTGTCATCTGGAATCAATATTTATCATTAAGTGGTTCCATATGTAAAATTCGCCAAAAGATATATCCTCTTTAATCGAACATTGCTTGTCATATCTTGGCAAAAGATGTGGGGTATCATGCTAAAGGGGAAGACGCTAACAGAAAAATTCTTGAAGTTTCAGGAGATTTCTGTATCTTTGACTCTTGCTTGTTGGAATGAACATATAAATATACAACAAAATTATTTTACGGTTAACTATTCCAAACTGATGTATTGGACATGCTTATATATGTTTTGGATGACTCAACAAGTCAAAAATACCAATGGCCTGTTACTTAATCTACTTCCAGTGTCTCTTCCTCTCATTATTAGATAACCGATGCTTATCTCTAACCTGAAATATACCAATGGCCTGTTACCATAACTCTTGTACGTCAATGTTCTGCAGGTACCTGATATCTATCATGTCACCTTCACAGGTAGATCGACTGTCTGCAAAAATTCAGTTTTCATCACAATTTGCTTAAGCTTTACATTCTTCTTGTTTGGTACTGCAGATGGGGCTACAGTCCAATTATGAGATTCTTTGCAAGTCATTTAATTATGAAGCTAAAGCTGTACTAGAGGTGTGCAATCCCTTTTTCCTTGTATTAAATATCAAACTCTCGAATAAGATTGACATCTCATATGCACTCAAAATTCTCCAAGAATTCATGCATTTTACTGTATCAACTTGTAATGCCTAAATTCTATTGTAGGAGTATTATGCCAAAATTTTCTAAGAAGTTGTTGCCTCATTTAATCAGTTACTAGACACTCATGTGGATTAAATCTGAATACATGTAAAACTACTGAATGACGCAGATGAAATTTCTCAAATGGAACAAACTACAATCTATGTTATGGTCAAGGTTCCAGTTCTGTAATTTCTTTTCGGTTCAACGATCGAAGATTCTCTTTTTCTCTCTTGGTGATGTTGTTTTGTCATATGTATGGCCACTGGTTCATTTCCATGAAATGCACAGTGTTATCCTATTGGATAGATGAAGTGCACAATCATTTAGGATTATAGGCGCAATTTCCTGACAAATTATCTATTTTTTTTCTCTCTAAAATCTCTGTCCAATGAAGGGGTGAAGATAACTGAGTACAAGGTGATTCAAAATCCGTCCTGCGAAGCATCTTACAAAGTTCTAGCATGTCAGCTTGACGATAATGAAACCTGTGAAGAGGTAGCATAATGTGAATTATCTAATAGAAATTGCAGAGCGAATGGTTGCTAAAGTAGCATTATGTTCTAGTTCTCTTATTGATCTCCGATCATAATTGATTATCAGGCCTTAAGCATTTTTCAGTCAATTATTCGGTGTATTTGCCGAACATAACAACTTGTACTATTTATTCTTCATCAGGACCATCACTGTCTTTATGTTCTTTATATATGCTTGCCTTTTGCTGTTTCCATGCATTGTGATACTTTTCTTTAAAGCTTTTCCTGTATAGTCCACATCTGGGGCCAAATAGCGTATCGAGCATAAAAGCCTCTATTGAATAACACGCCTTTTGAAGGAAAACTACAATTACGTTTGTGCCATTGCTTGAATCTTGTTCATTGAATGATAACATTGAACTGTTGATTTCTATAACAGGTTTGCGCCACTTGAAAGAACGAGCATAATCATATAGTAGAAGATACTTCTAGTTACTTGGTCTTCTGTGGCATCTTCCTTATTAACAAGGACGACTATTTTTGCAGCGTGCTTCTATCAGAAGTACCGCAAAGCATTTCTTTGGTATTCGTCGAAGCCAATCCCCCATGCAAGGTGCCCTTAGTTGAGAATGGCTTGTGGTAATAGTATGATAAATATATATATATATATATATATATATATATATATATATATATATATATACACACACACACATTTATCAGTTAAGTGATATGTATGCTTACGTGACTGATGGCTGAGATCCTATCCTCACTCGTTGATTGAGCAAAAAATATGGAGTAATAACAAAGAGACATCCAGAGGAGTAGAGGCCGTACTTCGAATCGCAATATCCAAATTCAAATATCAGTGGCTCCATTGACAAATGCAGATGTAAAGTAAAACTAGCTAGTGTAGATGCACCCACTCTCTCCGACTCAACCCACTATCTCCGACTCAAGTTGTATATATAGTTAGAGATGGATCACGCCGAATTTATTGTCACAAAGAAGTAGCCCATGCGATGGTGTGCATTCACTGGACTAAAATCTTTGATTTGCCTGTGCTAATTGAAGTTTTTCTACTACCATATGAACTAGAGTTTAATATATATATATATATATATATATATATATATATATATATGTATAGACGGATAGTATGAAAGTATGCTTTATTTTCAAGATTACAAATTTCAGCTTTTATGGAGGGATATATATAGATATCTTCTGGTGACTTGATATTACAAAATAATTTATCATTGTATATAAGTTAAACTCTTAAGACTATAATTTTTTTTTTTTAAGGGAGAAACGGTCAACCGCTTCAATATAATTCAACGCTTACCAAGAGGCAGGGGCATCCAAAAAAATCAAATGAAAGGAGAGCCACAGCCACCCTTAATTTCATAAAACAAGTAGGAGCCAAATATGGTCCAAAAGCCAAGCTAAGGGGAAAAGCAATTAAGGACAGCCCTTGAATTCTTTGATTCTCCTTCCTTGTAGGAAACTTAATTAACGGTCCTTGTTTTCCTCCTCCACCTTCAAAAACATCTTTGTATCATATCAATTTTTTTCTTCTTGATCTCCATTTCCATTATTTACTCAACACGTACACATCAAAAGTGTGTTGAACTTCTCTATCTTACCTTACTACAATGGCCTACACACATAACTCTTCCCGGAAACCTTTGATTCCCACTTTTCTTTATAACACGGCTTCTTCGTCACCATTCTCTGTATACAGAAATGTCATAACCGACTTGGAGAATCATGACATGAACACATCTTCATCCGCGATGGCGAAGAAGCCTTTTATGGTTCCGGCACCAAAGGAGTCTTCAGGTAAGATAGAGATGTTCTCACCTGGTTATTACGCTGCTTGTACTTTCGGAGGTGTTATGAGCTGCGGTCTCACCCACATGGCCGTCACCCCCCTCGATCTTGTCAAGTGCAACATGCAGGTACTTTTTTCTACCATATAATATGACCATTTCCTTTACTTAGAGCCGTATCTAGGATATGGAATCAGTGAGTATAGAATGAGTGCAATCTTGACATACCTATACGCTTTAAATTTCTTTTGCACATGTATATATAGCTTGAGCCAAAAGCAATGTGCTCTGTTACCCACCAAACCTATCCTAGATCCGCTCTACCTTTCCTGTCCTTGTTTTAGGCAATGATGCTTGTATAAGTCAAAATCTACCCTAGAATATTTAGGGCAAGATAACACTAAGGAAAGGGTTAGTCGAGGTCGACCAGGAAGCATCGAGATTCGTGGTCGAGATATCAACAATGGTCGAGGTCGAGCACCATTAACAGAGCTGTAACGACTAGTTTTCAAAATAGGATATTAAAAAGAATATACTAGTGGATATTCTCTAAACTTGTACTATTAGAGTTTGTTAGGGATATGTCTCATATATATATAGGAAAAGAGACAATGATGCAGGGCATGTGATTTTCATTTGTAAGAACACACTTTGATAAAAAGATTCTCCCTCTCTCTTACCAAGAGACAAACAGCACCTTTTTATCAAGATTCATGTCCACATTATTCCATACTTCCCACCAGATCCGAGGATAATTCGAATATCATTGTCACAAGGAATAATATCTATCTTCTCCTTTATTGGGTGAATCTTTTCTTTATTTACCCAAATGCCTTTTATTATTGTTCATTGCTATTTATTGTTCATTTATTATTCATGCTATTTGGGATGATTGTCACGGACTATTATTATTCTTCTACCACATATATTTAACATTAATCACGCTTTCATAACCCGCATCTAGAAATATTATTGTTAATTAGGTTTAACCTCTTAATACATAAATTTAATTATTTGAACCAAGAATCACTCTTTTGGGTCAAACAATTTGGCGCAGTCTGTGGGGATTTTCTAGTTAAATTTTTAGTTTCTTCTAGATCTATCACTGACGCGGATCCCGAACGCTAAAAAAAATGCAAGATCTCCTTTCTTTATGTGCACAAATCCCAACATGGCAGGTAACAGGGAAGAAAGGGCGAGGATAATCAACGACCTCCCAACTAACCTCATGAACGTCATCAACGAAAGCTGCGACACAACAGGTAAAGGCAGCAACGGCCAATGCCTCCCCTAGGCGAGATGGGTCACCACCCCTTCATTGCAGCATCACAAAATCCCTCGGTAAGGGAGTCTCCACATCTGTGGGGGAAGAGATGCCCCAGCTGTAAAAAAAGCTCCTCGAAGCATGGCTAATCGACGCGCTAACTGGCGTCCTCAACAAGTCCGCCCGAGATGTGGCTGTAGAAAATGCAAGGATTTGCACTGTACAACAGGCGAACGAACAGTGTAACCAACTCCCTCCACCTCCAACGGAAGGTATTACTCACAATGTTAATGATAATGTAGGTGATAACGCTCTTGTAACCATTTTGAAAAGAATGGAGGAAATGGAGAATGAGAACAAGGTACTCCGAGATCAAATGAAAGAACACCAGGAAAGGGTCGATAAAATATCGGGGCCCCCCAAACTGTTACCGAAGAGGGACGCCAGTCGTTTCGTCGAGTAGCCATACAGTGACGATGCAACCCCACATGCCATACCGAAAACCTTCAAAATGCCGCCCTACCTAAAAATATATGATCGCACGACTGACCCTGAAGATCATGTGACTCACTACGTCACTGTCGTGAAAGGCAATGATCTCGCCAAAGAACAAGTATCTTCCATTTTGTTGAAGAAATTCGATGAAACCCTCACATGAGGAGTGTTGACATGGTATTCACAACTACTTGCGCGCTCCATTGAAACTTTCGAAGAGATGGCTGACTAGTTCGTAACGGCCCATGCTGGGGCCAAGAAAGTCGAGGCAAGAGTTAACGACATATTTGTTATTAAGCAGTCTCTAAGAGATGGACTGAGGGACTTCCTCGCCCATTTCAACCGAGTAAGGATGACCCTACCGAACGTGTCAGAAGGGATGGCAATCGCAGCCTTCCAGAACGGGCTGAGCAGGGACGGTTCGAGGGTGACTAGAAAGCTATTGAGTCGACTGATAAAGTATCCCCCAACCACTTGGGATGAAATACACAACGCATATTGTGCCGAGGTCCGAGCAGACAAGGACGACCTCAATGGACCAACTCATCGACTGACCTCGGTACATGCCGAATCCAGAAAAGGTCGAAGAAATGATACTAGAAGGGACCTCGTAGCTCCACGACCCAACAGGGAATGACATCAACCATATTTCAGAGCGACCGTTGCGCCCTTCTCTAGCCACGAAAAAGGCTCACCAAGATTAAAGACAGGGACTCACAAGAACGAAAGAGGTATACCTCCTTTATTATCTGCTCACAACTTTTGTGTGTGACCTACAGAAATAGTCTATGCCTTGGAGAAGCTCGGACCAAAGGTGAAGTGGCCACAAAAGATGAGTTCAGACCCGAGTACCAGAAAATTGGATGCCCTTTGCGAGTTCCATCAAGAACGAGGGCAAAAAACTGAAGATTGTATCGCCCAAAGGCAGAAGGTCGTAAACATGTTACGACAGGGACACCTCAAAGAGTTGCTGATCTACCGGGGAAGGACCAACATTGCCAGAGGACGGTAACAACATCAAGGACCACCGAAACTGCCCTCACCAACCCGCACCGTCCGCATGATCATCGGTGGTGGCGAAGATGCTTCCATCAACAGCGTAAAGTTAACCACTACCCACAAGCCCAAACGGTCAATCACCCGCGAACGGTACAATGAACCCGAAGAAAGTATCATATTCGATAAGTCAGAAACCAACGGTTTGGTTTTCCCTCACTATGATGCCCTTGTTATTATTTTACAAATTTTAGATACCGATGTGAGATGCATTATGGTAAACGATGTGAATGGTGCGTGCATTATCTACCCTAAAGTACTTGCACAAATGAAACTCGAAGATAAGATAGTGCCACATTGCATCACGCTAACTGGTTTTCACAATGCAGTCGAGCGAACATTAGGCGAAATCACACTCCTCGTTCTGGCCGGTGGCATCACTTTGGAGAACACGTTCCACATCATGGACCAAGACACATCGTACAATGCCATAATAAGGCGACCATGGATACACACCATGAGGTCCATCCCCTCCACCTTATACCGGGTCATCAAATTCCCGACTTCCTGGGGGATATTCAACATACGAGGGAAGCAACGCATATCCCGAGAATGCTACCTCATCGCCCTAGACTGCACGGTCACTCAATAAGCAAAGGACAAAGAAATAGAGGCATAGTAATCAACTGGGTCGAGGTCGATATGTGATGATAGCGCAGATGTCATCAGAGACTCTGACATGCTCGAAGTTGCGGAATCAACCATAAAAGACCTATACCCCGTTCGATTAGAAACCAACGATCACAACAAGAAAGCTTACATCGACTACAGACTTCGGGAACCAGGTAAATTCCATCAGTTCTTAACTACTACCACGGATTTGTTTGCTTTCAGCCATGCAGATATGCCGGGTATCCCAAAGGAAATCGCCATGCACAAACTGAATGTCGACCCATGCAACCCCCCGGTGAGGCAGGTCAGGCATAAGTTCAACTCCGCGATTCATGACATGGTACACGAAGAGGTGGAAAAACTATTGGAAAATGGCTCCATGAGGGAGTCGAAGTATCCCCAGTGGGTCGCTAACGTGGTGATTGTGAAAAAGAAGAATGGGAAATGGCGGTTGTGCGTGGATTTCACAGATTTGAACAAAGCATGCCCTAAGGATTCGTTTCCATTACCCCACATCGACAACTCATCGACTCAATGGCCGGGCATGAATTACTGAGCTTCTTGGACGCCTATTCAAGCTATAATAAAATCTTCATGGAAGAATAAGATCAGGAGAAAATCACATTCATCACCCATTAGGGGACGTACTGCTACAGGGTCATGCCCTTCGGGCTGAAAAATGCAGGGGCAAGTTATCAAAGGTTGGTGACGAGGATGTTCAAAGACCATCTCGGCAAAACGATGGAAGTCTATATAGACGACATGCTAGTCGAGTCCAAAAGGAAAGAAGATCACATCGACCATCTGAGAGAGACCTTCGACATAATCAGACGATACAGAATGAAACTAAACCCCGAAAAATGTGCGTTCGGCATGGCCTCGGGAAAATTTATGGGTTTCCTGGTATCACAGTGAGGAATTGAGGTCAATCCTGATCAAATCAAAGCCATCGGGGGGATACCAGAACACTTGACCACCAAAAACAGGTTCAGAGGTTGACAGGCCATATCGCCACCTTTCAAGATTCATCTCACGATCATCAAACATGTGTCATAGATTCTTCGCCGTACTCAAGAAGGATAACTGCCTTCAATGGACTTCTGAGTGCGTCCAGGCCCTGAAGGAGTTAAAAGCGTACCTGTCATCACCACCACTGCTTTCAAAGCCGGAGCTAGGGGAACGTCTCCTCGTTTACCTTGCTGTATCCGAAGTAGCAATGAGCGCAGTCCTAGTTCGAGAAAATAAAGGTACTCAGTCTCCCATCTATTACATTAGCAAACCACTAGTCGACGCCGAGACGAGGTAACCTCACCTCGAAAAATTGGCCCTTGCCTTAGTCTTAGTTTCGCGAAAGCTTAGACCATATTTCCAGTGCCACCCCATCTCGGTCGTCACGACTTTCCCCCCTAAGGAGCATTTTGCATAAACCCGAGCTGTCAGGAAGGTTGGCCAAATGGGCCATCGAACTAAGCGAGCACGATATCACATACCAGCCGTGAACAACGATCAAAAGGTCATTTCAACTAGAAACAATGGTACGAAAGCTACTACTAAACAACTGGAATATTACCCACCTCAAGTACTTCAACTTTTAAGAGATAAAGCGTCTCCCAAATAGTACTCTTTTTTCCCTCACTTGAGTTTTGTCCCAATCGGGTTTTCTCAAGGAGGTTTTTAACGGGCGACGAAGGGAACACTACAAGTCGAAGTAAGCAAAGACGGAGACACGGGGCGACTAGTTCATTGCTCGACCTCTCAAGCACTCTTCAGTTCGACCAATGAAGGGACTAGATAGACCGGGACTAGGACTGGAACGCCAGCCAATGCCCAAAAATTTATAAATTTCTCCAAGTGTATGAACAAAGCAACAATGCATGAAGTTTATTTCTATTTCTCCAAGTGTACAATCAAAGCAACAATGCTTAGAGTTTACGATGTCGACAAGCTCCGCACCTAGAGGCATATCTTTCAAAACATAGGTTATGTTTGACCTTGTTCGAGCTACCACCTACCGACCCTCGGCCATAATTAAATATAGGTTACGTTCGACCTTGTTCGAACTAACACCTACCGGCCCTCGACCATTATTAAACATAGGTTACGTTCGAACTTGTTTGAACTAACACCTACCGGCCCTTGGCCATAATTAAATATAGGTTATGTTCGAACTAAAACCTACCGGCCCTCGCTCATAATTAAACATAGGTTACAGTCGACCTTGTTCGAACTAACACCTACCGGTCCTCGACCATTATTAAACATAGGTTATGTTCGACCTTGTTCGAACTAACACCTACCGACCCTCGGCCATAATTAAACATAGGTTATGTTCTACCTTGTTCGAACTAACACCTATTGGCCATCGTCCATAATCAAACCTAGGTTTTAATTCGACCTCGTTCGAATTAACACCTACTTGTCCTCGGCCATAATTAAACTCAAGATATGTTCGACCTTGTTCGAACTAAGTGATTACGGCTAGAAAATAAAGGCAACCAAGCGACATAATTAAAAAACATACAGATACGAACCATAAGAAGAGAATAAGATGCAAATAACGAAGTTGACATTTCATACTTAAAATATTGTTTAGGGAAAAGGGTAAAATATGCCCATGTACTATTGAAAATAGAGCAATTATGCCCTCCGTTTGCATTTGGGTACAAGGTATATCCCGAGAATGCTACCTCATCGCCCTAGACTGCACGGTCACTCAACAAGCAAAGGACAAAGAAAAAAAGGCATAGTAATCAACTGGGTCGAGGTCGATATGTGATGATAGCGCACACATCATCAAAGACCCCGACATGGTCAAAGCTGCAAAATCGACCATAGAAGACCTAGACCCCGTTCGATTAGACACCAACGATCACAATAAGAAAGCTTACATCGGCTGCAAACTTCAGGAACCAAGTAAATTCCATCAGTTCTTAACTACTAACACAGATTTGTTTGCTTTCAGCCATGCAGATATGCCGGGTATCCCAAAGGAAATCGCCACGCACAAACTGAATGTCGACCCATGCACCCCCCGGTGAGGCAAGTCAGGCGTAAGTTTAACTCCGCCATTAATGACGCGGTACGTGAAGAGGTGGAAAAACTATTGGAAAATGGCTCCATGAGGGAGTCGAAGTATCCCCGGTGGGTCGCTAACGTGGTGATTGTGAAAAAGAAGAATGGGAAATGGCGGATGTGCGTGATTTTCATAGATTTGAACAAAGCATGTCCTAAGGATTCATTTCCATTACCCCACATCGACCAACTCATCGACTCAACGACCGGGCATGAATTACTGAGCTTCTTGGACGCCTATTCAGGCTACAATAAATTCCTCATGGAAGAAGAAGATCAGGAGAAAACCACATTCATCACCCATCAGGGGACGTACTGCTACAGGGTCATGCCCTTCAGGCTGAAAAACGCAGGGGCAACTTACCAAAGGTTGGTGACGAGGATGTTCAAAGACTAGCTCGAAAAAATGATGGAAGTCTATATAGACGACATGCTAGTCAAGTCAAAAAGAAAAGAAGATCACATCGACCATCTGAGAGAGACATTCGACATAATCAGACAATACGAAATGAAACAAAACCCTAAAAAATATGCGTTCGGCATGGCCTCGGGAAAATTTCTGGGTTTCCTGGTATCACAGTGAGGAATCGAGGTCAATCCTGATCAAATCAAAGCCATCCAGGGGATACCAGAACACTTGACCACCAAAAATAGGTTCAAAGGTTGACAGGTCTTATCGCCGCCTTTTCAAGATTCATCTCATGATTATCAGACATGTGTCACAGATTCTTCGGCGTACTCAAGAAGGATAACGACCTCCAATGGACTTCTGAGTGCGTCCAGGCCCTGAAGGAGTTAAAAGCGTACCTGTCATCACCACCACTGCTTTCAAAGCCGGAGCCAGGGGAACGTCTCCTCGTTTACATCGCTATATCCGAAGTAGTTGTGAGCGCAATCTTGGTTCGAGAAAATAAAGGTGCGCAGTCTCCCATCTATTACATTAACAAAATACTAGTCGACGCCGAGACGAGGTAACCTCATCTCGAAAAATTGGCCCTGGACTTAGTCTTAGCTTCGCGAAAGCTTAGACCATATTTCCAGTGCCACCCCATCTCGGTCGTTACGACTTTTCCCCTAAGGAGCATTTTGCATAAACCCGAGCTGTCGGAAAAGTTGGCCAAACAGGCCATCGAACTAAGCAAGCACAATATCACATATCAGTCGCGAACAACGAACAAATGGTCATTTCAACTAGAAACAATGGAAGGAAAGCTAGTACCAAACAACTGGAATATTACCCACCTCAAGTACTTCAACTTTTAAGAGATAAAGCGTCCCCCAAGTCGTACTCTTTTTTCCCTCACTTGAGTTTTGTCCCAATTGGGTTTTCTTAGGAGGTTTTTAACGAGGCGACGAAGGGAACACTTCAAGTCAAAGTATGCAAAGACGGAGAGATGGGACGGCTAGTTCATTGCTCGACCCCTTAAGTACTCTTCAGTTCGACCAATGAAGGGACTAGAAAGACCGGGGCAGGAACGCCAGCCAATGCCCGAAAATTTGTAAATTTCTCCAAGTGTATGAACAAAGCAGCAATGCATGAAGTTTATTTTTGTTTCTCCAAGTGTACAATCAAAGCAATAATGCTTAGAGTTTACGATGTCGACAAGCTCCGCACCTAGAGGCATATCTTTCTAAACATAGGTTATGTTTGATCTTGTTCGAGCTAACACCTATCGACCCTCGGCCATAATTAAATATAGGTTACGTTCGACCTTGTTCGAACTAACACCTACCGAACCTCGGCCATAATTAAACATAGGTTACGTTCGACCTTGTTCGAACTAACACCTACCGGCCCTCGACCATAATTAAATATAGGTTATGTTCGACCTTGTTCGAACTAACACCTACCGGCCCTCGGCCATTATTAAACATAGGTTACGTTCGACCTAGTTCGAACTAACACCTACCAACCCTCGGCCATAATTAAACATATCTTATGTTCTACCTTGTTCGAACTAACACCTACTGGCCATCAACCATAATCAAACCTAGGTTTTAATTCGACCTCATTCGAATTAACACCTACTGGTCCTCGGCCATAATTAAACTCAGGATATGTTCGACCTTGTTCGAACTAAGTGATTACGGCTAGAAAATCAAGGCAACCAAGCGACAAAATTAAAAAACATACAGATACGAACCACAAGAAGAGAATCAGATACAAATAATGAAATTGACATTTCATACTTAGAATATTTCTTAGGGAAAAGGATCAAATATTCCCTTGTACTATTGAAAATAGAGCAATTATGCCCTCAGTTTGCATTTGGGTACAAAATTATCCTTGCCATTAATAAAGTGGTTCATTTTTGCCCCTCCCCACTAATAGACTCCACATCAAGGATAATTTTATAACCAAATATAAATGGAGGGCATAATTGCTCTATTTTTAATAGTTCAGGGGCATATTTAAGAGGGCATAATTGCTCTATTTTTAATAGTTCAGGGGCATATTTGACCCTTTTCCGTATAAAATAATACTTTTTTCCTGAGTTGAAAAGGTCAAAATATGCCCCTAACTATTAAAAATAGAGCAATTATGCTACCCTCATTTGCATTTGGGGTACAAAAGGAGGGTATAATTTTGTACCCAAATACCCACATAAGAGAAATGTAAAAGTGGAATTTGTGATAGTAACTTATGGATGTATCGATATGCGGTTGCAAATTAAAATAGGAAGAAGAAACGAAAAAAATTTCACCATTAATTACTCGGTACTTTTGCATTAAGAATTGATATTACAATATAAAAGGTCATTTTATTACAGATACATCAATGATGAACAATGACATTGTATCCTTTGAGCAGATCCGGATTCGAGTCCCTCTAATGGGGTATTGTTTGGTTATCTTACATGCTAGGATTTAGGAGTTCAAAAAATATAAAAATCAAATCACACGAATTTGATCCAGTAAGAAAATAATAAGTAAAAAAAGTGAAGCAGGAGGTTGTGATCAGCTGGCCGGAGGGATTTTTCGGTGAGATTTCTCGTCATTGTAGTAATTACTACGTAAAAGATATGGCAAGACATTCCTTTCCTTCTTTTTGTTTTTTACAGAGAAGACTTTTTCTCCAACATGGATTTTCAACTCAGCAAAAAAGTATTATTTTATATGAAAAAGGGTCAAATATTCCCATGAACTATTGAAAATAAAGCAATTATGCCCTCTATTTGTATTTGGGTACAAAATTGTCCTTGATGTGGAGTCTGTTAGTGGGGAGGGACAAAAGTGAACTACTTTATTAACGGCAAGGGCAATTTTGTACCCAAATGAAAATGGAGGGCATAATTGCTCTATTTTCAATAGTTCAGGGCTATATTTGACCCTTTTTCGTATTTTTTACAAAGGCTCATGAAGATGCCAACAACTACATACAAAAATAAACAAAGAGTCAAAAAAGAAAACTACTAGCCACTGCCATCACGGTCTGCGACATCTTCGCCGACTTGACCCTCAACAATGTCGCCCTCCTGACCTTCAACACCTTCGCCTTCGCCCTCAGGATATGCAGCATCATACCGGGCATTCTTCTCAAGCCGATCTACACCTTTGTCCCCCTTATCCTTGCCGGTCTCTGGCGTAGAAGGGTCGTACCTGCAAGCGACTCGAGCTTTGCGAGCCTTAACACGAGCATCTTCAAGGGCGGTCCTAGAAACAGATCCCGCCGTATGCGAATCTCGAAACCTGTCTAGCTGGGCCTCGATATGAATTCACTCCTCGTACAATTCTTGAGGAACATTAGGAAAGTCCGAGATATGGGAAGAAGACGGTTGCGCAAGTAATTGGGCCTTCTCGGGCTCAAGAGCAGCAACTCGGTCATAGAGGTCAGAAGTTTCTTTCTCCAACTCTCTGACCCTCTCATCAAGCCACTCTTCTTTTAGCCTTGACGTTTCCAAGTCGTTCTCCTGCTTAGAACGAAGAGTCCAAATCACCATCTCAAGGGCCTCCATCTTCCTTGGAGCCTCCGACCGAGCGGACTCCGCCCTATCCAGCTTGTTCTGTTTCTTGGTGATCTCGCCATGAAGAACGTCCATCTGCAAGCGACACTCCTCCAATTGCCTACGCAACTCGACCACCTGCGTCTCGAGGTCACCGCATTGGACCTCCACGGCCCTGCTTACCTCGAGCTCTTCTTCCTTATTTCTCAATGTCCCCTCAAGGACACTACACTTCTCGATGACCTTCACCAGCTCATCATCCTTTTGCTTTAGCTCGTCTCGAAGGGCCTGTAAATTGCCGTCCTCGCCAAATCGCCTGCGGATCTCTCGGTACTTGTCGTAGTACTCGAAGTATTTGCATTGTAGCTTCTTCAATATAGCCTTACGCCTCTCCTCCCTTCGGGGCTTTCAATTTCCAAGATCATGGTCTGCAGTCATAAAAAGAAAGAGAATCAAAATTAGAACGCCTACGCTGACAAGGGCAAAGCACTAAAACGAAGCCCAAAACTTTGAATATAATAGACAAGGAAATAGAAGCCTTGAAAACTTTACCCTGAGAGCGAGGCCAGCTATGCTCCTCGATAAGGTAATATCATCGAGCACCTTGAGGGTTTCACCCTCCACGTTGGAGCAAAGGAGACCAAGGGCAGGGACCACGTTCTCTATTTTCTTCAACAGATCATGATCCATGGGGATCACGATGGTCTGCGTAGACCCCTCCAACCTCACCTCGAGCTGAGTAAAATCTTCTTCCATCATCCTCAACTCTGCAGCGTCAAGGTCTGAGCCCGTCTCATAGCCGTCTTCATCAAAGCCTTTGCCTCTCTTATCGGCTAGCGAAGAAGAACCGTCAGCTGGCCACGAGGTCGATGGCCCCTTTTGTCGCGAAGTATCGAAAACCCTAGAAGCCGGCCCTTTAACTTCCATCATTGCGGAAGGAAGAGATACACTCTCTACGTCTTCCGCCGATCTCGGAACCTCGTACGGCAGCTCGACGTTGCTTTCAACAATTATGGTCACCGTCTCACGGAAAGTAAAATCATCCATCACGGAATCCACGATCCGGACGGCCCCATCGCCAACGTCCACTGACCTTCTCTTACGGGGCACCAAATCCCCATCACTTGGCGATAATTCCTCCCCCGCGTCCACGAGATGATACAAAAGGGAAGCCGGAGGATCCGCTGTTGGAATATCCACAGATGGAGAAGAGATTGATTGTGAAGTAGCAGTAACTGGAACCAAAGAGCGACCAGATCTTGCCGCGGTCGTAGAGGGGGAAGACGCCAAAGAGGAAGCATTTTTCCTCTTACGGAATGCAGGTGGGGGAGCTCTCGGCCTCCTCGAAAGTCCTCGGGCTGGAATTAAAAGAAGCGCAAAAGAAAAGAGGGTCAGCCGCCGCAAACTATAAAATGGTAAGTGACTAAGAGGCCAAAACGAAGAGACTCACCGGTTAAGGAGGGAGTAGGCCCAAACTTCCTAAAAAAGCCCGGCCACTCGCGAATTCCCACGATGTGAGGGAGGAGCCGGCTGACCCAATCAGAAATGTCCCCGACCAAAGGAGGGGGTGTAGTCTTGACTGCATAAGAGATAAGCAAGAGATTAGAACTCACGATTAAGAAAGTAAATCAAATGTCTCGACGAAGAGAAGTTAGAAACTTACGAGTATAATTCCAAGTTTCAGGGAAGCCGTCTACGTTAGCCACCACATCCTGGGTTCTAACGAAGAAAACATTGTGCCAGAACTGCCGGCTATCTTATCATGCATCTTTACCACCAGGCACTTGCCCCTTCGATGTCGAATGTTTATCATTGCCCCCCTATAGAAACTAAGGGTGAAGTGATGCATCAAATGTCGAAGCGTGATCTCGACCCAGGCAAATTCCACAAACTTAGTAAACATCCTAATGAGCTTGTATATATATGGCGCGAGCTGAGCCGGGCAAACTCCATAGAAACGACAGAGCTCCTCCGACAAGGGAAGAAGGGGAAGCGTGTAGCCAACATGAAAGGGGTAGGCATAGAATGCACAATACCTGGAGCAGTGGACTTATACCACGTCCTGCCCTGCAGGGACCAACTCGATGTGAGCGGGAATGTCAAATTTATCCCTATCTAATAAATCGGCCTCTTTCATCGCCGACTCGGAGATATCGGGCTCAGCCTCAAGCGCCTTTGTAAAGTCAGACCTGACTTTCTCACCACGAAGAATTATCTCCTTCACCGTGGGAAAGTTCTCATCCTCCACGGCAATAGAGACGCCAATGTGTTTCTTCGAGTTAACAAAGAACCAACCGACCAGGATTAAGATCTTGAAACGAAAACGTGGTTTGTGGGTTGATTTCAAGAAACAACGTATCTCAAGTTTTGGAACTCGGAATCTGATGATTCAAAAACGAGGTGAAAGATGACGATTTGAAATATAAGAAAGACTATTTACTCGTTCAAAATAAGTAAATATTGATGCTGCACTAGTTCAATGAAAGTTATGATTCTATGATATCAAAAGAACGAATTTAGATCAAGAAACGTGTTCTTGAATGATCAAGAACTCAAACAATTCCTAAAGTAACCACTTGGAATCAATTAACGTGATAAAAAAATACCGCACGTAATTAAAAATAAGATAAAGACTATCACAACCTTGCTTGGAACCAAAAACAAGGATAAAGAAGACAAAATAGAGAAAAGCACTCTATTGCAAATTAGGGTAAAGTTCAAAAACGTGAATTTCATTCTACAAGGCAAGAGAACCCTTTATATAGGCCTATAGTCTCTTCTTTGATGACTACAATTCCTATTCTAATAAGAAAATAAAATAACTAAAGACAAGGAAAGTAAAATCCATATTCTACAAGGAAAAGAAACTAGAATCCTACTAAAAGGAAAATCCTTATTCTAAAAGGAATAAACTAAATCCTATTTTAAGAAGGAAAGGGTCTTGGCTTCTTGAAATTAATCTTGGGCTTCTTGGACTTCTTGTGCTTCTTGAAAATATGTCCATATATTGGAACTTGAGCTCTAAAATATGATCTTGGCCAAAATTAATAAAATTTAACATAGATTTTTCTTTTACATCATTCTCCCCTGGTTGAAAAAGACTCGTCCTCGAGTCTAAAGGCTCCACAAATGACACAAGCTTGGCAACTTCTATACTTTAGTTGAACTCATATTCACCATGCTCTAAGTTGCATTTTTCTAATTTGTCAAAAAAGCTTTATCGTGTTGTAACAAAGCTTAGCATGTGGCCGAACTAAATCCCACTTTCTCAATAGTAACTTTGTACCAATATTGCTGTAATGAATCCTCTTAAATTGATTTTAAACACTTATCCACAATCATAAGTTATATTCTTTTGATCTTCAGAAATCTTGAACTTCTCCATGTCAATGTAGTGCTTATGGGATATGCCAAGAAAATTCGATTTAGCACCACAAAAGCCCATAGAAGAATCAAATTCAATGGGCTTGGAGATTGAAGTATATCTTCTTGAGAATTGATCAGCAACAACGCTCTCATATTTAACTAGATCATAACCATTGATGGAATTTTTGTTCAGATTCCCTATTTCTACATATGCTTGAAAATATTCATTCTTTGGACGCACTAAAAAAGTTGGAACAAAATCTGAACTCAAATCCTCCATTATAGACTCCTTTTTAAGAAATCCTTCCTCTTGTGTTTGCAAAATTTCATGGACTTTTGGATTAATGCAATATGTTACCTCGTTTGGAAGGATAGAATCAATTATCAAATCAATATTATGTTGAGCATCTCTATTAGGTAAAAAGTTAAGCTCACATATGGGATGCTCCAACTGATCATCATCAAACTTTTGAGGTAAATCATCAACTTGTGGATCTAGTGCATGCTCCTCCTCCTTGTGCTCTTCTGTCACGACCCAACTGGAGGGTCATGACTAGCACCCGGGCCATACTTGCCGAGCATCAACGTACATTTTATCTAACCTTTCTTATTATCTTTAAGGGCCGACAAGATCAATATAAATAGTAGACATGGATCATGAACATCCAACAATGAAAGATAATGTCATGAACATACATAACATGGGACGACAAGACTGTCAAGAAACTTTATATAAGGTACGAGCTATCATGATGCCATGAAAGACTATACAACAAAAATCAGCCGAAAAGGCATTCTAAACCATACATAAGTCGACACCTGTCTATGAGCCTCTAAAGGAACATAAGTGCTACAACATTGCCGGAACAGGGCCCTGACATACCCATAATGTCTATAACAAAAATGCATACCAAGACCACGGCAAGTCTGGAGAAGGGATCTCGCCAATAACCGCTGAACTGGACAGCCTACTGTGGTGGGGGAGCTACGTCTACCTGTCTATCAGGACCTACAGCACGACATGCAGCGTCCATAAATAAAAAGGACGTCAGTACGAATAAAGTACTGAGTATGTGAGGCAAGAAAGCATAAGTAAGAACAGTAATGTAAACATGGATAGAGAATATACAACCTGTGACATCTGGGTACCTTTGAGGGCTACTGACATGAAATACATGATACATACATATATATACATAAACTTTTAAAACATACGCCTTTGTGGGCATCACCATCATCATATCGTACCCGGCCATAATAGGCTCGGTAAAACGTACCCGGCCATCATAGGGCTCGGTGGAATTGTACCCGGCCATGTGGAGCTCGGTAAAACCCAACTGATCAGTGGTTGCACAATAGGTACCGTACTCGGCCGACTATAGCGCGGCTCGGTAGAGTAAAATAGATACATATATATGATGCATGCTGGACTCATTGGAATCACATTTTGAACCTTTCGGAGTGACATAAGGTTGGTATCCTTCGTACACGTTATTAGGATTAACTTTTCATCAAGAATCTTATAAGAATCAGGAACTACCAACAACATTGATAATATAAGAATAAGAGAAGTAACATCAATATCAATCGTTTCATAAGAAGGGCAGCAATGTAAGTACTGCTAGCTTCTAAGAGTAGAGTATCTTTGGGAGCTCGTTCATTACATTATGTACCATCAGAGTCGTGCAAAAGAATGAAGGGGATAGCCTCACATACCTTGTATATACTGCCCAACCTCAAGCTATGTAAATGTCATGACTCCTTAGTCTACAATAAAACAAATGACACTATCATTATCGTTTAAGCGTCGTAACTATTATGTATCGACCACAACCTATTTTACGATGAAACGGACAGCACCTCCCCTATTTATATGACTTCCCACAAGTCAATACAATCACCAAACAGCCCAAACAACATCATTAATAATCATATTGAGCCTCCAAAATAGTCCACCAACCAACAACATTACTACCAAGCCTTTCGATATATATTTCACAAGTTCTAGCTTCAACGACTTAGCTGCAACTTGGATAATCTTAAATATATATAGAGTAAGAGGTTCCTTACCTTTAAACAGAAAGAAAAACTCCAATTTGACCTTAATTTTCCACGAAATATCCCTTCAATTCTGCCACAAGAACAAGGAAGCGAAACTAGCAATTAATTCGGGTTTTTCGGCACTAGAATTACTTTAGAAGACTTGAAATCACCTAGGGTTGATATTAAAAACTTGAAGGTGTATTTACAGGACATAAAACACTTAAAACAACCTCCCACACGAGCTGGAACAACACAAAAATCAGCAACAACAAGAAGAACAAGAAACTTACTAGCGCCACGGGATTCCCGACATTTGATTTGTGTTGTTTGCCCTTTGTTTGGGTCTTGGATCATGAGAGAACCTTGAGAGACTGTTTTTAGGGTTATAAGGTCTGAATATACTGAAAAATAATGACTTAAAACGGGGTTGAGGTATCTTATATATGTCCATATGTCTTAAACCGCCTTTGTGGGCCCCATAGAGAGCAGCTTGGTGCACTCTCGCGAAAACGCGAATATCTCTCTATTCCGAGATCGTATCGACGAACGGTTTCATACGTTGGAAACTAGACTCATAGTTCTTCAATTTGATAGATAGATCACCCCATAATTCCAAGCACATTGGGAGAAAAATGCAGTAACATTTGACCTAAAGTTTAAGTAAAATTATAAACCTAAGTTGCGACAACTTTTATCGACTTTTGTTTCATAACTCGCTTGACTTCAAGACTTATGATGCGGATATTATATGATTCAAATACATTAAAACAAGACCTCTTGGGACAATTAATCACCTCTAGTGTTACCCGAAAATACGGGTTACAACATCCTTGATTCGTTTAACTTCAAATACTTGTTAACCACTCTTATACACCCTTGTATCGTTTAAGACCAATAGGATTAACTTTTTATCATCTCAAAGATAATCTCTTCTTGGATTTACGTCGACTAACTTACGGCGTGATCTATGGTATGCGAATTTGGGTTGTAACATCTTCCATAGTAATACCAACATTCAAAGACTTTTCTCCATTGATTGGACTAATTATTTGTAATTTGTTCAGAAACGAATCATCATTGAGCTTTAGATTTTTAGCAATTTCTTCTGAATTCAATGGTACTAAAATAATCTTACGTCCATTCTTTGTAAAAGAATAGGTGTTAAGGTCTTAATCATATTTAACACACCTATCATACACCCATGGTCTTCTAAGTAATAAGTAACAAGCATCCATATTCACTACGTCACACCAAATCTTGTCTTTATAGATCTTACCAATAGAAAAAGATACTAGGCATTGATGAGTTACCTCTAAACCATCATCATCTTCAACTTTAATGCTGTAAGGATATGGATGAAGTTTGGTTGAAAAGCCGAGTTTAGAAACCATCTCTTCAGAAACAATATTTATGTGACTCCCACGATCAATGATCAATGAACAAACTTTTCCATGGGAGGTACATCTAGTGTGGAAAAGAGATTCACGTTGTCTCGTTTATTCATCTTTTTGAACCCAACGACCTTTTCTTGCTTGCATATTAGGTTCACCATCTGCTGCTCTGATACCAAATTGATGTGATTCTTCGAGTTAACAAAGAACCAACCGACCAGTATTAAGATCTTGAAACGAAATCGTGGTTTGTGGGTGGATTTCAAGAAACAACGTATCTCAAGTTTTGGAACTCGGAATCTGATGATTCAAAAACGAGGTGAAAGATGACGATTTGAAATATAAGAAAGACTATTTACTCGTTCAAAATAAGTAAATATTGATGCTGCACCAGTTCAATGAAAGTTATGATTCTATGATATCATAAGAATGAATTTAGATCAATAAACGTGTTCTTGAATGATCAAGAACTCAAACAATTCCTAAAGTAACCACTTGGAATCAATTAACGTGATAAAAAAATACCGCACGTAATTGAAAATAAGATAAAGACTATCACAACCTTACTTGGAACCAAAAACAAGGATAAAGAAGACAAAATAGAGAAAAACACTCTATTGCAAATTAGGGTAAAGTTCAAAAACGTGAATTTCATTCTACAAGGCAAGAGAACCCTTTATATAGGCCTATAGTCTCTTCTTTGATGACTACAATTCCTATTCTAATAAGGAAATAAAATAACTAAAGACAAGGAAAGTAAAATCCATATTCTACAAGGAAAAGAAACTAGAATCCTACAAAAAAGAAAATCCTTATTCTAAAAGGAATAAACTAAATCCTATTTTAAGAAGGAAAGGGTCTTGGCTTCTTGAAATCAATCTTGGGCTTCTTGGACTTCTTGTGCTTCTTGAAAATATGTCTATATATTTGAACTTGAGCTCTAAAATATGATCTTGGCCAAAATTAATAAAATTTAACATAGATTCTTCTTTTACATCATTCTTCCCTGGTTGAAAAAGACTCGTCCTCGAGTCTAAAGGCTCCACAAATGACACAAGCTTGGCAACTTCTATACTTTAGTTGAACTCATATTTACCATGCTCTAAGTTGCATTTTTCTAATTTGTCAAAAAGCTTTATCGTGTTGTAACAAAGCTTAGCATGTGGCCGAACTAAATCCCACTTTCTCAATAGTAACTTTGTACCAATATTGCTGTAATGAATCCTCTTAAATTGATTTTAAACACTTGTCCACAATCATAAGTTATATTCTTTTGATCTTCAGAAATCTTGAACTTCTCCATGTCAATGTAGTGCTTATGGGATATGCCAAGAAAATTCGATTTAGCACCACAAAAGCCCATAGAAGAATCAAATTCAATGGGCTTGGAGATCGAAGTATATCTTCTTGAGAATTGATCAGCAACAACGCTCTCATATTTAACTAGATCATAACCATTGATGGAATTTGTGTTCAGATTCCCTATTCCTACATATGCTTGAAAATATTTATTCTTTGGAGGCACTAAAAAAGTTGGAACAAAATCTGAATTCAAATCCTCCATTATAGACTCCTTTTTAAGAAATCCTTCCTCTTGTGTTTGCAAAATTTCATGAACTTTTGGATTAATGCAATATGTTGCCTCGTTTGGAAGGATAGAATCAATTATCAAATCAATATTATGTTGAGCATCTCTATTAGGTGAAAAGTTAAGCTCACATATGGGATGCTCCAACTGATCATCATCAAACTTTTGAGGTAAATCATCAACTTGTGGATCTAGTGCATGCTCCTCCTCCTTGTACTCTTCCATAGTAATACCAACATTCAAAGACTTTTCTCCATTGATTGGACTAATTATTTGTAATTTGTTCAGAAACGAATCATCATTGAGCTTTAGATTTTTAGCAATTTCTTCTGAATTCAATGGTACTTAAATAATCTTACGTCCATTCTTTGTAAAAGAATAAGTGTTAAGGTCTTAATCATATTTAGCACACCTATCATACACCCATGGTCTTCTAAGTAATAAGTGACAAGCATCCATATTCACTACGTCACACCAAATCTTGTCTTTATAGATCTTACCAATAGAAAAAGATACTAGGCATTGATGAGTTACCTCTAAACCATCATCATCTTCAACTTCAATGCTGTAAGGATATGGATGAAGTTTGGTTGAAATGCTGAGTTTAGAAACCATCTCTTCAGAAACGATATTTATGTGACTCCCACGATCAATGATCAACGAACAAACTTTTCCATGGGAGGTACATCTAGTGTGGAAAAGAGTTTCACGTTGTCTCGTTTATTCATCTTCTTGAACCCAACGACCTTTTATTGCTTGCATATTAGGTTCACCATCTGCTGCTCTGATACCAAATTGATGTGATTCTTCGAGTTAACAAAGAACCAACCGACCAGGATTAAGATCTTGAAACGAAAATGTGGTTTGTGGGTGGATTTCAAGAAACAACGTATCTCAAGTTTTGGAACTCGGAATCTGATGATTCAAAAACGAGGTGAAAGATGACGATTTGAAATATAAGAAAGACTATTTACTCGTTCAAAATAAGTAAATATTGATGCTGCACCAGTTCAATGAAAGTTATGATTCTATGATATCATAAGAGCGAATTTAGATCAAGAAACGTGTTCTTGAATGATCAAGAACTCAAACAATTCCTAAAGTAACCACTTGGAATCAATTAACGTGATAAAAAAAATACCGCACGCAATTGAAAATAAGATAAAGACTATCACAACCTTGCTTGGAACCAAAAACAAGGATAAAGAAGACAAAATAGAGAAAAACACTCTATTGCAAATTAGGGTAAAGTTCAAAAACGTGAATTTCATTCTACAAGGCAAGAGAACCCTTTATATAGGCCTATAGTCTCTTATTTGATGACTACAATTCCTATTCTAATAAGGAAATAAAATAACTAAAGACAAGGAAAGTAAAATCCATATTCTACAAGGAAAAGAAACTAGAATCCTACTAAAAGGAAAATCCTTATTCTAAAAGGAATAAACTAAATCCTATTTTAAGAAGGAAAGGGTCTTGGCTTCTTGAAATCAATCTTGGGCTTCTTGGGCTTCTTGTGCTTCTTGAAAATATGTCCATATATTTGAACTTGAGCTCTAAAATATGATCTTGGCCAAAATTAATAAAATTTAACATAGATTCTTCTTTTATATCAGACGCCCTCCCCCTGATGAGGCAAAACCATCGCCAATGGAACCAGGTTATTTTCTTCACTGGGACTTGAAGATACATTAACCATAGTTCTAAAGAAAGAGAGGGTATTCAAGTAACGAAAAGTTAAACACAAAGAGGATCGCTAGAGTAGTAAAAAAAGATACGCATCAATGGAATAGGAACAAGAAGGCACAAGATTTCGATATGGAAAATCTGTAAAACACGAGTATGTGCCCTCACATCCCTATTTATAAGAATTCGGGCATCAAAACCAAGAAATCATGCCATCATTACCTAGCACAGGTATCGAAGCGGCAGATCCAATCAACAGACGCACGCGAAACGACACAAATCATCAGGAAAACGCATCATAATGATGCATGATGTCATGACGTCACTTTGATCCAGAAACGACGCAACCCCAAAAGTTGCGGCTCACAAAAGGCCACGTCGCCATCTCGTCCAATCTTCTCGACCACGACAAACGAAATTCGCTCATTAAGGTCGTCTAAGGTCAACCTCAATAAATGGAGGGACTAACTATATAGGTCAAACTCTGCCCTAGAATATTTAGGGCAAGATAGCACTAAGGAAAAGGTTAGTCGAGGTCGACCAGGAAGCTGCGAGATTCGTGGTCGAGATGTCAACAATGGTCGAGGTCGAGCACCATTAATAGAGCTATAACAACTATTTTTCAAAATAGGATATTATAGAGAATCTAGTGAATATTCTCTGCACTTGTACTATTAGGATTTGTTAGGAATATGTCTCATATGTATAGGAAAAGAGACAATGATGTAAGGCATGTGATTTTCATTTGTAAGAACACACTTTGATAAAAAGATTTTCTCTCTCTTACCAAGGGACAAACAACACCTTTTTTTTATCAAGATTCATGTCCACATTATTGCATACTTCCCACCAGATCGGAAGATAATTCGAACATCATTGTCAGAAGGAATAATATCTATCTTCTCCTTTATTGGGTGAATCGTTTCTTTATTTACTCAAATACCATTTATTATTGTTCATTGCTATTTATTGCTCATTTATTATTCACGCTATTTAGGATGATTGTCACGCACTATTATTATTCTTCTACCAGATCTGTTCAACATTATTCATGCTTTCATAACCCGCATCTAGAAATATTATTGTTAATTAGGTTTAACCCCTTAATACATAGATTTAATTATTTGAACCAAGAATCACTCTTTTGGGTCAAACAACGCTTAATTTTACCCCTATGTTGAAGATCAAAATCACGAGAAATAAGGTTTTTGAGTTGTATATGATTCTTGAAGAACTATCTAAGAATGTGAAGAATATTAAATAATCAATTTTTGATTAAATTGCTGATTGTTAATTTGAATTATTGGATGACACTTTAATTATGTAGATAGTCTGAGGTGAATCTAGAACGAGTTTTACATATATGTGCGTGTACTTGCACAAAAAAAGTTATAAACGGTATAATATTTAAATTATAGATTTGCGCATGTAGACGATGGTATGTCTCAGTACAAATCTGTTGTATTTTCCTTATATGTAATATAAGAGTACTGTTTTATACCATTCTGTAAAATCCTTGACAAGTCTTAGAAGACTTTAAATCATCTCGTTAAGGATAAAAGAATAATTTTAAAGTTAAATTATTTGCAAATATAAAAATGTGACATCTTTTTGGGACAGACTAAAAATGAAAGAGTGTCACGGATGGAGTATGTAAGTATAAGAGTACTGTTATATACCATTCTGCAGAATCCTTTGGAACAGTTTATGTTGCTTTTACTACTGTTGTTTTTTGGTTATTGATGTACTTATTATTGTTGTTTGAATTGCTAGATTGATCCTGCAAAGTACAAGAGCATTTCCTCTGGTTTTGGAGTTCTGCTCAAGGAGCAGGGTGTTAGAGGCTTCTTTAGGGGTTGGGTTCCTACCCTGCTCGGTTACAGTGTTCAGGGAGCTTGCAAATATGGATTCTATGAATATTTCAAGAAGTATTACTCAGATCTTGCCGGCCCTGAGAATGCTGTCAAGTACAAGACTTTGATATACCTTGCTGGTTCTGCATCTGCTGAGGTTATTGCTGATGTTGCTCTCTGCCCTTTCGAGGCTGTCAAAGTTCGCGTCCAAACTCAGCCTGGTTTTGCCCGAGGCTTGTCTGATGGGCTTCCTAAATTTGTTAAGGCTGAAGGAGCTGCAGGGTAATGCCTATTATGTCACATGAATTCATCCTTCTTTTACTACATGTATTGCATTTTGCTAATGGAAATTTGGCTGTTGAATTTTATGTATACAGGTTATACAAGGGGCTTGCTCCTCTCTGGGGACGACAGATACCATGTAAGTTTACGTATCTTCTTTTCTCCAATTTATTTGGAAGAACTCAAGCTTTATACACACACACACACTCAAAGCTGAATCAACCACTACTTAATTTGAGTTTTACTGATTCACTCTTTCTTTCCCCTTTCGCTGTTGTGAACATTTTATTTAGCTATTTTAAGTTCATACTTTGCATAGAATGTTCAGACATACCAACTTTAACAATCACGCTCTATGATACACCAAGTGAATAAGAAAAATTACTGCTATTCTTCTCGTCAATTATAGCATTACATTCCGTTTATTACAATAAGCGTTATAATCTAACATCCAACACTGTTAATGCCTATTTCGTTAGCATCCGCATATTGCTTCTTTAGTCAATTTTTGAAGTGTTACACTTTCTTGCAAGCTTGGATTTTAAAACTTTGTTTGCTCTAGGAAGAGATTACATCATTTGTCTAATATCCTGTTTCTATCGCAATTATATAATCTTTGCCCTAGACATTCTACCTCACATGGAATTATTGTACAGACACGATGATGAAGTTTGCATCATTTGAAACCATTGTGGAACAACTATACAAACATGTCATCCCAACATCAAAAGAGCAGTGCAGTAAATCTACGCAGCTTGGTGTGAGCTTTGCTGGTGGATATTTAGCTGGTATTCTTTGTGCTATTGTGTCACACCCTGCTGATAACCTGGTTTCTTTCCTCAACAATGCTAAGGGGGCAACTGTCGGCGATGTGAGTAGACAGATTAATAAATTGGTTGCATCCTTTAAAGTTATTTGTTCATATTTAACTATATTATATTGTGCATTTTTGCAGGCTGTGAACAAGCTAGGCGTAATGGGTCTTTGTACTCGCGGTCTTCCTCTTCGTATAGTCATGATTGGTACACTCACTGGAGCACAATGGGGCATCTATGACTCTTTCAAAGTTTTTGTTGGCCTGTGAGTTTCTCCTTCCTTTCTTTTCTTTTCTTTTCAGTTCAGTTGTCTAATGTTATGTTTGTTTGATTTGACGAAAGTCAAGAAAATGACGTTCTCCATTTATGGGCAAGTCATTTTCTTATGACTATCTTAATTTATAATTTCATATCTTCAACTAACACTTATCCATTATCACTAATCTTTAGTACTCAAGAATTTCATCAAAGTACTCCCTGATTTGCTAATATCATTATTGACATCTAACATATATTCTTTTTTGTTTCAAATTATATTTTTTATTCACCAACCAAACTTTTGAAATCATTTTCTATGAAAATATCTTTCATGGACAATAACTTTCGTCGTACCAAACACACTTCATATTTTTTCAAAATCATCCACCGCGCTCCTCCAACTTCTGTATTTACTAGCTTATTCCTTTCTAATATGAGAAAATTTCCCTACCATAATCAGATAAAAGAATATCTTATGACTAGTTATAATTAATTTCTTGAAATGATGTTGCCACCCATTGCTCTTGCAGGCCAACGACCGGTGGTGCAGCCTCACCTGCCCCTGCCAAGTGAAGAGGAAAATGTGAAATAATTAATGATGAAAAATCTTCTCCAGTACTCAATATCTCTTTCATTTACTGGCAGAGGGAAAATGGAAATGTTTTTCCATCTAAAAGTTTGTTTGAACAGTGTAGGAAAGTTTTTGCATTAATTCAAGCTTTGCAGTAAGATCTGATATTTTGTTGGGAGGATGAATTATCCTCAAGATGGCTGGTTACTGAAGAAGCATTTTCTAATGATAATTTTTGATTTTACAATAATGTGTTAATTCCTTGTTTTCACATGATAATCATGATAATTCTTGAAAGAATGCTAAACTTCTGCTATCAGTAATATCCACAACCACAAGCGACACCTCCAGAAAGTTGCATATTTGACAACCTGTGCAGTGTCAAGTGTGAACTACAAATCCCAGAGAAACCATTAAGTAAAATATGGGAAAACTTTGCGCTATATTATATGGAACGGGACAATGATGGGCGTTTTGCATGGTTTATTCGGACGATTTGCACCAGTAGCCGCTTCTAAGGCTAAATTTTCAGGAACCACTATCGTTTATTGACTATTAACTTCCTATAGTGTAGCGATCCGATTGGTCATTTTGAGCATTTGCACTTCGCTCGGCAGTTTGAGAGCACGAGTATCTTCACATGATGTATTATGACTTGTGTGAATCGTCGGTTTTGATTTTCAAGTTACTCGGAATCGATTTGGAAGAATGAACTTCAGGATTGAAGCTTTAAGTTGGAAGAGTTGACCAAGTTTGACTTTTTAGCATTTGACCTCGGATTGGAGTTTTGATAATTCCGTTAAGCCCGGATGGTGATTTTGGACTCGGGCGTATGCCCGGATTTGCATTTGGATATTTTTAGAAGGATTCGGCACTAATTGGCGAAAGTTGGAAATGAGAAGGTTTGGAAAGTTCATAAGTTTGACCGGAAGTTAACTTTAAGGCTATCGGGTTTAGATTTTGGTTTTGGAACTTGGAATATGTCCGTTTCATCATATAAAACTTGCCTGCAAAATTTGGCGTCATTTGGGGTTGATTTGATATGGATCAGACGCTTGGTTGCGATTCTAGAAGTTCTTGAAGTTTGTTGTGATCCTCATGCGTTTCGGTGTCTGATGCGTGCTTTTAGAGGTTATTTTGATGTTTTGATCGCGCGAGCGAGTTCGTGTTGTATTTATGGATTTGTGTGGGTGTTTGGTTTGGAGCCTCGGGGACTCAGGTGAGTTTCAGATTGGTTTCAGAATGATTTTTTATGATTTTTGAGTGCTGGTACTGGTTTCATCGCATTTGCGATATTTTTCTCGCAAATGCGACTATCGCAATTGCAAAGTGGCCCTCGCATTTGCGAAAGTGGGCTGTTGGGGAAAAATTCGCATTTGCGAAGAAATCCCTCGCATTTGCAAAGTGTGGCTGTTCGCTTTTGCGAGGATCCCTGCCGCTTTTGCGAGCAACTATCTTCGCATTTGCGAAGAATTGGGTCGCAAATGCGACCTTAGCAGAAATTCTCCTAGTTCGCTTTTGCGATGAATTATTCAGTTTTGCGGGGTTCGCTTTCGCAAATGCGACATTTGCAGCCTGCATATAGCTGGGTAATTCCGAGACTTAGCTTCATTTTGTTATATTTTGAACCCTAGCCTCGATGGGAGGCGGTTTTGTGGAGGGATTTTCATACCAAACTATTGGGTAAGCATCTCTAATCGATTTTCAATTATATTTTATGATTATACATTAGATTTAACATCAAATTCATGAGAATCCAGGGAAAAATTTGGGGATTTTGTCTAGGTTTTAAAAAAAATAAAAATTTGGGATTTGAAAGTCGAATAGGACCCGAATTTGGAAACAAAACACGTATATAGACTGGTGGGGCTATGGGTGGTCAAGATCAACCCTTGGACTCGGGTTTGTACCGGGCGGGCCCAGGGTTGACTTTTTGGAAATTGTATAAAGGTCATAGTTTTATTAATTGAAATTGTTTTCTCTTGCATTGTGTGATGTATTTAAGTCGTCTTTGGCTGGATTGGGCCGGGCGGAGGCGAATTTGTAAAGGAAGAAGCTAAATTGAGTATTTAGTTGACCGAATTGAGGTAAGTGTCTTGCCTAACCTTGTTGAGAAAATTTTTCCTACTATTTGACATTATTGGCTACATGCGGGGGTGATACATATATGAGGTGACGAGCGTATATGCATGTGCCAGGGTTAATCATGCTCGGGGGTAAATTATGCTATAAATTGTGCCTTGTAGAATTACGCGACCTTCTTGCTTCATGTCTTATTTGACTTCTAGATACTAAGAATATGGAATTAAATGTTAGAAACCAAGATTTAGTTTATTATAACTTGATTAAAATTTGACGGAATATTGAGAAATATTGATGTGTCTAATTCGGTCATCATTATGCTTAATCACTAATACATTGCTACGATCGTTACTCTTGAGATATTAGATTCTATACTTGAGTTGTAGATCATTTTAAGAATTGTTGAAATACTTGAACAATAAGGTTCCTGAGGGTTATTGAATTATTGTCGGCTTGAAGGTTGTGATTGAGATTCATTTGGAACATTCATTTAACCACTCCCCTTGATGTTATTTATACTTCCTACCTTGCTTGTCATTGATATACATGTGCTTGGTGAGGAAGAGTGTAAAGCACGCAGGGTGATGCCATGCCATAATATATATATATATTATCATATGAGGGAGAGTGTAAAGCACGAAGAGTGATGTCGTGCCATAGTATATATATTATCACGTGAGGGATGAGTGTAAAGAACGAATGGTGATGCCGTGCCATTGTATATATATATTATCATGTGAGGGAGAGTGTAAAGCATGAAGGGTGATGCCGTGCCTTTTCATATATTTTATCATGTGAAGGAAAGTGTAAAGCACGAAGGGTGATGCCGTGCCATTTCATTTGAGTGTAAAGCATGAAGGGTGATGCCGTGCCATTTCATTTGAGAGTAAAAGCACGAAGGGTGATGCCGTGCCATTTCATTTATATTATCATGCTTTTATATTATCACGAGTTCATGGCATGATGGGTGTTTCTGTGCAGTCGAGGACGAGAGACATGCATTATGTTGTGATATCCTTTCCTTATGTATACATTCATGCCTTTAAATTGAGTTGTCATTGTCATACCTATGTTTCCTATGTGACTTGTCGTTATTGTCCTGTCTTTTGTTCTCTATCTCAATTGTTGTGTTGCACCAGGGGTGGCAAAATGGTTAAAAGAACACAGTTAACCACCCATATTATCTACTAAAAAATGGGTTGGATAATGAACTTTTTAAAAATGGGTCAAATATGGATAGAAACAATATTATCCATTTAGAAAATGGATAATCAATGGGTAACCAATGGATAACTAATGAGTTTAACTTTTACATTTGTAAAGTCTCAAATTGGGGGTTTCTCAAATTTGGGAGACTAAGAATTCTCCTAAAAGTGTTCATATTCAAGAAGTCATGGATAATATGGTTACCCATATTATCCGTCGGTTAACCCATTTTTTATCCGTATTAAATAAGGGTCGGGTCGGATAATTTATCTATTTTTTCATTATCCGTTTTCGACCCGAACCATATCCAACCCGGCCCTCCCGTTTTCCACTCCTATGTTGCACATGCCTTCTACTTGCTTAACTTGCAAATATCATGCCTACATCCTGCTGTTATATTTACATCCATGTCGTAACTATTTTGTTGCACTTTAGTACAAAACTTATACCATGTTTGTCATCCATGCCTTTACTTGTTAGCTTATAAATATCAAGCTCTTTCTTCTTGTTTGTTATATTTACATCTAAGCCTTCCACCATGTTAGTTAGTGAAATTTATGTTCTTCCACCATACTTGATGTCATTACTTTTGTGCCCTCTATCTCATCTATTTCTATTTTCTATATGTTTCCGACTTGTTATTTGTTACTACCTGGGTACTCTCTACTTAGTGGACATTAATATTGTAAATTATTCTACTTGGTTGGTACTGCTACATGCACATTTGGCAAAGATGAGATAAATGCACGAAGGGTGTTGCTGTGCTAATTGATTTGACACATATTTATATATATGGTGAGGAAGAGATAAAAGAACGAAGAGTGTTACTGCGCCATTTGATTTGATATCTTGAATATACTTCTCATACTAGGAAAATTATGAATTTACTACTGAGATTTCTCCTAGTAATCGTTTACTGCCTCGCATAGTTATTTATGGTACCCTTATCTGTTATGTTCTATAACTATTTCTACTATTAGTCTACTTGTCACGCCCCGACTTCAGGGAGCGCGATCAGCGCTCAACCGAGATAACCTGGCCGAGCAAGCCTACTAGATTTTCTTCTACCCAACTCACCCATAAATAAAGAGAATATAAACTTCATTGATTAATTCCACAAGGGTTCATGAACAACACCATCTCCTTTAGATACTTCATTTATAAGTCTCCAAAACAATACATTTCACAACCATAGTTTTACAGTGGAAGCATGAGATACGATTACGACATTATTAGTTTAACTTTTCCACACTAATACATATCCCACACTATGTCTACGGAGCCTCTAATAGATATAAAAGAGTACGATAATAGTGCCGGCAACAAGGCTCCGACAATACCTCAAAATATAATACACACGAAACAAAAGATGCACAACCTCGGAAAGAAGTGGGGCTTACCAAGTCAGCTGAGAGAAGAGTGTACCACTATCACTGGTCAATGCCTTCCACTGTGGAACCACCTGCATCCATTAGAGATGCAGCGCCCCCGGAAAAAAAGGACGTTAGTACATGTCGAATAGTACTAGTATGAAAACCAAATACCTATTCAAGGACTTGGAAATACAATATGAATTATGATGAATTATGGTAACAATAAAAGGGCTTAACTAGCCATTAAAGACACAACAAATGTATTAATAGCTTTCAATAATATTTATAAATTTCAAGTCGGGGATCCTCTATAACTTTCTTTACACAGAGCGGCCCTGCCGCTTCACCCCAATGTATGCGGGTGGAGGTGCAATCACAATACCAGGAACTTTACACAAAGCGGTCCTGCCGCCTCACCCCAATGTATACGAGTGAAGGTGTACTCACTGTCACGCCCCAAACTTAGGGAGCGCGACCGACGCTCAACCGAGTAAACCCAGTCGAGCAAGCCTAATTTACAGTGTTTACTTAGACAATACAAATGCACCTATTCAAGGGCTTGGAATACAACATGAATATGATGAATCATGGTAACAATAAAAGGGCTTAGATAGACATCAACGTCGAGCCAATTTACTAAGAGCTTCCATTAATCATTTATAGATATTAAGTCGAGGATCCTCTATAACTACTTTCACACAAAGAGGCCCTGCCGCCTCACCCCAACATATGCGGGTAGAGGTATATCACGATACCACAATCTCTACACAAAGCGGCCCTGCCACCTCACCCCAATATATGCAGGTGAAGGTGTATCAAAATACCATAATCTCTACACAAAGCGGCCCTACCACCTCATCCTAATATATGCGGGTGGAGGTGTATCACAATACCACAATCCCAACACAAAGCAGCCCTACTGCCTCACCCCAATATATGCGGGTAGAGGTGTATCACAATACCACAATACCAATACAAAGTAGCCCTACCGCCTTACCCCAATATATGGGGGTGGAGGTGTATTACAATACCACAATACTAACACAAAGCGGCCCTACCGCCTCACCCCAAAATATGCGGGTGGAGGTGTATAACAATGCTACAATCCCAACAAAAAGCGGCCCTACCACCTCACCCCAATATATGCAGGTGGAGGTGTATCACAATACCACAATCCCAATACAAAGCGGCCCTACCGCCTCACCCCAATAAATGTGGGTGGAGGTGTATTACAATACCACAATCCCAACACAAAGCGGCCCTACCACCTCACCCCAATATATGCGGGTGGAGGTGTATCACAATACCCCAATCCCAACACAAAACAGCCTTACCGCCTCACCCCAATATATGCGGGTGAAGGTGTATAACAATACCACAATCCCAACACAAAGCGGCCCTACTGCCTTACCCCAATATATGTGGGTGAAGGTGTATAACAATACGACAATCCCAACACAAAGCGGCCCTACCGCCTCATCCCAAAATATGCGGGTGGAGGTGTATCACAATACCATAATCCCAACACAAAGTGGCCCTACCGCCTAAGCCCAATATATACTCGTACAAAGTTTGGTCTTGTGCGTACTCATTTGGAACTTTAGTCTATCATGAAATTTCTAACTTGACTTGGACTTAGGGATCTCCTTAGACCCCACATCACTTATAATATTCCTCGTACACTTATTATCATATCCAATTGATACCCATCCTATTGATAGTCCTCGTCTTTAGAAAAATAATATAATTAGCGCACATCGACTTTCTTAATAACGCTTAAGTACTTCAAAATTTTCCGGGGTGTTACATTCTCCCCCACTTAAGAACATTCGCCCTTGAATGGTTTACAAGTCACTTCTAATAATAGAGTTATCCTTTACCATTATACATAGGCACTTATGACTACATTGATCTCATACTTCCTTTCCAAAATTTCAACTTACTTATGGCCCTTAAAATTTGGCTATCTTTACAAATTCATAAAAGTTTTGGCAGAGTTTCCCCTATAACTGGGCCTATCCACCTGTCAGAGAATCTCAGAAATCAATCCTAAACAACATATAGATAACACCACATTGCACCATATACATGAAAACAACAACCATGACTATCGAGACCAACTCTATGACCTTCCTTACCTTGGTCGTATCCTTGACTTTTCCTTCCTACATTACGAGGACAATTGGGCACCTCACATATTATGCTTGTTATGTGCATCATTCCTTTAATCCTTAGGCCTTTCTCATTTTGTAGCACGATATGCAAACATTCCTTGATGTTAACAAGGAAACTCCGAGACTAACTCAGAACCTTAACGTACGATCAGGGATAGAAGAAGAGAAACATTTCCTAAATGTCGTTGTAGCCTCCCTATTATAAGTTTGGCCGGTAACACACCGATAAGAGGGACTCTACTGACACAACACTATGACACCTTAGGACTCCTAAACCACGCTATGATACTAAGTTTGTCACGCCCCAAACTTAGGGAGCACGACCGGCGCTCAACCGAGTAAACTCAGTCGAGCAAGCCTAATTTACATTAACCTCTCATCATTACTCATGCATGATTTACCATAACATAATTAGATCTTGACTTTCATATTGAATACATTTGGCTCAATGGCCCATAATTTCTTTCTCATGATGGTTACACAGCTTTATAAATAGCTGTAAATACTGTGAACATAAATACATAACAAAACTCAAATCTTTAATTACATGACCCACGGTGTACGTGGAGATTCTATGACAATAGATACCTAAATACATAATATGAACTAGACCCAAATACCCACTAGAACTGTAGCGGGCTCACTATAATCTGAGTAGTGAAGAAGATCCCTATCATCCTGTAGATGTATACCTGCATCCATTAAAAGATGCAGCACCCCCGGCAAAAGGGATGTGAGTACATGTGGAATAGTACTCGTATGTAAGGCAATCAAAACAACATATAAAAAATACGGTAACTCAAATAAGAGGCAAATAAAATATATCAAGAAACTATGAAATATCCCATAGAATCACATTTCAAGTCTTATTATACTTGTATCATTCTAAACTTCTTTTAGGATCAACTGAGCCATATGAACTATACGTGGAATACATTGTAATTGTAACAACATGTACAAACAAGGTCAATGAAAGTGGCACCTTCCTCTCTTATTTTACACATATACATTTCATAGACCGTCCTTAGTGTTCACATATCATATTATAAACCTATGCGTCTCATAGATCGTTCACAATGTTTACTTAGACAATACAAATGCATCTATTCAAGGGCTTGGAATACAACATGAATATGATAAATCATGGTAACAATAAAAGGGCTTAGATAGCCATCAACGTCGAGCAAATTTACTAAGAGCTTCCATTAATCATTTATAGATATTAAGTCGAGGATCCTCTATAACTACCTTCACACAAAGAGGCCCTGCCGCCTCACCCCAACATATGCGGGTAGAGGTATATCATGATACCACAATCTCTACACAAAGCGGCCCTGCCGCCTCACCCCAATATATGCAGGTGAAGGTGTATCAAAATACCATAATCTCTACACAAAGCGGCCCTACCACCTCATCCCAATATATGCGGGTGGAGGTGTATCACAATACCACAATCCCAACACAAAGTGGCCATACTGCCTCACCCCAATATATGCGGGTGGAGGTGTATCACAATACCACAATACCAATACAAAGTAGCCCTACCGCCTTACCCCAATATATGCGGGTGGAGGTGTATCACAATACCACAATACTAACACAAAGCGGCCCTACCGCCTCATCCCAAAATATGCGGGTGGAGGTGTATCACAATGCCACAATCCCAACACAAAGCGGCCCTACCGCCTCACCCCAATATATGCAGGTGGAGGTGTATCACAATACCACAATCCCAATACAAATCTGCCCTACTGCCTCACTCCAATATATGCGGGTGGAGGTGTATCACAATACCACAATCCCAACACAAAGAGGCCCTACCGCCTCACCCCAATATATGCGGGTGGAGGTGTATTACAATACCACAATCCCAATACAAAGCGGCCCTACTGCCTCACCCCAATATATGCGGGTGGAGGTGTATCACAATACCATAATCCCAACACAAAGCGGCCCTACCGCCTCACCCCACCATATGCGGGTGGAGGTGTTTCACAATACCATAATCCCAACACAAAGCGGCCCTACCGCCTAACCTTAATATATGCTACAAAGTTTGGTCTTGTGCGTACTCATTTGGAACTTTAGTCTATCATGAAATTTCCAACTTGACTTAGACTTAGGGCTCACCTTAGACCCCACATCACTTATAATATGCCTCATACACTTATTATCATATTCAATTGATATCCATCCTATTAGCGGTCTTCATCTTCAGAAAAATAATATAATTAGCGCATATCAACTTTCTTAATAGCGCTTAAGTACTTCGAAATTTTCTGGGGTGTTATACTTATAATACTACAGCAATACACAAAGCGGCCCCGCCACCTCACCCCAATATATGCGGGTGGAGGTGTATTCACAATACCATATTGTAGGGTCCCAAAACTATAATAGTTTGTACAAAAGAGTTCCCTTTCAAATCAACCATTTGGCTCCTTTGGACTTTGCAGTGTACGTTCATAAGGTTTCATCATATGAGAAATAAATGTTTAATCACATTGATTTCATACCATACCTTCATCCCACAAAGGGTATAACATAATTAAGTCACAATATACAATCTTTAACACATGAGGGTTCAGACACGTTATGAAACTTGAGAATCAATTTACTAGCTTGAACACCCCACATCAATAGCGTTTCAATTTTGACTACACATGATAGCATTTAGGGTTCAGACACGTTATGAAACTTGAGAATCAATTTACTAGCTTGAACACCCCACATCAATAGCGTTTCAATTTTGACTACACATGATAGCATTTTACAAGTGTTCAGGAATTTCGATACTAGAAGAAGAGTTTAGCCTTCATACATCGCTTGAGATTTCTTAAACTCTATAATATTTCATAAATCTTTGCAACTTCGATCTATTTCAGAAATATAACAAATTGAACCAAAAATTAGGAGGATGATTATGGTTCCAGCTCATTTGAGTATTTTATCAAACACTAGGTGCGCATTAAGGTTTAAAGTTCCTCCTATGGTGGATTCCATAATCCCACAAGCCACTATCTACCATTTTTAGCTCAACAATTTTCCTACACCCCTTGATAACACATGCATGCAAAATGAACAACTTCCATACCCAAGAATTTCCTTACTAATTACCTATTTTTAGTTGAATTTCGAAATTGAGAGTTAGGGTATAGAATGTTACCTATAGGATGAAGACCTAGTGATTTTCCCTTGTTAATCTTCCAAGATTTGAGCAAGAATTGAATAACAAATTGTTGAGGAACCCTCTCCCACTCTAGAGCACTCTCTCACTCTCAAAATACTAGGTTTTTACTTAAGCAATGGTCCATAACATCTATATAATGGAATATGGACGGGTTATAAAAACCAGAAAAATGAAGCTCCGGAACCCAATATGCAGTCGCATATGTGACCACATAATGCTTCTGTGATCCGCAAAAGGAGCCGCGAAATGTCCCTTCGGAACTGGGTAGCCCTGCCCGGGTATGCGGCCGTTATGCGATCCGCATATCGATTATGCGGTCGCAAAGCGGACCGTAAAATCTCCTCCCAAAATTCCTCATGTCGATCCTGCGATGCAATCTACATCCCGCAAAGAAATTTTGCGGCCGCATAATGGACTACACAATGGCCCACAAATTTTGCTCAAGTTCCTGCTTCACTCTGTGGTCATTCTGCGACCATATAGTGGGCCGCATAAATGTCTTTTTCTGCCAACATTTTACTTTAACTCCCTAGCTCACTGTTCGACCCAAAATGTCAGTACCGCACCATGACCAAACATATTAGCCTACCTCGCTGTAACACCCCGGAAAATTTTGAATTGCTTTAGCTCTAGTAAGGAAGTTGATGTGCGCTAATTATATTATTTTGTGTGCAAACAAGGACTATTAATATGATGATATCAATTGGATATGTTAATAAGTGTACGGAGCATATTATAAGTGATGTGGGGTCTAAGGAGATCCCTAAGTCCAAGTCAAGTTGGAAATTTCATGATAGACTAAAATTTCGAATGGGTATGCACAAGACCAAATTTTAGACGAGCATATCTACGTATATGTGAGGAGTTATGTGATGGATGACCTATAAAATTAAAGATCTTCGAGTCTAGTTTCTAAAGCTTCAAACCGTTCATCATTTGGACTCTCCTACAAGAAGGCTATCAATTGTGCAGAAGTGGTCTGCGGACCGCAAAACTTGATGCAGAATGGACCAGTGCAGCCCAGTTTTGGGCACCAGTTTCATGGTCAATTGTGCGACCCGCATACTCATTCTGCTGTCCATTATGCGACCGCAGACCTAATTTCAGAGGGTTAATTTTTCTATTTTTATAACCCGATCCCATTTTGATAAATAGCCTTTGGGGCTTATTTTGGGGTGTTTGATGTTATTTATGCTTCCTACCTTGCTTGTCACTGATATACACGTTCTTGGTGAGTAAGAGTGTAAAGCACGAAGGGTGATGTTGTACCATAGTATATATATATTATTATGTGAGGGAGAGTGTAAAGCACGAAGGGTGATGTCGTGCCATTGTATATATATATTATCATGTGAGGGAGAGTGTAAATCATGAAAGGTGATACCGTTCCTTTTCATATATTTTATCATGTGAAGGAAAACATAAAGCACGAAGGGTGATGCCGTACCATTTCATTTGAGTGTAAAGCACAAAGGCTGATGCTGTGCCATTTCATTTGAGAGTAAAAGCACGAAGGGTGATGCCGTGCCATTTCATTTATATTATCATGATTTTATATTATCATGAGTTCACAGCACGATGGGTGTTTCCGTGCAAGCGAGGATGGGGGCATGCATTATGTTGTGATATCCTTTCTTCGTGTATACGTTCATGCCTTTATATTGAGTTGTCATTGTCGTACCTATGTTTCCTATGTGACTTATCATTATTGTCCTATCTTTTATTCTCTATCTCAATTGTTATTGTGTTGCCCATGCCTTCTACTTGCTTAACTTGGAAATATCATGCCTACTTCCTGTTGTTATATTTACATCCATGTCGTAACTATTTTGTTGCACTTTAGTACAAAACTTATACCATGCTTGTCATTCATGCCTTTACTTGTTAGCTTATAAATATCAAGCTCTTTCTTCTTGTTTGTTTTATTTACATCTAAGCCTTCCATCATGTTAGTTAGTGAAATTTATGTTCTTCTACCATACTTGCTGTCATTACTTTTGTGCCCTCTATCTCGTCTATTTCTATTTTCTATATGTTTCCGACTTGTTATTTGTTACTACCTGGGTACTCTCTACTTAGTAGACATTAATATTGTAAATTATTCTACCTGATTGGTACTGCTACATGCACATTTGGCAAGGATGAGATAAATACATGAAGGGTGTTACCGTGCTAATTGAGTTTACACATATTTATATATATGGTGAGGAAGAGATAAAAGAACGAAGAGTGTTCCCTTGCCATTTGATTTGATATCTTGAATATACTTCTCACACTAGGAAAATTATGAATTTACTACTGAGATTTCTCCTAGTAATCGTTTACTGTCTCGCATAGTTGTTTATGGTACCCTTATCTATTATGTTCTATAACTGTTTCTACTATTAGTCTACTGTACAGGTTATAATAGTGAGTATCTTTTTAAACTAAAAATTCTCGTCACTATGTCGACGAGGTTAGACAATATACTTACTGAGTACATGTGATCGGTTGTACTCATATTACACTTCTGCACCTTGCGTGTAGATTTTGGAGCTGGTGTTACTGTGTATGTCGGGAGCTGGCATTAAAGATGTACCTGCGTTCCAATTATGGCTGCCACTTATCCTTGGTAGCTTTAGATCTTGCTAATCTGCTTATGTAAACTTTCAAACAGATGATGTGTTTAATTGTACCACCTTTATAAATTTCAAATTCTTAGAAGCTCATGATTCGTACTACCAGTCCTTGGATTAATATATAAATGTTCAGATAATTCGTCACTATTTTCCTATAAATCTCATTTGTATTGTATTGACTGTTAGTTGGCTTACCTAGCGGGACGAGTTAGGTTCCATCACGACTAGTGAATTTTGGGTCGTGACATATAGCTAACATATACATAATTGCTTCCTATAGCTACTATTCAGTTATTACGGTAGTGTATTCGCTCTATTCGTGCTACTGAATACAGTAGCAAAAATTGCCTAAAAATAGAGGATTCCAGCTGTAAGAGACTGTATTCAGATGTATTCACGCCATGCATTCATGAATACAGTAACGACAATCACCTTAAAAATAAGTATGTTCAGCTGTCTAATAATGGAAAGAGTATCAATTAATGTTTTACACTCCTAATATAACTCAACAAAATTAATTCTAACTCGTCTCATTATCAACACAATTAATTATAATGATTTTTCAGACGCTAAGCACAAAAAACAAAGCATTGTCAATTCAGCTTCAACATAACACAATCTGCAGAGCTTCAGAGATTCAGTCAATTTTTATTTCTGGTATAGTTTGAGGTTTTGATTTGACCGTCATTGATAGGAATTTTTTTTGCCCGACATTCATTGATACAATTATTTACAAAATATTTAGTAATTCGATTTACTATATGGCAAGCTTAACAATGCTAATTTGTCATTATGGGAAGTGGAACAATAAAAATTGTTATGTCGATTATTCAATTGAGAGGATATTGAAAGTATAAAGTAAATCGAATATTCCCTATTTATTGAAAGCATGTATTCAATCAGTATAATATATATGTTATTTTAAATTATTGTGTAATGTATAAGAAAGTTACAATGTGATACCTTAATACATGTATGAATATAGCCTGTAATATGAATATTTATTGAAAGCATATATTCATGCATAAGGTATGTAATCAACCTACTTCTTGTATTCAATGTATTTAACTGTTGTATTCAATGTGTTTCAATATTTATTTTTTACTGTTGCATTCATTATATTCAATGTTTGTATTCACTGTATTTACTATTTTGTATTCAGTGTATTAAATTGTATTTGTATTAATAATATTTTAGTTATTCATAATACATGTTATTATTACTGTATTAAATATATTTCATTGGTTGACTTTACTGTATTTCTATTTATATTTAGTGTATTTTACTATATTCAATATATTTCAAAATTAAATATATTCACTGTTTATATTATGTTTATTTCAGTGTTTGTATTCAGTGTATTTCAATATTTATATCATGTATTCATGCATACTATATGTACTCCATGTATTCATGGACAAATACATATTTTGTACATATGTCTAAAATTATGTTTCTCCGTTTAATGTAGATTGTACCATTGACGGAACACTTGCACATGGTGAATGATGAAAGAAGGCATTACACCGTTTTCCTCCAAAAGAAAAATTATAGTTGTGGAAGGTTCCAAGTGAACGAGCTACCATGCCCACATGCCTGAGCTGTCTTGAAAAGCAAGTTTCTAATGCCAGATGATTATTGCTCGGACTATTACAATCAAGGTCTTTTGTAATGACATACGAGGTCTCTGTGTATCCTCTCCCTGACCGAAGTGAATGGAATATACTAGCACATATATCAGAGGAAGTTGTCTTACCACCCAAATGGAAGAAACCTCCTGGAAGGCCAAAAAAGAAGCGCGATAAGCCATTAAGTGAATTGCTTTAGAATAAGAGTCAACATTTGTGTAGTATATGTGGGGAGGGTGGACATAATAAGCGTACTTGTAGAAATGCCCCACGTAGGAATTAGTTGATGTTTTGATTTTAATTCCTTCAATCATTGTTTTTGGATTTGTAAGATTTTCTATTAGTTATTGGTTTCTACATGTATTTGATTACACCTGGATGAATTTTTTAAAGGTAGATGACTAAATACATACAGAAATACAACAAAATACATACATGGAACATGTATATACTGTAAGTGGTTCCTTTACATTCAGTGTATTTAATTAAAGATTTTACTAGACTTCAAAAATAGATAAATACAACTAAATATGAATACATTGATTACATAAAGGTCTAAAAAAATTCATGTATTAAGCATAACTAAAATACTGTTAATATAACTATATTTGATTACATTATTTTCAGCACTTTTAAAAAAACAGTAATGTTAAAATGGATTCTTGAATCATGAGAATTTGAATACAGAAGTATATAAAAAAACGAATGTATTCATATCAACAGTTGCATTAAGACAAAAAAATACATTCATATTCTAAACAAAAAGGTTGTGTAAAACCATGACCAATTCATTAATAAACTGAAAATACAATCCATAAAACAGAAAACTATTCTATAACTATCTTCAGAGAAGTATCCGATTCTGTGATTTGCCTAACAATCTTTGCCGGTGCTCTATTGTCGCTTATCGCATTGACGTCTATCTTCCGTGTAGCATAGTCCCAAAGGAGTGCACCATATCTTAGCCGGAGTAAATTAAAAATGAGTCCATAGAACTTTCTTCAAGCTCTAGAACCATGAAGCACCTAAACAATTGATATTGAACCTCACAATGCTTCATACCGAGGAATATACCAAAACAAGTAGTACCAAATAGTTTGTACTGCTCTTGACTAAGTTTTTCTTTGAGATCAGAGATTATGTCGGTGTTAGTGTAGGAACTGATATGCGACGATAAAGTAGGCGGGTGTTTAACAAAGAATTTTATTTCCTGCATACAAACACAACTAAAAAGATAAGTACATGCTTGAAAATACAGATGAATACAGTTAGGTTGGTACATTACTTTAATTATTTTTAATGTAGGTTGTTTATGAGTTCAAATACGTATAAATACATTTATATATTAAATACATTATTTTCATTGTATACAAAATACAATACATACAAAACAGAGAATATATGAATATAGAACTAAGACATGAATACATCAAAAATACTGATAATGACAAAAAATAACTTTGAGTTTTGGAAATAATGATAGAACTGTTGATGTATTTAAAATTGTTGTTTTATGAACTCAAATACATATAAAAACATCTAAATACAAAAAATAAAAATCATTGTACAAACTAAAATCATTGTATGCAGAATCAAATACATATAAATACATCTAAGAATACCTTGTCCATCCGTGTTTCCGAGCTACTTCCTTTAGCGACCTATTTTACCTTGCTCCAAGAAGCAACATCAATAAGTTTTCTTCTCTTTTCCACATTTATGTTTTGTACAGAAACTTGAGGAACATCAGGAATTGTTGAAATTTTCGAAGATTTCTCATCTTGACTGTAACGACCCGATCGGTCATTTTGTGTCATTGAACCCCATTTTACCTTTTATTTCTTCACATATGTGTGTTTATGCTTTTACGGCTTGCAGGGTTGATTAGTCTCGTTCCGGGGAGCTTTCGGATTGATTTGGACCTTGATTCTTGAGTTAGAAGTTTAAATTTGAAAAAGTTGACCAAACTTTGACTTTTGTGAAAATATGACCCCAGAACTGTGTTTTTATGACTCTGATAGCTTTGAATCGTGATTTCGGACTTGGGCGTGTGCCCGGAATTGATTTTGGAAGTCCGTATGTTGATTTGTGTTGATTTGCCAAAATTTGGCAATTTAAAGTTGAAAAATTTGACAGTAGGTCGAATTTTAGCTATCTAACTTGGAATTGGATTTTGGGACTTGGAATAGGTCCGTTATGGCATTAAAAACGTGTTTACAAAATTTGGTGCCGTTTGAAGCTGAATTGATAGGATTCGGACGTTTAGTTGTAATTCTTGAAGTTCTTGAAAATTTCTTTGAAATTCATGCGTTTTAGAGCTCAATTCGTAGTTTAGGATGTTATTTTTGTGTTTTGATTGCGCGAGGGAGTTTGTATGATATTTTTAAACTTGTGTGGATGTTTAGTTTGGATCCCTGAGGGCTCGGGTGAATTTTGTACGCTTAGCGGAGTGTTGTTGGAATTAAAGGTTGCTGGTGTTTCTGCATAGGCCTCAGATCTCGCATTTGCGAGTTTTTGGTTCGCAGTTGGGAAGGTAGGCCAACTCTGTTGGGTTCACATTTGCGATAAGCACCTGGGGAGAGCTTGTTCGCATTTGCGATCTACAAGGTCTCATTTGCGGAGGTCCAAGGTTCGTAATTGTGAACTTTTTATCGCAATTGCGATGACAACAGAGATGGAAGGGTCTTCGCTTTTGTGAGTGATTCTTCGCATTTGTGTTGCGAACCCCAGGTCGCATTTGCGACATCTGTGACTGGATAAATAGCTGAGGGACGAGATTTTGAACTCATTCTCACATTTTTGAACCCTAGACTCGGTAGGAGGCGATTTGGAGAGGGGAGTTTCATCTACAAACCTTGGGTAAGTGATTCTAATCTATTTCTAATCATATCCCATCAACATATCTTATATTTTAACATCAAAATCATGTGAATCAAAGTAGAAATTTGTGAAACTTTGTCATGTTTTTGAAAAATAAAAAATTGAGTTTTGAGAGTCGATTTGGACTAGGATTTTGAAACTAATCACATATATGAACACATGGGGTCATGGGTATACGGAATCTACCATTGGACTCGGGTTTTGACCGGGCGAGCCCTAGGTTGACTTTTGTTGACTTTTTGAAAAAAGTGTAAAGTTCTTAACTTTATCTATTGTAATTGAGTTCCCTAGCATTGTTTGATGATATTGAGTCGATTTTGGTTAGATTTAAGCCGTGTGGAAGCGTATTTTAAGGGAAAAGCTATTTCCGAGTGTTGAATTGGCGTAGTTGAGATAAGTTTCTTACCTAACTTCGTATGGGGAAACTACCCCTTAGGATTGGTATTGTTTGATTCTCGCGACCCAAAATCCAACTAGTCGTGATGACACCTAATCCAACCCGTTAGGTAAGCCAGTTAACCACTAACCAATTCCAATAACAAATTATAAAGCAATTAAGTAAAGAAATATCTCAATCTGATATATTCTCCAAGAACTGGTAGTACAAATCATGAGCTTCTAAGAATAGAATTTACAAAGCGGAAATGAAATAAATACATCATCTGTTTGAAAACTACATAAACAGAATTTTATAGATCTAAGGCTACCCTGAACAAGAGGTAGCTAAAACCGGGATGCAGGTACATATTCAAATCCAGCACCCATCGAACACATAATATCAGCAGCCAACATCTGCACGCAAGGTGCAGAAGTGTAGTATGAGTACAACCGACCCCATGTACTCAATAAGTAACAAACCTAACCTTAGGTTTAAAGTAGTTACGAGCTAACCAAAAGGTCGGGTCCAACACAAATATTTCACGACAGTTCATAACATCATACTACAATTAACAAAAGAAGTATCTCAAAATAAAAAGCTCAGTCCGTTCACAGTTCCATAAAAATAGGCATTTCTTTTCAAGTACCTCAATGAAAATCCAAATCTTTTACCGAAAAAGCCAAAATACGAGTAAGTTTGAAAACTGTGATTTTTTCCAAAACTCCTTTCATCAAATAGTAAGATATCTCATTTTCAGATAGCATGAGGAAAATACTTCTCTATGCCTACATGTCAAGATACAGGTAAAATCATAATGTTCCCAAAACTAGGTAGCAGAAGGAAATGCACCTCTATGCATGTATCTCAAGTACGCATGTCAAATGCAATGCATCTCGATGATGAGCTCATGTACTCATACTATACGAGTACTCAATCTCACTGTCTTGCATTCTTTCTCACTATGCTCAGTACACTCAATCACTCAGTGCTGTACAATACCCGCTGCGACGTGCAACCCGATCCGTATTTATAGTTGATTGCGCTAACTAGGGGTGTGCAGACTCCGAAGGGGATCCTTCAGCCCAAGCGCTTTATCGCTGTGGCGTGCAACCTAATCCCATAATATATAAATAGCCATAAGACTCGTTGCAGTGTGCAACCCGATCCATATATATATATATATATATATATATATATATATATATATATATATATATATATATATATATATATATATATATATATAGCTCTAAGGCTCGTTGCGGTGTGCAACCCGATCCCATAAATGTAATAAATATATCGATGCGGCGTGCAGTCCGATCCCAAAAATGTAATCAATATAATATGTTGTGGCGTGCAGACCGATCCCAAAATATCAGTCTCACTCAGACCCTTGACCTCACTCAGTCATTAATCTCTCCAATCTTACTCACAGGCTCACAATGTCATGAAACTAGCCCGACAATATTGATATGATGTATGAATTAATAACCATAGAGACTGAGATATGATATGCATGTGAATGCGTATGACTGAGTATGTAATGCAATGAAAGCAGATTACTCAACAATGGAAATGACCTCAGTGGGTCCCAAAAGGATAAGCACGTAGCTTGGACATGGTTTCTAACATGAATCACAGCTCAATAGCTCTAGTACGTAAATTTCATGGTTACAAATATGATCAGTTAGCTACACAGTACCACAGAAATAACAGAATTACAACTTACACGGTATACGCCCACACGCCCATCACCTAGCATGTGTGTCACCTCAATACTAATCACATAACATGTATTTCGGGGTTTCATACCCTCAGCTCCAAGATTTGAAGAGTAACTTACCTCGAACAAGCCAATTCCAACACCGAGCAAGCCAAGCGATGCTCTAAAATGCCATCCCGTGCGTTCTGACCTCCGAACGGCTCGAAACTAACCAAAAATAACTCAAATACATCAAACAATGCTAAAGGAACCAATCCCGATCGAAAAAGATCAAATCTTGAATCAAAAGCCCAACCTAGGCCCACACCTCGGAACCCGACAAAATTTACAAAATTCAATAACCCATTCAATTACGAGTTCAACCATACCAGTTTGACTCAAATCCGACTCCAATTCGATGTTCAAAACTCATAAATTCATATTATGAAACTTTAGGCCAAAACCCCCAACTTCCTCTTTAAAATTCATCAACCAAAAGCTAAAATCGAATATAGATTCACGGAATATAACCAAAACCGAGTAGAGAACACTTACCCCAATCCTTGTGATGAAACTTTCTCCAAGAATTGCCTCAATCCGAGTCCCTCATCTCAAAATATTGAGAAAGACCAAAACCCTCGATTCTATAGCCTTTGCCCAGCATATTCCGCATTTGCGGACAAATAGTCGCATCTGCGACCACCACATTTGCGGTAACTGTTTCGTTTATGCGACCACAACTAACCAGCTGGCCCCTCACACCTGCGGAACAATTTCTGCTTCTGCGTACTCGCAGTTGCGACTCCTCCTCCGCATCTGCGATGACCTCCAACCAAGCCTGCTATGCTTCTGTGGCCAATTGTCCGCATCTGCAGACACGCATCTGCTCCCATTCTTCCGCAGATGTGGAAACACCAGAATTAGAAATCTTCAGCAATGCAACATGAAATGAAAATGATCCGAACCCCATCCGAAACTCACTCGAGCCCCTCGAGACCCCGGCCGAATATACCAAGAAGTTCCATAACACAGTATGGACTTACTCGAGGCCTCAAAACACACATAGCAACATCAAAACGACGAATCACACCTCAAATTGAAATCTATGAACTTGAGCTTTCAAATTTAATAACTCGTGCCGAAACATAACAAACAAATCGAGAATGAATTCAAATTTTGCACACAAATCATAAATGACATAATGGAGCTATTCCAATTTCCTAAATCAGATTTCGACTCCGATATCAAAAAGTCACCCCCCGATCAAACTTCCCAAAAATTAAACTTTCGCCATTTTAAGCCTAATTCTACTATGGACCTCCAAATAATTTTTCGGACATTCTCCTAAGTCCAAAATCACCATACGGAGCTATTGGAATCATCAGAATTCAAATCCGAGGTCGTTTACACATAAGTCAATATCCGGTCAATTTTTCCAACTTAGGTTTTCAATTATGAGACTTAGTGTCTCAATTCTATCCGAAATCCTTTCGGACCCAAACCAATTACCCCGACAAGTGACACAACCACTATAAAGTATAAAGTGAGCAGTAAATGGGGGAACGAGGCTATAATACTCGAAACGACCGGCCGAGTCATTACATCCTCCCCCACTTAAACATATGTTCGTCCTCAAACGTGCCAAGATTTGTTTCCAAGCCACCAAATAACTATTCCATCTTACCACGCACGTGCACGGGGGTGATCTCACGTTACCCTATCCCACATAGGTTTGATAACACCACATAACTGAAATTTCTTAATTCAACCTAGACCACAAGCCTTAGAACCCAATTTCCACCATCCGGAATTTCTTATAAGATCTGAATCCCGCAACCTACACACTGCATAAGTCTAAACAAGCTGTACCAAAAGGCGTAACTATAACTCAAATACTCAAAACTCAAATACCACATAGCTCAAATGCTCGAAGCAACGATTTCTAATCACAGTAGCTGCTCAAAATAACCCAATGCCAGTAATAAACCTCATATCAAACAAGACTCCATTCTAAAACCTTCGTACACTACTGATGACGAAAGAAATACGCAGAAACACATAATCATTCATCAGATCCACCAGTCATGGAGCTCCATCTCCTTCGACAAGAACCTTAGCAAATTTCTAAGCCGACTTTTGATATTATCCTCCCAGATATACCACAATCAAATCTGATAACACCCATCCTAGATCCGAAGACTTCATTTTATCAAATACTAGGTACTCTACTGACATGCCACACCAATACTATCTAAAGCCACAAACTGTGCAATCCGTGCACCAATAAGCAACATTCCAATTGTACTCAATCACGAAAATGACTCAACAAGAGAATCGTCCCGCAAGCTCGATGAGTACCACCCCAACGCAATACTAAGAACCCATCACACACCGTAGAACCATAACACACGAATCTAACACAACACAAAGGATCATATCTCAACATAACTCTGCCGCAAATGCGCGACCCCATCCAAACATTGATCCATATGAAATACCTCAGCCACCATGCTCAAAATCAATACCCACGCGCAAATTTCTCTATAAGGACCTAATAGAACTGCACCGTGGTGCATACAACCAACGAATCACAACCCCTCGTAGCATAGAAGAGTAACTCACCGAACATATCAGAACACGAATAAGCTCCACAACAACCGAATGGCACATCCCTCAATAATAACAGTATGGAGCCAACCAACCCGACTCTGTATAAAATACACATCCTAATTGGGCCTACCAATGGACCCCTAAATCAACTCCGGGCACCCAAACATGGACAAATAACCCTCCGAAATCCCACAATGACTGAATCATAACACATACTATCGTCTAGCTAGCTTCGGCCATGACTTCACCGTTCACAACCTTGAAAACAACATGCTTTTGAGAACTTCCAGTCTCCAAATCCATAGAACACACGAATCACGATATCTGATCCCAACTCTACCGCCAGACTATCTAACACATCTCTCACACATGATCATCCCACGAGGAATACTCTTAAAATTCTTCCGTGCCACATAGAAAAATTTGAATATCAGTAGTCGATCAACCAGGAGAGTGCCGCAATACCAATGAAGTATCCATAAATCAAAACACATTGCCCTTTCTGAAATGTATACTCTCATCAGGCCATACCGATTAGTAATATCATTTACCTAGTCATGTGAAACCGTCCATGTTGCCTACGAATTTATGTCCTTCCATGCAAAACTGAACTGTGACCTTGGACATGCAAATCTCAATCCCCCACAACACACCGCATCTATTATGTCGTCATATGAAAAATACGAGAACCTCATAATCATTCTAAGTCACAAGCAGAATACATACGCGATCAGTCAGAAACCTTCCATTTGATCTCACCTAGGAGGAAATCCCAATACATAACATGTTCCTCACGCCGGTAGGAAATATACTCCTCGAACCGTGGTAAAAACCATTGAGAACTCTTCAAAATCCATTTGCGCACAACCAAGCTATCAGAACCGAATCTCCCTAACTCAACCTAGCCACGCAGGTCACCAAACCCAAGAGCATTGCCACGAAACACCTGTGGAGGCTAGCCACATCATAAGTACCCAAAGGACCGATTATATCTGTTACTGTGCTGATCCAACCTTCTACCACGCTGTCCTATTTCTCCAAGTCCCTTCCAAATTTCCTTCAAATTGATACTTCTCCTTGCTAGAACACCACGATCCTTAACCAAAATTCACCACACAAGAGCCCCTAGTATAAAACCACAGCGCCCTAAGGCCCATAAGCCGCCGAGCTCCCTTTTAAGTACCCCAAAAGCACCGCAACTCAGACATCCACTCCGAAAGACCTTATGTGAATTTAAAATTGCTGCTCTTCCCTTTTCTTATACTAAAATGTAAAATCCATAGTCATACAAAATTATCGTAAGTCTCGTCACCATCCAATGTAACTCTCAGTTTCTAGCCATATGCATATTTTGAAAATTTCCAATCGCTACATATAAATCTTGAATCCATTAAAACCATTCTCGAGAGTCATCCACTTTGCTCAAATCTATATTGCACTGCCCCAAATGGGCTGAAAGACACGTGCCACACTAGCACAACAATACCCAAAGAAGTAACCCCGCCTTAATACCACCGATCAAATTCATACTCTGTGTACACTACCTCCTTCGCGAATAACCACTCAATTATTTTATGATTCCCATGATTTTCATATACTCCTAAAGTACCATAACCCGTATCCAAAAATTTCCTTACTCGAGTCATTCTCGACTCAACCTCTGCAAGTCATAACTAATCCACAAGTATGCCTCAGACCAAATTAAAATTTAACACATAACCATGAAATCAAATTGTCAATAGTAGGCTCCCCCACTTGGCTCAAAGCCATAAATCAAAACACTCCATAATTCACAATACCCATACTTTGTTACTTCCATAATACTGCAATCTGAACAACAAATTTTTTTCTCAAGCTCATACAACGCCAACCATAAAAATTCCTCAATCGTCCGCTAAGCTCGCATTCATTCTCTTAATACTCCAGTAAACTTCCTCTACCAGATTCAAATTTAAATCCCAACACATACATCCCGTCAGCAGAAAAAAAAACTCTCTACTCACATCATAAGGAATACACATATGTAGATTACTCCGCAGGGGATAACCCACCTGCTTAACCTTAGATTAGTACCTTGTTATACTCTTTCACAGTTACAATTACTATGAAATCACTTAATCTTTCTGAGTCCAAACTCATTAACCAGACATGAGAATTTAATTTGTCCCAAAATTTAACAACGTGAAAGATCCTTCAAAACATTAATACTCAAGACTGTACGCCACATCAAAACAAAAAATCAAGCACCCAATGGCCTTTCCTTTCCATTTCAAATAAATCCTTCTCGTCACATTCAAACAATCTGAACACATCTCATAGTCACACCATACTTACCACCTAGTCATTTCACCGCTCATCGAGCCACAAATTTCACTCGTAGGGACATTACCAGACATATGAGTCCAATTATACAAGTTAACACTGAAGCTACCAAGCTCAAGTTGCGGTCTAACCATGTCCTCAAGTCCCCCAGACTGGACCATTACCAAAACATAGAATACACATCTCGAACCTCGTTCATAGAATCATAAGCCGCCGACACACAACCGATACCGAGCGCTCACATGCGCATACAAATGCGTGGAAGGAATTCAAAGAGTTGCGCTTCAAGATGAATCAATGCCGTATGATAAGGAAAGAAAGATGGGAAGTATATCCTAAATGCCCCGTAGGCTCTCGAAGATAGGTATGGACGTCATCATACCGATCCGCAAGACTCTACTAGATATTTGCTCATGACTTGTAGAACCTATGAACCTAGAGCTCTGATACCACCTTGTCACGACCCAAAAATCCAACTAGTCCGATGGAACCTAATCCAACCCGTTAGGTAGGCTAGTTAACGACTAACCAATTCCAATAATAATTTATAAAGCAATTAAGTAAAGAAATATCTGAATATGATACTTTCCCCAAGAACTGGTAGTACAAATCACGAGCTTCTAAGAATAGAGTTTACAAAGCGAAAATGAAATAAATACATCGTATGTTTGAAAAGTACATAAACAAAGTTTTATAGATCTAAGGCTACCACGAACAAGAGGCAGCTACAACCGGGATGCAGGTACATATTCAAATCCAGCACCTATCGAACACAACAACATCAATAGCCAACATCGGCACGCAAGGTGCAGAAGTATAGTGTGAGTACAACCGACCCCATGTACTCAATAAATAACAAACCTAACCTTAGGTTGAAAGTAGTGACGAGCTAACAAAAGGGTCGGGTCCAACACAAATATTTCACGACAGTTCATAACAGCATAGTACAATTAACAAAAGAAGTATCTCAAAATAAAAATCTCAGTCCGTTCACAGTTCCATAAAAATAGGCATTTCTTTTCAAGTACCTCAATGAAAATCCAAATCTTTTATCGAAAAAGCCAAAATACGAGTAAGTTTGAAAACTATGATTTTTCCCAAAACTCCATTCAACAAATAGTAAGATATCTCACTTTCAGATAGCATGAGGAAAGTACTTCTCTATGCCTACATGTCAAGATACAGGTAAAATCATAATGTTCCCAAAACTAGGTAGCAGAAGGAAATGCACCTCTATGCATGTATCTCAAGTATGCATGTCAAATGCAATGCATCTCGATGATGAGCTCATGTACTCACACTATACGAGTACTCAATCTCACTGTCTTAGATTCTCTCTCACTATTCTTAGCACACTCAATCACTCAGCGCTGTACAATACCTGCTGCGGCGTGCAACCTGATCCGTATTTATAGTTGACTGTGCTCACTAGGGATGTGCAGACTCCGAAGGGGCTCCTTCAGCCCAAGCGCTATATCATTGTGGCGTGCAACCCGATCCCATAATATATAAATATACATAAGGCTCATTGCGGCGTGCAACCCGATCCATATATATATACAACCCTAAGGCTTGTTGCGGCGTGCAACCCGATCCCATAAATATAATCAATATATCGCTGCAGCGTGCAGCCCGATCCCAAAAATGTAATCAATATAACATGTTGCGACGTGTAGTCCGATCCCAAAATATCACTCTCACTCAGGCCCTCGGCCTCACCCAGTCATTAATCTCTCCAGTCTCACTCACAGGCTAACAATGTCATGAAACTAGCCCGACAATAATGATATGATGTATGAATAAATAACCACAGAGACTGAGATATGATATGCATGTGAATGCGTATGACTGAGTATGTAATGCAATGAAAGCAGATTACTCAACAACAGAAATGACCTCAGTGGGTCCCAACAGGATAAGCACGTAGCCTAGACATGGTTTCTAACATGAATAACAGCTCAATAGCTCTAGTACATAAATTTCATGGTTATAGATATGATCAAGTAGCTACACATTACCACAAAAATAATAGAATTACAACTTACACGGTACATGCCCACACGCCCGTGACCTAGCATGTGCGTCACCTAAATACTAATCATATAACACGTATTTCGGGGTTTCATACCCTCAGCTCCAAGATTTGAAGAGTTACTTACCTCGAACAAGCCAATTCCAACTCCTAGCAAGCCAAGCATTGCTCCAAAATGCCATCCCGCGCGTTCTGACCTCCGAACGGCTCGAAACTAACCAAAAATAACTTTAATACATCAAATAATGCTAAAAGAACCAATCCCGATCGAAAAAGATCAAATCTTAAATCAAAGGTCCAAAATCGGCCAAAAGCCCAACACGGGCCCGCATCTCGAAACCCAAATAAATATATAAAATACAACAACCCATTCAATTACGAGTCCAACTATACTAGTTTTACTCAAATCAGACTCCAATTTTATGTTCAAAACTCAAAAATTCATATTATGAAACTTTAGGCCTAAACCCCCAATTTCCTCTTTAAAATTCATCAACCAAAAGCTAAAATCGAAGATAAATTCATGGAATATAACCAAAACTGAGTAAAGAACACTTACCCCAATCTTGTGATGAAAATTGCTCCAAGAATCGCCTCCATCCGAGTCCCTCATCTCAAAATATGGAGAAAGACCAAAACCCTCGATTCTATAGCCTCTGCCCAGCACTTTCCACATTTGCGGACATATAGTCTCATATACGACCACCGCATATGCGGTAACTATTTCGCTTCTACGACCAGAACTAACCAGCTGGCCCCTCGCACATGCGCAACAATTTCCGCTTCTGCGCATTCGCAGGTGCGACTCCTCCTCCGCATCTGCGATGACCTCCAGCCAAGCCTGCTACGCTTATGTGGCTAATTGTCCGCATATGCGTACTCGCATATGCGCCCATTTTTCCGCAGATGTGGAAACACCAGAACCAGAAATCTTTAGCAATGCAACATGAAATGAAAATGATCTGAACCCCGTCTAAAACTCACCCGAGCCCCTAGGGACCCCGTCTGAATATACCAACAAGTTCCATAATACAGTACGAACCTACTTGAGGCCTCAAAACACACATAACAACATCAAAACGATGAATCACACCTCAAATCGATATCTATGAACTTTGAGCTTTCAAATTCAATAACTCGTGCCGAAACATAGCAAACCAATACGGAATGACTTCAAATTTTGTACACAAGTCATAAATGACATAACCGAGCTATTCCAATTTCCAGAATCGGATACCTACCCTATATCAAAAAGTCAACCCCCGGTCAAACTTCCCAAAAATTCAACTTTTTCCATTTCAAGCCTAATTCCACTACGGACCTCCAAATAAATTTTCGGACACGATCTTAAGTCCAAAATTACCATACGAAGCTATTGGAATCATCAAAATTCAAATCCGAGGCCGTTTACACATAAGTCAACATCCGACTAATGTTTCCAACTTAAGTTTTCAATTATGAGACTTAGTGTCTTATTTCTTTTCGAAATCCTTCCAGACCCGAACCAATTACCCCGATAAGTCACACAACCACTGTAAAACATAAAGTGAGCAGTAAATGGGAGAACGGGGCTATGATACTCAAACCGACCGGCCGGGTAGTTACATTGATTCAATTGTGCTAAGTGAAATCCGTGTACGCAAGGTGACGAGTGGGTACACAGGTTGTACATAGTATTTGACCGGCTTAGGCTACATAGACTATTTTCATGCTTTAATTGAAATGTCATATTATGTTCTAAATTCTCATAGTCAAATTATCCTTAACTGTGGTAGACTATCCTTAAATGCCTTCGTTGACTTGTTTAGTATTTGTTCTACATCCTACTTGCTAAATTGCTCCCATGCTTTAGTTGAACATGTGGTCTCCCTTATTTTCACATGCTATATCTTCACTGTTAATTATCATTATTGAATTTATTGTTCGTTTTATCTCTTTCCATATTAATTTTCGTTACTTGAAGTAATTGTTCATGTTATCCCTTTACTTGTTGATTTCTATTATTTGAGACTCATTGCTGAATATTATCTCTTTTATTGTGAAGTTAGTCTTATCTAATATTGTGGTTATACATTATTTCTCTTATTGTTTAGTTATTTGGTATTGAAGTTGTGGAAGTCTAATACGTTGAGGCGATGTTGGTTATTATTGAAACATCTATCTTATTGAGCATTTTTCATCCATTGTTGTTGTTGTTGTTGTTGTTGTTGTTGTTGATATTCTTGTATACATTGTGGTGGAGCCATGAGCTATTATTGTGGAAACATTGATATTATTGTTGTTGGCAAGTTGTGATATGTGGGTACTTGTGGTGCGAATTATTATTGTGATATGATATTGACGCGCATGCGGTGGTATAAGGCTTGGGTTGAAGTGCATGCGGCGGTATAAGGTGGGACTTATGTACATGTTGCTTGAAGGGGAACTACATGAAGCCACGCGACATCATAAGGTGGGATAAAGTTCATGTAGCTATTTCGGGAAAACTGTTTTCGAAACCTATTTTCAAATGTAAGACTCACGCGACGGTATAAGGAAAGATTGTGATTGAAATTGAGCAAAGTGAATACGAGGCGGTACTTCGGTTGTGATTCTTGATTAAACGAGGCGGTACCTCGGTTTTGATCTCATTATACACGAGGCGGCACCTCGTTGTGATTCTTGCTATTCGTTTCATGTTGCAAGGTGTTTTGGTGGAAGATATATCTTACTGTATCATTCCTTATTTGTTTTAGCAGTTGTTGTCCGTACATAATCATTGTAGTACTTTAGTTTCTTCTTTCATGTTATTTCCATTGTTGATTTTCGGTACTAGTTCTTGCTATTATCTTTCCGTATCAGTTATTTCTTCGTTTTCCATTGCATATCCGTATTACAATTTCATATTATCTATTTTATATATTAGTAGGTGTCTTGACATGGCCTCGTCACTACTCTACTGAGGTTAGGCTTGATACTTACTGGGTACTGTTGTGGTGTACCCATACTATACTTCTGCACATATTTTTGTACATATCTAGGTACGTTTGCTCGTACCGGTCATTATAACTGCTACTTGGGAGACTTCAAGGTATACATTGCTCCACGTCTACAGGCCTCAGAGTCACCTTCCCTATTTTACTTTTTGTTGCATTTTCTTTCGGACTGTGATGTAGTAGTACTCTGGTTGTATTCTGTAGAACTTATGACTTAGTTCCACCAGTTTTGGGGTGTGTATTGTGAGATTCTATTTTCAGATGGTTTTATCTATTATACAGTCATTTTCAGTAACTTGTTAATATATATATATATATATATATATATATATATATATATATATCTGTTCAGTTGTTATTATTTGTTAGGCTTACCTAGTCATAGAGACTAGGTGCCATCACAACATCCTTTAGAGGAAAATTAAGGTCGTGACATTGACGTTGTTTCATTGGGTCATTGCATATTTTTGTTCGCCTTTCGGCTTCCATTATTGCTGATGAACCTGGAAATACAGGTTCCTCTTGAGTGATTTGCAAATCAAAAGATGGCCCATCAAAATTGAGTGTTTTAGTGGGTATACCTCTTGTAACCCTCTTCAGAGTTGTTGAATAATCCATTGAAGAGGAAATTTGAAGTTTTATGCTGAAAACCTAACAATGGCAAAAATTTAAAAATAAGTGTGAAGAGAAAAAGAAGAAGCGTGAACCGACCAAAAACCCAAGAACTTTAACACTTACCACCAATTTTTGGAGCAAAAACGTTAAAAGTGAGAGAGAGTATCGTGCTATGAGAGAATCGTGCTTTAACAATCGGCAAAATCTTGCTATGAGAGAGAGAGACCGTGAAGAGATGAAGAAGTATTTTGCTGAGATTTTGATAGAAAATAACTGAAGGAGTGAGAGAGAAAAACATAAATAGCATATTTAACACCTTAATGGTAGTGTATACCATAAATACCTATTTTTCTATAAAAATTAAATGGTATCTATAGACAATAATATTTTAAAAGGGTTTTGATTTATAATTAATAAGGTTTATACTATTGCTATAGGAGTGTTGTAGTCTCGTTCCCCCATTTACTACTTATTTTATGCTCAATTATTGATATGTGACTTGCCGGAGTAGTTGGTTTGGTTCCGGAGATATTTCGGAATGAGTTGAGACACCTAGTCTCAAGGTTGGAAGCCTAAGTTGAAAAAGTTGACCGAATGTTGACTTATGTGTAAATGGCTCCGGAATGGAGTTTTGATGGTTCTGATATCTCTGTTGGGTAATTTTGGACTTAGGAGTATGTTCAGATAGTGATTTGGAGGTCCGTAGTTGATTTTGGCTTGAAATGGCGAAAGTTGGAAAATTAGAATTTTGAAAATTGAGAAGTTTGACCGAGAGTTGACTTTATGGTTACTGGGCTAGAATTTTGGTTTTGGAAGTTGGAATAGGTCCGTTGTGTCATTTATGACTTGTGTGCAAAATTGGAGGTCAATCAAACTTGATTTAATAGGTTTCAGCGTCGAATGTAGAAGTTAGGAGTTCATGAGTTCATTAAGCTTGAATTGGGACGTGATTCGTGTTTTTGATGTTGTTTGATGTGATTTGAGGCCTCAACTAAGTCCGTATGATATTTTAGAACTTGTTGGTGTGTTCGGTTGAGATCCCGGGGACCTTGGGTCGATTTCTGATGGTTATCAGAGTGGAATTTAACTTGGAAGATTGCTGAAGTTTTCTGGTGTTACAGGTCTGGTTTTCTTATACGCGATCGAGTGTGAAGGTCCGCGATCGCGTAGGCTTATTTTGGGCAGCTGGAATTGTGTTCAATGCGGTCGCGAGTTTTGGTCTGCGTTCGTGTAAGCTGGAGGAAGCAGTGAATCACGAAAGCGTGGGCTAAGCCGCATTTGCGAAGAGGAAATGAGGCATGTGCTGGTCACGCGCTTTGTTCTTCATGATCTGGTGAAGAGGGTCGCAATCACGTAGGTCTGAGGAGTCAGTGCTTCGCGTTTGTGTGGAGCTTTTCGCGTTCACATAGAGTTAATTATGGGGTAGCTTAGTTTTTTGCTTCGTGATGGCGAGGTATTTTCTGCAATGGCGATTGAGGACTTCTGGGCAAAATTTAATGTGTAAAAAATAAGGGTTTGAGTTTATTTCATAATTTGATTTTGGGAGCTCGGATTGAGGCGATTCTTGGAGATATTTTTAAGGGAGTGATTGTGGTTAGTGATTCTAACTTGGTTTTGGTAAAATTACATGAATATATCCTTGATATCATCATTTAATAAGTGATTTGGGTTGAAAATATTGGGAAAAATGGAGAAAACGTCTTAGGCCAAATTTTGGGGATTTGAGCGAGATTTTGGTGTCGGATTTGAGTAATTTTAGTATGGTTGGACTCGTTGTTGAATGAGAGTTCAGATTTTGTAACTTTCATCGAATTCTGAGATTTGGGCCCGAGGGGTTGACTTTTTGACTTTTGATTAAGAACTTAGCATTTTTATTTGGACTTGATTCCTATAGCTTGAGTTGATTGTATAAAATTGTTTGTGGCTAGATTCGAGGCATTCAGAGGACGATTCACGAGGCAAGGGCTTGTTGGAGTAGAGATTTGCACGGTTTGAGATAAGTAACACTTCTAAACTTGGTTTGAGGGTATGAATCCTTGAAATTTCGTGCTATGTGATTGGTGTTGAGGTGACACGTATGCTAGGTGACGGGCGTGTGGGCGTGCACCATAGTAATTGTGATTCAGTCAATTCCATGGAACTGTATTATTCGAACTCGTCACTACTTTCATCCCAAAGGTTAGACTTGTTACTTATTGAGTTGGTTGTACTCAGGCTACACCTTGCACTTCATGTGCAGATCTAGGTGATTCTGGGAACTGTGGTTGCTGATCTCGGAGTTTCAGCTGTTCGAATATTATCGAGGTAGCTGCCTTGGCGTCCGTAGACCTTGACTCTCCTCCCCTATCTCTTAGTTTTGCTTATTTTGTTCTATTTTCTTCTACAGTGTATCGGACTATGTTATTTTATAGATGCTCATGTACTCTGTGACACCTAGGTTTTGGGAAATTCTGTATTGAGTTGTGGCGTGTTTGTTCAATTTTCTTTATGAGATTTTACTTACTTAAACCTATTTCAGTATATTTGGAATTTACAAATGTTGGCATGTGTGAGTACTCGGCTTGCCTAGTATCATGATAGGCTCCATCACGACATGTCGAGATTGGGTCGTGACAAGTTGGTATCAAAGCCTAGGTTACATAGGTCTCACGAGTCATGAGCAGGATTAGTAGAGTCTTGTTGATCGGTACAGAGACTTCTGTACTTATCTTCGAGAGTCTACCGAAACCTTAAGAAAACCTAACGTTCTTG